>NC_035435.2:56884443-57193323 GCF_002127325.2 Helianthus annuus | reverse complement strand
AAATATTTTAATGATTACATAAATTTTTGGATGTCCGAATATATTCAGAACGTAAGATATGCGCGAAAATTTAAACTTATGCACTTTTTGACGCTTTTAGTCCCTATTGATCAAGAAAGTTTATTTTTGCGCACCAAACACCTCAAAGCCTATTTCTAAGCTATGTAAAGGATATTTAGGGCATATTTAACTTACGATCAACTTCCAGAATGTTCGTTAAAGTACGAATCGGCATACTTTTGCAGTTTGTCGAAATTAGTCCCTATAAGCAAATAAACTTGATTTCGACACACCAAACCTTCCAAAACTAATTTCTAAGTTATGTAAAGGTTATTTAAGGTATATTAAGCCTATTTCACTCTTCCGGAGTGTTTGTTGCATTAAACTGGTTATATTTATGCATCAGATCGCATATAACCTTCCAGAAAGCGATTTAAAGCTCGAAATCGAATAAGAATTGATATGTGCAAACAATACACGTATTTATACCAATCCCAAGTATGAAATACAATATTTCATTGGTTTGGTATTTGTTTGATGGTTTGAAGTGACACAGGTGTCACACAACAGCCCCAGAACCACCAGATTAACTTTAAAACCAGGTACTCAACCTTCACGAGGTTGTACCTTCAAAAAGGTGTTAACACAAACATAAGTACGAATATAAACATGTTCAGACAACATAAAGTTAAAAATTGTTTTAAGACTTTTACAAGGTCACACGACCATTTCACAACGTACAAGTCGGTCTGATTTTTACTAAGAACTTCGCCCACTTGTGCCCGTACAATCACCAGTTATTGCACCAGCACCTGTATCACCACCTTCTAACATGGAGCATAGTACATCCACAGCCACGCCTTTCCTTGATATTTTTCAATGGCTTTTAAAACCCCAAATTTAAGGAGACAAAATTCCTTGCGCTTGTTGCGATAATGGGTAGCACAGTCAGACTTGAACAACTGAAAATCATTATCTGGTTTTTCCTCGATGGAAAAGGTTTTTCCTTCAGCATAACCATCCTTGCGACCACTGTTATACGCTGCTTAGGGCTGGCATATCGGGTATACCCGTACACGATAAGACACGATACACGAAATCCTATACACGAACACGACACGATAACTTATCGTGTCCTTTTTTCAAACACGAACACGACACGATATACACGAAAATTACCTGTTAATACCTGTTTACATGACTGTTCGACTGTTATACAAGACAATTACCTGTTAATACCTGTTAACATGAACAAAAACACGAACACAACATGCTATCTGAGAATTGAAAGGAATTAAGGAACCCACACGCACATGGCTGATGAGTTTTATTTAATTTAATTTCTTATCGTGTACTAACGGGTATTAACACGTAAACAGGTATTTAACCTGTTTGTACACGAAAATTAACATGTAATCTCGTGTGTACCTGTTTGGTACACGATACCTGTTAAGGCCATACACGATACCTGTTAACTTCGTGTAGGTTCGTGTCGTGTATTCGTGTAAAATTGCCAGCTAGGGGTGAGCATGGTGCGGTTCGGTTCGGTTATTACCTATAACCGAAACCATAACCGCACACTGCGGTTATCAAAAAATCATAACCGTTTGGTTTCGGTTAATGCGGTTTCAGTTAATCGGTTATTGTGGTTAATGCGGTTTCGGTTCGGTTATAGGTCGGTTATTATTAGTGTAAACTATAATGGGCCAATAAGGTTGGGCCATGGTTAAAAGTTAAAACATTCAAATACTTCACCAAAGATAAATATAGATTAGGCCATGGTTAAGCATTTAAATACAAACTTAAAAACGTATGGTGCTACGGATTTGGCTATGTTTAAAATATTCGGTTCGGTTCGATTATTTGCGGTTATGAAAATAAGAATAATCATAACCGAACCGCAAAAATCGGTTATTAAAAATATAAATAACCAACCCTTCGGTTATTTCGGTTATCGGTTATTTCGGTTCGGTTTTTTCGGTTATTTTGGTTACGATTCGGTTAATTCGGTTGTATGCTCACCCCTATTGCCAGCCCTAACGCTGCCCCACCAAGCTCAAACATGTACTTCGCTAACTCTTCAGAAGCCATCAAGGGGTCAGCAAGCTGTGAAGGAAACGAAAACATAAAACATGAAAGACGTGTATGAAAGAGAACAAAAAAGGAACAAAATTAAAAGACTAACCAGCGGTATCCCACGATTGATTAACCATTTACCATCTTCGCCCAACTCTTGAGATACCACTTCTGAAGCTTTAGCTTGGGCCTTGTGACTCTCAACATTTTTTTTCGAAATTAGCAATGCGCGTCAAAGTTTCCTCATGAGCTTTCTTCGCCGCACTTGCTTAAGCTTCTTTTTCCTTCAGGATCGCAGAAAGGCGCATCACTTCTCGACTTTCTTCTTCTCTCTCCCCCTTCAATTTCACAGCTTCATCATGCGCAAGCTTCAATTCATGGTTAGATTGGGCGCACGCTGTAGTCCATTTCTTCTTGGCGCTCAGCGTTTAATTTTTTTCTTTAGCAAGCTTTTCTTCCGAATCACTCACCTGCCAATTTAGACCCTTATTCTCTGCATTAAACTTTTCCTGATCCACATTAAACTCCCTATTTGCATTTTCGAACTCCAAAATCTGCTCACCCATAAAATTCTATTCACGCACTATCTCCTGGGTGGTGGCCAAATAATTCACCCCACAATGAACATGATCGTCCAGAAAGCGGAAGTGATCCCGATTTTTCTGATATAACCATTCAGCAGGGAGCAGAGACATGGAATAGAATTCATGATAGTTATCCAAACTGTCCTTGTGTGATCCCAGCACAAGAGACCAACGAGGGACGTGAGGCAAATTATTACAAGCAGGATTATGCGCCATCGATGATCCACTTGTTTCCCACCTCCCAGAATCAGAACGACCACGCCCTTTACCACCAGATGGAATGTGGCGTGTATACTTGGTTACAGGAGGGGTGGCTTCACTAGACTTCGCATCTGTCTCTACACCTTCTACTCTTTCACGAAACACCACTCAAAGAAGAGTAGATGGTTGCACCTTCTCAACAATCCCAGACTTTGCAACACCTTCTGGACCCTTCCCCTTCAACTCCTCAGACTGGGTCCCTAATAGGTGATTCACCAAAAACAGCGTAGGTGGTGATTTAGGGTTGAGGATTGATGAAATATCCGGAGCAGTAGGCTTCGAAGAGCGAATAGTCGAACGTCGAGACCACGAACCGGTCGCCTTCGCCGAACCTACAAATGCAACCTCAAGTTACACTGAAATAAATACAAAAAAGGAAACAAAGACAGTAAACTATCAACGGAGAGTCAATACTTTTCCGTCCAGCAGACTCCTCAAACAGGTCATCGAGAATGTTGAAAGATTCTTTCCTGAAAACACTTAAATCAATAGCACTCTTAGATGGTGCCGGTCCCATGGGCTGACCCATCAGCTTCCTCTTTTTTTCAGACACGTTCAGAGTTGCCTTAGTATCTAATTTATGCTTAGCATCAGCCATAATGCTCCTCTTCTTCTCCATGATTTGAGTGAGGGTAGCTTGATCTTCTTTAACCTCCTCAACAGTTAGTTTAACACCTATGTCCAATCCAGACAATGTGTCAGACACAACAACATAATCCAAGTATCGGAGACGCGAAGAGTGCTTACCGTCTACACTCCTGGTCAAGCCTGCGCTTCAGGTCTCTCCTGCAGTGGCTTAGTGGCAGCAACCTCAGGATCCATGGTTGCAAGGTTAGTAGCAGCAGCAGCTCCAGAACCTCTTGAGGGACGCGCTTGTGAACCTGCACGCATTGTGCGAGACCAATGAATGAGACCATTAGAAGAATCTGTAGACTCCTTGCTCGAGAGAAGAATAGTCTCCCCTCGAGCAGGAGATCTTACGACTTCAGACTTCACTGAATCAAAGGGATGTGCACCTGCGGGAGTGGCAATCAGTGGGGTGATGGAATTAATCTTTTATTTGCTCCAACCATGGTAGCCCCCCCCCCCCCCCGGAAGTAACTGTGTAACCAACCATCTCCCCACCAATCTTCCAATCCAAAGCATTAATCAATTCGTACGCTGCAAAACAAATTCTGATAAATGGTCCAACATACAGAGATACAAGTGCAAAAGAAAACAACCAGCAAGGGTTACCTTTGTTCTTGTACCCATAGATAAGCGTTGCCCTTGGGTTCGTTGGTGCCCATAGCATACTCATACCAGCTGCCACCAAAGCCTTCTCATCTAGTTGAAGCATAGCAGTAAGGTTTCTAGTCAGAGTCTTGTACCATGGCTCATCTGCGTATGGAACCACAGGTAATTTGGGAATGCCCTCGTCAGCAAGATGGTAATGCATATCAATCGGTATTACACCACGGCGGATATAGAAGAAATTGTGTTTCCAATCATGTAAACTTTTGCCAATGAGCTTGTGGTGGCGTCGTAAGGGAGAGACTTGTGTTTCCAAGAGACCCAAGTTCAATTCTAGCTTCTCCCCATTAGTTTTCAGTAGCTCCTGGTGATGATGGGAGACTAAGTGAGTAGGCGGTGATCAATAGTTCGATCCTTGAACTGAATGGGTTTTACCTCACCGCACCGTCATTCCTTTGGGTGAGTGTTCACGGGCTTGTGAGGGTTTTCCCCAGTTCGGAGACGAGTGTATTCCGATGTGGTGAATTTCGCCAGTAGCCCATTTGGAGGATTCGTTGGCCGTTCAAAAAAATCATCTAAACTTTTGGGGGGATTCCTACTGCAAGCTAGAACATTGTCGGTACGAGAGTTGAAAGAATAGAAACTACCAGTGCAAGAGACATAGTAAAACACATTAAACATGTCAACTAAAGGGATTAAAGTTGCGCCCAGCATATGAACTCAACGTGAGTAATCCGGGGCATGCCAACTGGACTAATCTGAGAAATATGTAGCCCATCGATGGCGTAGTATAGTGATGGTAAGATACCCATCGATGGCATAGTATAGTGATGGTAAGATACCGAGGTCGTCCAAGATAACAAGAGCTTTTAATACAGGAATATCGTCAACGGCTAATCCAACCAAATTTTGAGAAAAGGTTTATAAAAAGTAAAATAAAGAAAGAAACTAAAGAAATAAAAGAAACAAATAGACAAGATAGAATCACTTGGTTCCGACTTATCTTTTATGTATCCTTTGATGATTTCTGCACTTTGGGTTATTTAAAAGATTATCTCAGTTATAGTGACATGACTTTCTTTTGTAGGCAACACTACCGTCAGCCATATTGGTCTGAGTTAGCAGGGATACAGTCCCACAAGGCCGGAATATTGAAGGATTATTAAGTAAGTTATTAATGCAAAATGTGGCATGTCCCTCTTTTAGAGGCAATGCTACCCTCGGCCATATTGGTCTGAGTCAGTAGGGATACAGTCCCACAAGGCTGGTTTAAAGTTTTAATAGTAGTTTATTTATAAGGGATAAATCATGCGAGGAGTTGATTCAAGCATATAAGGACTTCCTTTGAAGCAGATAGCATCAAATTGGGGGAAGTAAGAACGACTTGGATCCCTTATAAATAAACTACTATTAAAACTTTAAAACGGCCTTGTGGGACTGTATCCCTGCTGACTCAGACCAATATGGTCGAGGGTAGCGTTGCCTCCAAAAGAAGGACATACCACATTTTGCATTAATAACTTACTTAATTATCTTTCAATAATCCGGCCTCACGTGACTGTATCCCTGCTGACTCAGACCAATATGGCTGAGGGTAGTGTTGCCTCCAAAAGAGGGACATGCCACTATAACTAAGATAATCTCTTAAAAAAACTCAAAGCGAAGAAATCATCAAAGGATACATAAATGACGTGTCGGATCCAAGTTAGTCTATCTTTTCTATTCGTTTTATTTATTTATTTTGTTTCTTTATTTTACTTATTTAAAAATATTTTCTCCTAAAATTTGGTTAGATTAGACGTAGACGATATTCTGGTGTTAAAAGCTCTTGTGTCCTTGGACGACCTCGGTATCTTACCATCACTATGTGCACTTGCCCTAGCGTGTTGTAGAGAGTGATAGTTTTATCGTGTTTTATACATTTAAAACCTGATTAAAGAGTAAAAGGTACTAAAAATATAACAAAAATCCATATACACTCACGACACGTCAAGTTTTTGGCACCGTTGCCGGGGACACAAGGATTTCAAGAAAGTTTAAAATCGGAGGCCTAATCATTTTTATGCTTTTCTAATTTTTCTTTTTAGGTTTTTCTTCTTTTTCTCCTAGTTTTCTACTTTCTATAAGAATAACACGGAGCCGTGTGTGATCAACAAGGGGCCATGTCACATCCCAAGTAACAAAAATTGTTTTCTGCCAAACACGAATTGCAGCACGGGGCCATGTGACAACTACACGGAGCCATTTAAAAACACTAGTTTATGACAAAACAGTAACCGGCTCATCCCGATGGTTAAAACTTATCTGGCAACCATGGATGTTAGTGATTATTTTTAACCCCACTACTTTTACGATGACTGGTGTCGATTATGTGGAGGAACGCATAAAGGATTAGAATGCATTCTAAGATTTAATCCCCACTATTTAGACCCATCGTTTTCTTGTGACGATCACCTTAAGATGGGTGGGAGTAAAAAAAATAATAACTTCCATCCACCTGAATTCTATCAAACCTCTTCCAAAGGAGACATAGAAGACGTATGTCAAATAGAAAAGAGGATTCTCCAAAAACTCAAAGAAATAGGACCCATGATGAAGGCATGATATTCATCAAGGAATGAAAGCGAAGGAGAATCGATGGAGCCACATTTAGAAACAAACAACACCGAGTCCAACAAACCTACCCTAGTCACTTGCGAAAACGAAGGCGATAGTCGTCCCTGTATCGACCTCGCAATGACAGTCCCCTTTACAGTGTGTGAGTTTCACACCGACGGTTTGGATGGGAGTGAGTCGACTCACACCTTATTTAATAAGAGCCCTGAAAAGGTACATAAAGAAAGGTTTCGCCATCCTACTTTTAAACTAGGATTCTATCTTTCCGATAACCTTTTGCGTTTTCGTACCTCTCACCGGAGCCTAAGGTACATCGGGCAATACGGTGTTGTTCCAACCAGTAAGGAACCCCCGATAAAACATGGTTCCTTGAAACTTTAGACTAAACTTTATAAAACCCCTAAGACACGGGGTCGTGTCCCAGCTACTTCCAGACATCTGGGTGTGTCAAGAAAACACGGGGTCATGCTGTAACACCCCAATCGCGTAACATGCGGCGGAAGTATCGGGGAGTCACGTTACAAATTGCTCACAACAACTGGTACTAAATTGTTTCATTAATGTTAACATTGTTTTACAAACAAGGAATACATATAATTCTCTTTTGATTAAAGAAGTCTAAGGCCCGGATGCGTTCCTATGTGTAGCATGCTTGAATAATCAAATCCTGAACCATATGTGAAAATGAGAGTCAGCATAAAAGCTGGTGAGTACATAGGTTTTGTTAGCCAAATAAATGGCAAAAAGTTTGGTATTGCAATACTTTGACAACTACGAGGGTCGTTAATTGAAAATGAAATCTTTGAAGCCAAGCAATGGCAAAAAGGTTTAGTATTGCAATACATTATCTTGATTGTTAAAACTTGTGACAAAAGAGTTTTGTATATGGCATTATGATTATTACTAGGTAATTTTTATGCCTTTGAAAATTGTACTTTGATTTTTGTAATCACATTGAAATTAGTCATAAAACTTGTGAGTGTGTTATTAGAAATCCAATCAAGGATTAATAATAACAATATTGAAATCAATCATAACTCGTGTGAATATGATTAGAAATCAAGTCAATGATTTATAATAATACTTTGGATATCCTTCTAAGAATCTATCATATGAAAATATGGAAGATTCTACAAGGATTTGGATAATTGAACATTGAATCAACTAAACACAAAAATCCTAAACCGATTCGGATAACGCTACAATAGTAATACAATAAGAACACTTATATATAGGAAGTACTAGCGGCGTATCCACCATGTTCTTATGGTATTACACTTGTTTCGTTATCTAAGTCACTACTATCACATAAACACATAATTATCAACTTGGTCATCAACTTATAAACACGCATTAAAGTACACAATGAATCCAATCAAGGACTTCAATTTAGTACTTTAAACATCCCACAAGAATCTATTATGAAGCTAGATAGATACTATAAGGATCTGGTTTTTGTCATAGTGAATCATAACATACGCATTTAAAGTACATAATGAATCCAAACAAGGACTCCAAATTAGCACTTTAAACATCCCACAAGAATCTAACTATGAAGATAGATAGATGCTATAAGGATTTGGTTTGGTCACATTGAATCATAACATACGCATTTAAAGTACATAATGAATCCAAACAAGGGCTGCAAATTAGCACTTTAAACATCCCACAAGAATCTAGCTGTGAAGATAGATAGATACTATAAGGATTTGGTTTGGTCACATTGAATCAAGATAGAAAACAAGTGTCAAAAATCTGAACATAGGCTTGGTGATCACTCATCTTTAGCTCCAAGGTTAATAAAAAAAATCAAATCAATTGTTGCAAACCAGCTGCTGCTGCAGCCAAGAAGTTTCTGTCCAAATGTGGGCATCGCGTGGCGCGACGGGGAAGTCCCCAGGATATTGCATGATGCCACCCTTCACATCCAGGTTTCAAAGTTTGGCAAGTTAGGTCCCTGTACTTGTTTTGTTGGTTTTTGACGCTTTTAACCCCCGTTAACCCAAATTTTAGGTTACATAAGGGCGTTAAGGCATATCTAGCTTGGTTTTATCCGAAAATGTCATGGATGTCAGCTCGTTCGGTTGTACGGTTGTGCATTTCGCAAAAATACGAAAAACGCTTCAACGAACACGAAAATGATCAAAATTTCACAATGATCGATATTCTTGCATTCTCATGAATAAAATG
This sequence comes from Helianthus annuus, assembly GCF_002127325.2. NCBI lineage: Eukaryota > Viridiplantae > Streptophyta > Magnoliopsida > Asterales > Asteraceae > Helianthus > Helianthus annuus. The sequence continues at coordinate 57,184,363 of NC_035435.2, read as the reverse complement.
AAAAAATTTATTAAGTACAAAAGTATTCAGATTCGTATAAGGGGTTCGTATTTAGAAATTCAAGAATCGGCAGACTTTCATAGTTTGTAAGAAATAGTCCTTGAACTTGAATAAGCGTGTTTTCGTCATTCCTAACCCTTCGAAACTTATTTCTAAGTTATGTAAAGGGTATTTAGAGTATGTGTAGCTGATGTCCTTGTCTCGGTGTGTACGTTATGTTAAACAGATTACATTTAAGTATCAGTTAATGAATTGCTTTCAAAAGAAAAAGTTTTTGAAAGCCCGAAATTTTGCACAAGGGCTACACGTGCCCCTCGTATTTTTTTAAACGGGGTCGTGTCAGCCTTGACATGGGTCGTGTCTCACTAACGGACAATATTCTTTGACTCATGAAGACAACATGGGGTCATGCTTCCTGGACACGAGGCCTTATCAACATGCTATCACTTTCTATAAAGTCAGCCATGAGGAGAATGTTTGGACCCATTCCCAAAAGACCAAGATTCTTCCAGATCTTGCACACATACCAGAAAAGGTATGTTCTTGAAAAGGTTTCATTAAACCTTCTTGTCTTTATGATTTGAGGCATTTCTTCTTCTTTTTCCTTCAACAACCTCCATTGAAGCTTGAAGCTTCAAGCTTGAAAGCTTCAATTGGTAGGTCAGAATCATGATTTTTAGCCTAAATATTTACAAATCTACTATTTTATAACATTATTTAAGTTATCTACGTTTAGAAATGTAAGAAATCAAACACAGGGACGTGTCACTTGTCTGTTATTCCAAATCTTTAACGGTTTGTCATGTTAACTAGCATGTGTAACACCACGTAAAAACGTGTCCATTTATGTAAAGACACGTGTCCTGTACTCTGATTATGTGAAAGATTGAGTGGATGGACTAAAGTTGACAAACGATGAAAATATGTATGCGAAGGGACTAAAAGTGTCAACATGCCAAACTTGAGCCTCTGAATGACAGTACATGGAAAATATATTCTTAATTGAATATAAGAAGCCGTTTGTGAATATAATCGGAAGATTATAAAGCTACAGAGATTAAACATGTCAACATGTTAATTCTACCTCTGAGTGACCTTTTAATGTTCCCAAAGCTTTGTAAAAATTAAATACATTCTCATGAAAGTCTATTAAGGAATTCATAAGCATCCGATTGAATTTATGATGAGTTAATCAACTTTCAAGAAATGGAATCACATGTACAAAAACCGACAAATCTTCATGCCATGGTCATTTCTAAAGAATCCAAGGGAACACTAGTGCATGGCATGGTAATATGAGAAATGCAGATCTGATCATGTGGATTATTACTGCTGGAAATGTCTGAAGATTCGAGTTTAAAAGTTACATGATCAAATATATAAAAATCCTTAAATTTTTGTCTTCTGGTCATCAGATACGGACCGTATGGTCCTAGGCTTACGGTCCACAAGGCTGTAACTGGGCGATGCAACTCAGGTCTAGTTACAGACCGCCTCAGTTTGGACTTACGGTCCGTAAGAGGTGGATATGAACCGCAAGGGTTTTTGCTTACGGTCCGTAAGCTCGTTGCTGGGCAGAAGTTTTGGACAAATGTATGTTTCAGCTGTATAACCGACTTAAGCTCATTCTATTCGAAACCATGGATTGTTGGACGGTTTTAATAAACCACTAGGACACCTGGGGTGATCCTAGGGACTCCCATAACAGCTGCAAGTGATCCATGAAGTTGGAAATTAGTATATAAGCAACACTAGTTCATGTTCCATGAACTCACATTTGCAACAACTTTCTAAACATCAACTTCTAGAGCTTGAAGGATTAGGAGAAGAATTACAAGTGTAGAAAAGATAGCAAGGACCATTAGTAAGAGTCTTATTACCTGCTTAGTCCTTTAAATTAGTTTAAAAATCGAAAAGTCAAACTTATCGTAATTAAGCTTTGACTTTCGGTTTAATCACACATGGTCCAGCCACTGACCAAAACGAAAGTGGTTATGGAACTATATTAAGGTAGGTGATTAACCCTTAAAAGTACACCTCCTAATTATTTCGTTTGACTAGTTAATTGTCGGGTCAAACTAGTTTGACAAAAAGTCAAACTGGACAGAAAGTTTAAAAATGAATTAAATTAATAAAACAGAGGTTCTAAATTATATTTAACATTTTAATGACTTGGTAATTAATATTAAAACATGTTTAATCGGTCCTTACCCGGCAATTATTAGTCTAAGGTCAGTCTATAACCCTAAGTCGCAAAAGCTTGACTTTTGCTTTGACTTTCAGTTCTGACGCGTTCAAGCTTAATTCTCCCATGTTTTAAGCTTCCATTAGGACCACATTACGCAGTAGTATAACCCTATGGAGTTATATTGCATGGTTCTTAGTGGTTTGAATTATATGCTCTTGATTGTTAATATGCTTAAAAATGTCATAAATGCCCATTTGACATACAAATGAGATTTTTAGAAATGTGAGTGGACAAAAACCTTTGCTACTGATATTTAAGCTTATCCCAAAAATTTTAAATCAGTTCTTAGTCCCAAATAGTAATTATGTCCGATATCGTAATTAGAAGCTTTTTATTAATTAAGTTGCGATATCTTGCATAATGCATGTCTAAACTAGGATTTTGAACCAAAACTCATTACCTACTGTTAAGATATTATTTTTAAGGAATTTTAAGATTTTTGGTCAGATTATAATCTGTTTAAAACATAGAGTTCTTGTGTAATTCGGTTAATGACGATAATACCCTTTTTAGGCATAAAATGAGATTAACATATGAATTGATTGTCAAACCTTTTTCTACTGATTTCATACATTAAATGAATTATTTTGAGCATTTAAAATTGATCAAAACATCAGATTTACATAACCATCTTGATTATCGTCAATTAGTGAGTTTTACACTAATTAGGTGCATAGTATGGTTTAAAACCATATTTAGCATCTAAGACTTGTTACCTACTAAATTTTTAAACAAATTTAAATATTATTACAGTAGGTATAAATTATGAACTCAGGTTTCCAAAAATGCCCTTAAAAACCTATGTTGAATGACCAAAATGCCCTTTCAGGACATAGTTTGGTTATAAATTGTAAATTTCACATATGTATAATATCTTACCGATGTAGTGTGATGAATGAAATATTTTTACTGATTTCAAAAGACCAGAACTACAGATTGTTATAAAATCTCTTTTATAAGTACTAAAATTACCAAAATGCCCTTACGGGACTTAAATTGGTTTAAATTACTTTTTGGGCATATTTGTTAACATCCTACTGATGTATTAACATATTTTAAGCATAATAACATTTAAGACCTGTATATAATTCATTTGGTTACCCGTTACGCATTTACGCATTCGGATCGGTTTATGTGACTAGTTTACGTAATATAGCCGAAACGGGTCAAACCTTATCATTAAACTCTCAAATTCCAGAATGTGATTAGTTTACCCATATCATACAAGTATCCAAGCTTGTCGGGTCTAGACCACATTCTATTCCGGTCTCCGCTTAACCTAGCGTTTAGAACTGTAAGTTTCTTTCTAGCTAGCCGATTTAAGTCTTTGACTTAACCAAAGACCCATTGGCATCCTAATAGGTTATTAAACATTCTATACAGATTAAATAGCATCCAGTAGAAGGTACCATCATAAAGCTTTAGGATTATACTACTGAGTTATCTATCACATTAGCTCAGGTAATACTTTTAACTTATTTTCCCTTATACGGGCTTGGGATATGGTATTATAATAATACCACTTGGTCGGGTATGAAATAATTTAATCGGATTGTGATTATAAAATTACATGACCGGTTTTAATCTGTCTTGTTTGATAACATAAACATTGGGGGGTTAATTCGACCGTGTCCTGGATATCCTCGGCTCATTTCATTTGAAAATGGCCACGACCTATGCACGGGGTGTAGGCATACACCTGACAGATGCAAATGCTAAAATATAAACCCACATGTTGGGGATAACTCCTTTGTGGGTTCTATAAGTGGTGAGTCGGTTAATCATGACCGGCTTTCAACCCGCCCCAATTGTATGACAAACATGTAAATCTGTATACAAGATTATTTTTAAATAATTGTCCCAAGTTATAAAAGATTTTTGCTATGTACACTTAAATCAATTTTCATAAATGTTTTCAAAAGAGTCAGTTAATTGTATTTACCAGTGTAAACTGACGTATTTTCTTAAAGACTGATTGACAAGTACCTCTCGTAATAGGCTGGAGCTATTAGGTGTCGCTTAAGAGGATCTTGCAAGTCCTTAGATACCTGAAGTTTGTTATTTTGTTTTCTTGTACTTTATTTATGATCCACCTGTGGATCTTATTACAATCCAGTCTGTATATTCTTTCATGGACACTCAGACATTATGGTTTGTAATAGTTTATTCCCCAAGCCTTCCGCTGTGCTAATATAAATTGTGTGTATTGACAATGATGATATCAACTACGTCACGATACTCCCCGTTGGGCCCACCGGTAATGTATGGAAATATCGGGGTGTGACAGGTTGGTATCAGATCCAGGGCCGAACCGGTGGTGCCAGGTCCCGCGAGGACGCTAGACCCCTTATGGGGGGTGGATTATGATATCCCACATTGGTTGTGAAGGGGAACGAAGGCTTCCTTATAAGGGGCTTGATACCTTCACCATCATGACGCGTTTTAAAGCCGTGAGGGGCGGACACTGAGAGCGTGCTGGCTGCAAAAGTGGACAATATCATGGTGTGGTTACGCTGGGCTGCTACAGGTTGGTATCAGAGCCAAGATTGAGTGAATTAAACACTAACCTTTTGTGTTTAATCTCAATGACACAATAAGCGCATTCCCTAGACTTCCGAGTCTAGGCCAATGACCTAGAATCTATTCTTAACTTTCCTTTGTTGTTTATATTTTATTTTATTTTATTTTTTTAGCTTGTTTTGACAGGATTAATCATCAACAATGCCACCAAGAGTGAGAGGCAAAGGAAAAGGTCCAATGCGAGGTGGACCATCAGGACACGCAGGACCTTCACATCGACACACCCCGTCTGCGTCATTTTCCAGCTCAAACTCTCATGACCAGTGGGGTCATTATTTCGAACCAGCGAGACACTCTGTCTCATTGAGCTCATCACCTTCTTTTCATCCATCTTTCGAGCTGCCTGTTCCAGACGAGCCCCAACATTCGCAACACTCCCATAATTCTCATCATTCGCATGAGTCTCACCAATCCTACCATTCCTTGCATTCTCATTCCTTTCATCATTCGGATTCTACCTACTCTCCAGCTCAGTTTAATCCCAATGACTACGTCAACGACTTTCTGGGTTTCAATCCTTTAGGACCTGAGGATCACTTCTCTCAGGAGATGGAAATGGACGATGACCCGGACCCAGAAATGCAAATCGGAACGCCAGGCCACCCTATTAGCATCTCTAGCGGTTCCCCATATCAAGGATCGCCGTACCGAGGGCCTGATTCATATGCTGAGAGGATGGCCACGTATGATTGGTTCTTTACCCCTTCATACCATAACTCTCCTGCTCAACCTCCTTTGGTTGAACCTCAGCTTCAAGTAGTTTCACCTCCACCACTTCCTGTTGAGGAGCCGCCTCAACAGCCACCTCCCGAGCCTCCGAGCGAAGGAGGAATGCACGAATATCCGTGCGAGGAGGACCTCGATTCAGTTCTCCTCATGGTTCAAGTTCTTACCCTCCAATTCCCGGGTACAACCCTTTTGAAAACCCATCTGGATACCCATCGGATTATGGAAACCACGATCCATATCTTACTACTGCTCAGTACAATGCACTTTATCCTTCTTCTTACCCTCCAGTTTATCCAACTGGATATCCGGTGCAGGGTTATCAATACCTACCATATCAGCAACCTCCCCCTCCTCATCAGGAGCAAACCCAAGAAATACTGCAGAGGTTAGATAGGGTTGAGAAGGAAGCAAATGAAACCAAAAAGAAGTATAATAGCTTTCTCAAGGGCCTTGCGAGACTTATCAAAGGCAAGAAGAAGTAGGAAGTTGTTTATCTTATCTTGTATTGTCTATTAATCAAGTCCCTGCGAGGACATTATTTTATTTTCTGTACCAAGTCCCTGCGTGGACTTATTTCCTATTTCTATAGCCCCTGCATGGGCATTGTGTTGTTTCAAGTCCCGTTTAGGACATCCTTGTACTAGTTTTATGATTTAATGAAGTTTATTTTTTATTTTTAATATGTACCTTATTACATCATCATATTATATCATTTCAATTTAAATTGATCTGCTAAAGAAGTTCTTAGAGGTATAACGTAGCCAAAATATTAAAAGGCTTTGATGGTACAACCTTTTAAGACAATAATCCCTGTTAACATCTGAAAATAACATTCCTGGTTGTGCGGTACGCAAAGCCACACAAGCTTTCAAATGTACTTGGATCTTTCCAAGTCACTTATAAATAGCCTATATGATCAATGTGAATCATGGCTAATAAACATCAATATGATGTATACTCCTAAAACATCCATTTGAGATGTATGCTTATAAGCAAAGGTGTAATAATGACAATGATAGTTTTATTTTATAAACTTCTTGTCAAAAAGGGCGATGGACTTTATTCGACCCTAAAAAGATCACTGATCCAAGAGATCATCGGTTATATTTTAATCGTCCCTTTGACAAAGCTTTCTGAGCTATCTAAATGTCCTTCGAGACGAGCCTAATGTTAAATAAAATGTCTTTTATGACATTGACAGTTGTGATTTATAATTCCCCTTGTCTAATAAATATAAAGAATTATATTCTAGTGATTATTAATTATCACTTGAAATGGTCTTTATGGTTTAATAATACCATGACCATCTAATCATTGATATAGTGAATTATTTAAATGAATCATTATTGTTTGATCTAGTATTCGAATAATGGCTGGATCTGACGAGGCAAATAACCATCCGCAAGGAGAAAACAATAATGAAGCAAGAGTAAATCTTACAAATGCTGAACTGCAGGCAATGATTGACACCGTAGTTTCTCAAGCGGTAGATAAAATATTCAAGGAGCCGAGTAATGTTCGGTCTAAAACTCATTCGAAATCCCATTTTCATTCGCATACTCAGAAGAAAAGTGAGTCTCAACACTCATCTAACCATGGAAGTGAACCAAAGAGGCAGATTGTCCTCGAGCCGACTCCTAGGTACACCAAGGGTTGTACCTATAAATACTTTGTCTCCTGTAAACCGAGGGATTTTACAGGAGAAAAGGGAGCGATAGAGTGTATGAAGTGGTTAGATGAAATGGAGACTATGATAGACATCGGTGGATGTGCTAAGGAAGATATAGTGAAGTTTGTGTCTCAATCTTTCAAGGGCGATGCCCTCACTTGGTGGAAAGCATTAGTGCAAGCCACTGGAAAAGTCCCTTTGTACAATCTTTCTTGGAGCAAGTTTGTTGATTTGGTGAAGGACACTTATTGTCCTCAACATGAAGTCGAGAGGATAGAGACTGACTTCCTCACTTTGGTAATGAAGGATCTGGATTGTAGATCCTATGTGACTAGCTTCAACTCGATGTCAAGGCTTGTACCATATCTAGTCACCCCTGAACCCGAACGCATTGCGCGTTTCATCGGTGGTTTGGCCCCTGAAGTTAAAGGGAATGTAAAGGCTTCTAAGCCAGCCACTTATAGATCTGCTGTGGATCTGTCTTTATCCCTCACTCTTGATGTTGTGAGGAGTAGGGCAAAGAAAACTACCAATGATGGGAAGAGGAAGAGGGAGGAAGACAAGTCTCCTCAGTCAAACAAGAAGAATAAAGGGAGCTTTAATTTCAAGAAGGGCCAGTCAAATGACAAGCCCAGGTGCAAAACCTACAACAAAAGGCAATTTGGGAAGTGCAATCAGGACCCACAAGCTAAACCATGTGGGATTTGCAAAAAGAAAGGGCATAAGTCGGTGGATTGCCGAAATATCAAGGATGTAACCTGTTACGGTTGTAATGAAAAAGGACACATCAAGACCAATTGCCCCAAGAATGCTAAGAAGCCCGAGGAGGTAAAGAAAAACAATGCGAGAGTTTTTCAGATGAATGCTAGGGAAACGGTGAACGACGAGAACGTCATAACAGGTACCTTCCTCATTAATAATAACTATGCTAGAGTCTTATTTGATTCCGGTGCTGATAAGTCTTTTGTAGACCATAAGTTCTGTAAGTTACTGAATTTGCCTATTAAGACTCTAGACATAAAATATGAGGTAGAGCTTGCCGATGGTACCTTAGAAACAACTTCAACTCTTCTTGATGGATGCTTTATATCCATTAAGAATCATTCTATCCCGCTATCCCTCTTGCCAATGAAATTGGCTGGGTTTGATATAGTTTTGGGCATGGATTGGTTGTCGCATAACCAAGCCCAAATTGCCTGTGATAAAAAGCTAGTTATTATCAAAATCCCTTCTGGTGAATCAGTCACTATACAGGGAGTTACACAATATGGGTTGCCCAACAATGTGTCTATTCTCAAGTTATCGCAATGTTTGAAGAGAGGATGCGTCATCTACATGGCACAAGTGAATGATCCGAAGCCTAAGATTGAAGACATCCCAATCATCTCTGAGTATCCTGATGTCTTTCCTGACGAGTTACCTGGATTACCTCCTGAGAGGCAAGTAGAGCTCAGGATAGACATTCTACCAGGATCTGCACCTGTTGCACGAGCTCCTTATCGTCTAGCGCCTACTGAAATGAAAGAGCTCAGAACTTAACTAGATAAATTACTGGAAAAAGGTTTCATACAACCTAGCTCTTCGCCTTGGGGAGCTCAAATATTGTTTGTGAAAAAGAAGGACGGATCAATGCGCTTATGCGTTGATTATCACGAATTAAATAAAGTGACAATCAAGAATCGTTATCCTTTACCCAGGATCGATGACTTATTTGATTAGCTACAAGGGGCGAGCTTCTTCTCGAAGATTGATTTGAGATCTGGGTATCATCAACTAAAAGTTAGATCTGAAGATGTGTCCAAGACAACTTTCAGAACAAGGTATGGACATTTTGAGTTTTTAGTGATGCCTTTCGGGCTCACTAATGCACCAGCAGCATTCATGGATCTCATGAATAGAGTCTGCAAGATATACTTAGATAAGTTTGTCATCGTCTTCATAGATGACATACTTATCTACTCTCGTAGACAAGTTGACCACGAGAAGCACCTTCGATGTATCTTAGGATTGCTTCAACCGGAGAAGTTGTATGCTAAATTCTCCCAATGCGAGTTCTGGCTTCGCGAAGTCCAATTCCTTGGACATGTTGTTAGTGAGCGTAGCATCCAAGTTGATCCCGCCAAGATAGAAGCCATTATGAACTGGGAAGCACTGAAGACACCATCAGAAATTCGCAGCTTTTTGGGTTTAGCTTGATATTATAGAAGATTTATTGAGAACTTCTCGAGGTTAGCTGCACCATTGACTTCTTTAACTCGTAAGAATGTAAAATTTAATTGGGGTCCAAAACAACAAGAATCCTTTGAGATTCTTAAGCAGATTGAGCAATGCTCCGGTATTGACATTGCCTGAAGGAATTGAAGAATTTGTCGTGTATTGTGATGCCTCACACACCGGTATGGGTTGTGTACTTATGCAAAAGGGCAAGGTGATTGCTTATGCATCACGACAACTAAAGGTGCATGAAAAGAATTACACCACCCACGATTTGGAATTGGGTGTCGTTGTATTCACACTAAAGTTCTGGAGACACTATTTGTATGGAACAAAATGTGTGATCTATTCGGATCACAAAAGTCTCCAACACTTGTTCAATCAAAAAGAGCTCAATATGAGACAACGCCGTTGGATGGAAACTCTAAATGATTATGATTGCGAAATTCGCTACCATCCAGGTAAAGCGAACGTGGTTGCAGATGCTCTAAGCCGAAAGGAAAGAGTCAAACCCATCAGAATTAATGCCAAGAGCATTGAGCTGAAGAATAGTCTGAACGAAAGGCTATTAGCTGCACAGAAAGAAGCTATTTCGGAAGCCAACCTTCCAAATGAAAAGTTAGGTGTAACTGTTGAACAGTTAGCACCTGGCAAGGATGAAATCCTTAGATAGAATGAAAGAATTTGGGTTCCTATTCATGGAGGACTTCGAGATGTAATCCTCCAGGAAGCTCATAACTCCAAATATTCGGTTCACCCTGGAGGTGACAAGATGTATCAAGATTTGAAAGCTAATTATTAGTGGATAGGTTTGAAGAAATCTATTGCCACACATGTAGCTAAGTGCCTGACTTGTGCTCAGATTAAAGCTGAACATCAAAAGCCATCAGGTCTGCTACAACAGCCAGAACTTCCCACATGGAAGTGGGAGATGGTAACCATGGATTTCATAACCAAGTTACCTAAAACAAGGCACGGAAATGATACCATATGGGTTATAGTTGATAGACTGACTAATTCAGCACATTTCTTACCCATTAAGGAGACTCATAGCTCCGATAAGTTAGCTCAATTATATGTGGATAAGATAGTATCTCTTCACGGAGTGCCGGTATCTATTATCTCGGATAGAGATACTAGATACACCTCTCGCTTTTGGAAAAGTTTCCAACAATCTTTGGGCACTCGTTTAAATTTTAGTACTGCTTACCATCCTCAGACAGATGGACAGAGTGAGCGTACGATTCAAACGTTGGAAGACATGCGCCGTGCATGTGTTATTTATTTGGGAGGTAGTTGGGATGACCACCTACCCTTGATCGAGTTCTCCTATAACAATAGCTACCATACTAGTATTCAGGCTGCACCTTTTGAAGCATTATATGGTAGAAAATGCAGAACGCATGTTTGTTGGGTAGAAGTAGGAGAAGCTCCGTTATCAGGACCTGATATAGTCCTTGAAACGACGGACAAGATTGTCCAAATTCATGATCACCTGAAAGCTGCCAGGGATAGGCAGAAAAGCTATGCTGACAAGAGGCGAAAACCTCTAAGGTTTGAGGTTGGCGACAAAGTCTTACTAAAAGTATCACCCTGGAAAGGTGTGATGCATTTTGGTAAGAAGGGCAAGCTAAGCCCTAGATATGTAGGACCATTCGAAATTATCGAATGTGTCGGCAGTGTAGCTTATAAGCTAAATTTTCCTGAGGAGCTCAGCGGAATACATAATGTGTTCCACATTTGTAATCTCAAGAAGTGTCTAGCTGATGAATCATTAGCTATGTCTCATAAAGACGTACAGATTGATGAAAGCCTGAGGTTTGTTGAAAGAACTATATCGATCGAGGATCGTCAGGTTAAAAAGCTCTGAAGAAAGCATGTGCCTATAGTAAAGGTTAAATGGGATGCCCGTAGAGGTCCCGAATATACGTGGGAAGTTGAGTCCAATATGCGACAGAAGTACCCTCACTTATTCCAGTAAATCTCGGGGTAGAGATTTCTTTTAAGTGGGTGAGGATGTAACACCACGTAAAAACGTGTCCATTTATGTAAAGACACGTGTCCTGAACTCTAATTATGTGAAAGATTGAGTGGAAGGACTAAAGTTGACAAACGGTGAAAATATGTATGCGAAGGGACTAAAAGTGTCAACATGCCAAACTTGAGCCTCTGAATGACAGTACATGGAAAATATATTCTTAATCAAATGATTAATTGAATATAAGAAGCCGTTTGTGAATGTAATCGGAAGATTATAAAGCTACAGGGATTAAACGTGTCAACATGTTAATTCTACCTCTGAGTGACCTTTTAATGTTCCCAAAGCTTAGTAAAAATTAAATACATTCTCATGAAAGTCTATTAAGGAATTCATAAGCATCCGATTGAATTTATGATGAGTTAATCAACTTTCAAGAAATGGAGCCACATGTACAAAAACCGACAAATCTTCATGCCATGGTCATTTCTAAAGAATCCAAGGGAACACTAGTGCATGGCATGGTAATATGAGAAATGCAGATCTGAACATGTGGATTATTACTACTGGAAATGTCTGAAGATTCGAGTTTAAAAGTTACATGATCAAATACATAAAAATCCTTAATTTTTTATCTTCTGGTCATCGGATACGGACCGTATGGTCCTAGGCTTACGGTCCGCAAGGCTGTAACTGGGCGATGCAATTCAGGTCTGGTTACAGACCGCATCAGTTTGGACTTACGGTCCATAAGAGGTGGATACAGACCGCAAGGGTTTTTGCTTACGGTCCGTAAGCTCGTCGCTGGGCAGAAGTTTTGGACAGATGTATGTTTCACCTGTATAACCGACTTAAGCTCATTCTATTCGAAACCATGGATTGTTGGACGGTTTTAATAAACCACTAGGACACCTGGGGTGATCCTAGGGACTCCCATAAGTCCATAACAGCTGCAAGTGATCCATGAAGTTGGAAATTAGTATATGAGCAACACTAGTTCATGTTCCATGAACTCACATTTGCAACAACTTTCTAAACATCAACTTCTGGAGCTTTCAAGGATTAGGAGAAGAATCACAAGTGTAGAAAAGATAGCAAGGACCATTAGTAAGAGTCTTATTACCTGCTTAGTCCTTTTAATTAGTTTAAAAACCGAAAAGTCAAACTTATCGTAATTAAGCTTTGACTTTCGGTTTAATCACATATGGTCCAGCCACTGATCAAAACGAAAGTGGTTATGGAACCATATTAAGGTAGGTGATTAACCCTTAAAAGGACACCTCCTAAATATTTCGTTTGACTAGTTAATTGTCGGGTCAAACTAGTTTGACAAACTGGACAGAAAGTTTAAAAATGAATTAAATTAATAAAACTGAGGTTCTAAATTATATTTTAACATTTTAATGACTTGGTAATTAATATTAAAACATGTTTAATCAGTCCTTACCCGACAATTATTAGTCTAAGGTCAGTCTATAACCGAAAGTCGCAAAAGCTTGACTTTTGCTTTGACTTTCAGTTCTGGCCCGTTCAATCTTAATTCTCCCATGTTTTAAGCTTCCATTAGGACCACATTACTCAGTAGTATAACCCTCTGGAGTTATATTGCATGGTTCTTAGTGGTTTGAATTATATGCTCTTGATTGTTAATATGCTTAAAAATGGCATAAATGCCCTTTTGACATACCAATGAGATTTTTAGACATGTGAGTGGACAAAAACCTTTGCTACTGATATTTAAGCTTGTCCCGAAAATTTGACATCAGTTCTTGGTCCCAAACAGTAGTTATGCCCGATATCGTAATTAGAAGCTTTTTATCAATTAAGTTGCGATATCTTGCATAATGCATGTCTAAACTAGGATTTTGAACCAAAACTCTTTACCTACTGTTAAGATATTATTATTAAGGAATTTTAAGATTTTTGGTCAGATTATAATCTGTTTAAAACATAGAGTTCTTGTGTAATTCGGTTAATGACGATAATACCCTTTTTAGGCATAAAAATGAGATTAACATATGAATTGAATGCCAAACCTTTTTCTACTGATTTCATACATTAAATAAATTATTTTGAGCATTTAAACTGATCAAAACATCAGATTTACATAACCATCTTGATAATCGTCAATTAGCGAGTTTTACACTAATTAGGTGCATAGTATGGTTTAAAACCATATTTAGCATCTAAGACTTGTTACCTACTAAATTTTTAAAAATATTTAAATATTATTACAGTATGTATAAGTTATGAACTCAGGTTTCCAAAAATGCCCTTAAAAGCCTATGTTGAATGACCAAAATGCCCTTTCGGGACATAGTTTGGTTATAAATTATAAATTTCACATATGTATAATATCTTATTGATGTAGTGTGATGAATGAAATATTTTTACTGATTTCAAAAGACCAGAACTACAGATTGTTATAAAATCTCTTTTATAAGTACTAAAATTACCAAAATGCCCTTACGGGACTTAAATTGGTTTAAATTACTTTTTGGGCATATATGTTAACATCCTACTGATGTATTAACATATTTTAAGCATGATAACATTTAAGACCTGTATATAATTCATTTGGTTACCCGTTACGCGTTTACGTGTTCGGATCGGTTTATGTGACTAGTTTACGTAAAATAGCCGAAACGTGTCAAACCTTATCATTAAACTCTCAAATTCCAGAATGTGATTAGTTTACCCATATCATACAAGTATCCAAGCTTGTCGGGTCTAGACCACATTCTATTCCGGTCTCCGCTTAATCTAGCGTTTAGAACCGTAAAGTTTCTTTCTACCTAGCTGGTTTAAGTCTTTGACTTAACCAAAGACCCATTAGCATCCTAATAGGTTATTAAACCTTCTATACAGATTAAATAGCATCCAGTAGAAGGTACCATCATAAAGCTTTAGGATTATACTGCTGAGTTATCTATCACATTAGCTCAGGTAAATACTTTTAACTTATTTTCCCTTATACGGGCTTGGGATATGGTATTATAATAATACCACTTGGTCGGGAATGAAATCATTTAATCGGATTGTGATTAATAAATTACATGACCTGTTTTAATCTGTCTTGTTTGATAACATAAACATTGGGGGTTAATTCGACCGTGTCCTGGATATCCTCGTCTCATTCATTTAAAAATGGCCACGACCTATGCACGGGGTGTAGGCATACACCTGACAGATGCAAATGCTAAAATATAAACCCACATGTTGGGGATAACTCCTTTGTGGGTTCTATAAGTGGTGAGTCGGTTAATCACGACCGGCTTTCAACCGGCCCCAATTGTATGACAAACATGTAAATCTGTATACAAGATTATTTTTAAATAATTGTCCCAAGTTATAAAAGATTTGTGCTATGTGCACTTAAATCAATTTTCATAAATGTTTTCAAAAGAGTCCGTTAATTGTATTTACCAGTGTAAACTGACGTATTTTCTTAAAGGTTGATTGACAGGTACCTCTCGTAATAGGCTGGAGCTCTTAGGTGTCGTTTAAGAGGATCTTGCAAGTCCTTAGATACCTGAAGTCTGTTCTTTTGTTTTCTTGTACTTTATTTATGATCCGCCTGTGGATCTTATTACAATCCAATCTGTATATTCTTTCATGGACACTCAAACATTATGGTTTGTAATAGTTTATTCCCCAAGCCTTCCGCTGTGCTAATATAAATTGTGTGTATTGACAATGATGATATCAACTACGTCACGATACTCCCCGCCGGGCACACCGGTAATGTGTGGAAATATCGAGGTGTGACAGCACGTCAAGCCAATAGAGCGGTACATCATCAATGAGCTCAAGGAATAACCGCAGGGGGAGGAGACTCTCTCTAGAGGCCACTCTTGTCCGATATGTGAGTGCTTTGAGAGAATCTATCGAAGAAATGACCGCGGTGGAGGATGTCCTAATCGACCAAGTGAACTACCTCTCCATGGCATTGGAAGATAGCTTGGAGATCAACCTTCTTCACCTAAGGTTGAATATTTTGATGGAGCCCCCACTGGAGCCTATCTTCCCTCAAGAAGATTGGAACCTCGCCAACGAGGTCAACAACCCCACCGGATGGGATGTGATACCACCGGAGCCTCCAATCAATGCTACCTCTGAGGTTCCGATAAAATCTGCTCCCTTACCTCAAGAAGAGGTCGAAGAGGAACCCTTTATCTTCCTTCCAAGGGAGATCAAGGAAATACTCAACAACCTCTAAAAGAGCATTTTCGAAAAATAGCTTGAAGCCCTCCGAAGATTAGTCTCGGTCTCCAATAATTATTCATAGATCTTGGGAATAGCTATCAGGGTTTAGAATAAAATCTTGTAGGGCATCAATCAAGCTTTTATCTATCTATCTTAGGACCTTAATTTTTCTTTCTCCTTATATTTTTCTTTCTTTTTATGGATGAAATGAAAATGAATTTGGTGTGATGATAAAAATAAAGTATGCAAAAGTGATGATAATGGCTAAAGGACGTTGAACCAGCACCCCATGCATGAAAACAGACGACTCCCGACTGAAAATCTTCTAATCAGTAAGTGCAGCACGGGGCCGTGTCAGGTAAGCACGCCCCCGTGCCCTAAGTCTGCTGCAACATTTTTGATTCTGGAACCTTGACACGGGATCGTGTCCCATGGGCACACCCCCGTGTTTATCTTCTAGAATAATTCGTTACTGACACTTTTGACACGGGGTCGTGGCTCCCACACACGGGGCCATGTCAAATGCTTGTTTTCTGAAAAATTTGTTGTTTTAACACACGTTTCACACATTTAATCAATCTAATCAATTTTGGACACAATGAGGATAATGTGTAATTTAAGTGTGGGGGGTAACTTGAATAACTTGAAAATTTGTTTGTCCTAAAAACGAGCCTTACACAAAACTCTACTTGGAACCGCTAAAACACCCCAAATCTTTTTCAAAATTTTCTTTTATTTTGTTTTTGTCTTGTTTGTAGTTTAAGTTAGAAAATCAAGTTCTAAAAAATTCAAGTTGTTACAAATTTACAACCGATAGCGCCGTGATAAAAAAAGGAACCATATAAGGAAAATTTATAAAAAAAGGCATGACAAATTTTTAAAATTTGATTGCATATATACTTTCACTTTTTTCCTTTTTCCCACAAAATTGTGAGTTTTGAGCCTTTAACGAGCATCCAGTATCATATATATACTAAATGCTCATCTTTCATTTCTTGTGTGAATAGCCCGGACGGTTCCTATGAATCCAGAACTTGATAAGACAATACATTCCCAGTACTTACCGACTAATCCAAGTAAGTATATGATTGAGGCATTAGGACTTTAAACCTTTTTCCTTTTCAACCTTATTTTCTATTTTTATCTCCCCAAGAAACACAAAAAAACTCCCCTTAGTTAACCCCTTTTAGCCTAAACTTTTCATTTCAAAACCCACAGCATATCGTCATCCAAAAACCATATTTTTTTTATCTTTACACCTTTTATTTCAGTAAAAATTGGTTCTTTTGAAAAAAAAAATATGTGTATATCTCTAGTTGCTTGCAATAAATAAGCAAATCTATTCCTTATAAGCACTTAGTCAGTTCATAAAGTCACAAATAAAATTTTCAAAAAGAAAACCGACTTTTTACGCCTTTAGCCACTTTCAAATAAAACTACCTACCCGTAACCAAAAGTCTACCCTTTCAAAGTCCTCTTGATATTTACAAAGAATAAGTTAAAAATGAGGAGGTTTGATTTCTTGTCAAGCATATGGTAGGAGTAAGTTCCGTACCGGGACCGAGCGTTTCACTTATACATTATCGGCCGAGTGTTGAGTGACCACTTGTGAGGTATGTGAATGTATATATATCTTAATGAAATTTTAAAATATATGTTATGCTTAAAATATTTATTTTTCTTAAGAAAGTTTTAAATAAATCATAACGAATAGGATTGTAAATAAAATAAAAACAAGAATAAAAAGAACTTGCATTCCCGACACTCTACAAAGTAGACCCAAAAATGACAAGGGACACGAGGTCGTGCCTCATAGACACGGTCATGGTCAACTCTCAAATTTACAAATCTGGGTTCGTACAACAAGTACAAGGGCCACGGGGCCGTGCCGTTGACACAGGGGGCAGTGTGTGCAGATTAGTTGACAACAACATTAAATGAATACACAGAAGGAGAAGGACACGGGGTTGTGCCTACCAAGCACGGGGCCGTGTGAAGCCACTGTTTTCAGCTATAAAAGGAGGTGCTTGGCTCACTTGTAACTCATGCTTTGGCAAACCACTTCTCTCACACCTGCCACCAGTCCACCACCACTACCACCATCATCCATAACTTGCATCCATCATCCATCCTTAGAGTGTGTGTAGTAGTCTTAGGATCCAAGATCGATAGTAAGAATTTTTTTGTTAAACAAAGGCCATGTTTGGCTAATCTCTTGCATCACTTGGTCAAGACAAGTTATTTATGTATTACTTTTGATTTCCTCGCTTTTGTAACTTTTTATTTGGGTTTGTATAATGACTTTAATAAGTAGTTTTTTATATTGAAAGTGAACTTTATTCAATCATTTCTTAATGTTTTGTTGATTCATTCATTCGTGTCTTTACGGTCTATATAAAGCACGATAACTGTCTGGAAGGGGGTTAGAAGGGTGGTTGGGTAAAGTTCTTGCCTCGTTCAGTGTATAGATCCTACGAGGACTTAGTTCAAGCTTATTAGGAATTCCTTTAAGGCAGATAGCATCAAATCGGGGGAAGTAAGAACGGCTTGGATCCCTTATAAATAAACTACTATTAAAACTTTAAACCAGCCTTGCGGGACTGTATCACTTTCGACTCAGACCAATATGACCGAGGGTAGCGTTGCCTCCAAAAGAGGGACATGCCACATTTTGCATTAATAACTTGCTTAATTATCTTTCAATAATCTGGCCTTCAGGACTGTATTCCTGCTGATATGGCTGAGGGTAGCGTTGCCTCCAAAAGAGGGACATGCCACTATAACTAAATAATCTCTTAAAAACCCAAGGCGCGGAAATCATCAAAGGATACATATGTGACGAGTCGGATCCAAGTGATTCTATCTTGTCTATCTGTTTTTTTATTTATTTTATTTTTTATTTTACTTATTTAAAAATCTTTTTCTCCCAAAATTTGGTAAGATTAAACGTCGACGATATTCCGGTATTAAAAGCTCTTGTGTCCTTGGACGACCTCGATATCTTACCATCACTATACTACGCCAACAATGGGTGCACTTGCCCTAGCATGTTGTAGAGATTGATAGTTTTATATCGTGTTTTTTTAAATTTAAAGCTTGATTAAAGAGTAAAAGGTATTAAAAATATAACAAAAATCCGTACACACTCACAACACGTCAATCTCCATGGCACAGACCGTGAATCAGTACAAAAGGACGCTGAGCTGGAGTGAATAACCATGTGCCACGTCACCTCTAGGCCTGATTGCGTCCGAGGGGACAAAATGGATATCCCTCCTGGTCAGACAATTGGCGAGCAACAACTAGCTGGCAGTCCTCCTCCTCAACAATTCTTCGGCTATAAATAGAAGACTCAACCTCCATGTTTAAGAATTCGCTTTCTACTCTCTCACTTTATACACACACTTATCCTCAAAACGATTACTTATTCTCACGCTGGAGGGTGGCTACAAGGAGAACCCCCATCTTCCCTTCCTTGTAGCGAGTCACCGGTGTTATTCGTTTTGCAGGAAACCTTGGAAGAATCAGTTATTCGTCGAGTGAAGGAAAAAGATTGGACCATCTTATACGAGACGATCCGGCTAAATAGTTATGCGCTATCTAGTGTTTCTTCATTGGCACCCACCGCATTTTTACAACCATTTTCATCTCTTTTCTTTCGAAAACCCTTTTTTATGGCTAATCCGAACTCTTCCTTTCAAATCGACGACGAATAAGTAATCTAGTGTTTCTTCACAACCCAACCTAGTTCAATCCAGACAAATAATATTAACAAAACTTAGACCCAATTATAAAATTTGAATATATAATTAACGAAAATTTAGACCCAATTATGGAATTTAAATATATAATCAATAAACGGGTGGAGATACAATAGGAAGTTTATTTGGCTAGGAAGGCTAGGAAGTGATCTTGACCATTCATTAAGTTAATCAAGGGCTAAGATTAAATCAGGGAAATTGAAAGGAAGAAAAGAGGCGCGTGAGTTTGTTCAAGGGCATTCTAGTCAATCCAAGCCAATAGTTTCTCTCTCCTCCAATTCCCCCCATTTTTTAAACGTTAATAACTCTTTCATACGACATTATTTTTTTTATAAAAATTGCACCAAAAAATGAGCGTTTTTTTATCTTTAAAACGAATATACTATTGCTATATTTAAAAAAAAAAAAGTTAAAACCCAGTTGCGTAAAACGCAATAAAAAAACCACCAGTTACGTAAAAAAAAAAAGTTAAAACCCAGTTGCGTAAAACGCAATAGAAAAACCACCAGTTACGTAAAACGCAATAAAAAAAAACCTAAAAATGACATTTTTCTAAAACGCAATGCACCAAAAACATAAAGAAATGACTTATTTGTAAAACGCAATGGTCAGAAAACACAAAGAAATGTCTTATTTGTAAAACGCAATGGCCAGAAAACACATAAAAAGTGTTTTACCTAAAACGCAATGCACAAAAAACACATAAAAATGTGTTTTACCTAAAACGCAATGGCCAGAAAACACAAAGAAATGTTTTATTTGTAAAACGCAAAGCCAGAAAACACTTAAAAATGTCTGTTTTCTAAAACGCAATGACCTAAAAAAACAAAAGAAAGTGTTCTCTGTAAAACGCAATGGACTGAAAACACCTAAAAATATGTTTTACCTAAAACGCAATGACTACAAACACTTCAAAAATGTGTTTTACCTAAAACGCAATGACTAAAGATACTTAAAAATGTGTTTTTTTCTAAAACGCAATGGACACATAAAACTGTTTGTGAACTGTTTGTGAATTGTCTGTGAACTGTCTGAATTGTCTACGAATTACTGTATTCGAAATGAGCCAATTTCTAGAAAATTAATTTTTCTGGTGCGTTTTTAGTACAGGGGCTCTGCCCCTTGGACCCCGCCAGGGGCTGCCGCCCCCGGACCCCCGCCAAGATCGTAAAACGCAACGACTAAATAAAAACCCAGATCGTGAAAATGAAATTAAAGAATTTCTTACATGGATCGAAGTCGGTTTCTTTATCAATTGACGAAATTTGAATGATAGAAACACTTATCAGCGATTGTAATCGAACAAATCGAGTGATTATCTTCAAAATCACCAGAAAAAACGAGATTTTGAATGAAATTAAACTGGTTTTTCTTCGAAAAAAGCTGAAGAACACGTTGATCGGGTTTTGAATCATTGATTGGTGATGAAAATCGCACTATAATGTAGTGATTATTGAGATAGAAAGTGAAGAAATGGTTGAAGATGGTGGGTTCTGAAAATGGTGGGTTTTGAAGTTACTGGGTTTTGAAAGAGGAAGAAGAAGGAGTTGAATTGACTAAAATACCTTTTTTCTTTATTTTAAATGTTGCCACATGTCATAATTCTATGACTTTCTATCCTTCCTAGCCAAAATTAACTTCCTATTTGATATTTTCCCATCAATACTATTTAAAATACAATATAAATCAAATGATAATAAAATATATATCAATTAACTAATTAAAATTAAAACATATATAAAGAAGTAACAAGTTTGTGCATATCTTGATTGTACATATGGCTTTGGGAGTCTTTCAAAAAAAATAAAATTTTCATTTTTAACCCTAAAGTTTTAATGTTTGACAATTTAAGTATAAACTTCTAATCTTTGTTTCCTTTTTAACCCTAAAGTTTAAATATTTGACAATTTACACTAAAGTTTTATTCTTTGACAATTTAAGTTTAAAATTTTTAATCTTTGTTTCCTTTTTAACCCTAAAGTTTTAATCTTTGACAATTTAAGTTTAAAGTTTTAATATTTGGTAATTTAACCCCTTTGATTAATTTGATATTTTACTTCTAATTCAAAAGTTTTCATCTTTTGCGAAACCACTTTGATTTTTTTTACTTATGTGTTGTAATCTTGGCTTTGGGGGGTTTTTCAAAAAAAATGGTTATGCATATGGTTGCTGTAACCTTGGCTTTAAGGATTTTTCAAAAAAAAAAAAAAAAATTTTTTTTTGATTTTTTTACTTTTCACCCAAAAGTGTTTCATAAATTACTTTTAATCCAAAACTATTTGTTTTTTTTTACTTTTAACACAAAACTTTTTATCTTTTGCAATCTATCTTCACAACTTTTTTTTACTTTCAACTTTGGTCCTTTATAGTTTTCATTTTCCCTAAATTTTTCGTTTTATGCTTCGTTCAAAATTTTGTGACTTAACACATCGCAACGTGCGTTTTTGATTTAGCGTTTTTACGTTTCATTCTAAATTTTGCGAGTTAACACGACGCAACGTGCGTGTGTGGGTGAACGTTTTTACATCGTCTATTTTTTCCCGTTTGACAGGTTCAACATAACGTGCGCGTCCTAAATCAATTTAGTTATAACTAAAGAATCCCGCATTGCGGCGGGTCGTAATTCTAGTTTAGACTAAAAGCTAAATTTGCATTACCTATTGTGAAAGGATACTCTTAAGGCAAGTCACAATCACACCACAAATAACTATTGATAGAAAATTAAAATAAAATATGTGACAGATACTATATTTAAAAAAGGTGGCATGAAAATGAAAGTTAGGGTCCCTCCAATATAGCTTGTAATATATATATGTTGCGTTACAGAAAGTACGATTTACTTTCATGATTAATACCACGTGGTATATTGTTTATAAATAAAACATAAAGGATCTAATAATGTTAAGAAACCTTTGGTTTGAGTAATTATTTATATAATTTTACAACTTTTAGGCTTGTTTACAAATAAAAAGTAAAGGATCTAATAATGTTAAGCAACCTACAGTTTGAGTAATTAGTATTACAATTACTTTACTATATATATAATTTTACAACTATCCCTCACTTGTGGCCTAGTGGTAGGAGACTTGGGTTTTCCAATGGAGACTCAAGTTCAATTCCCACTTGTATCATATTGGGGTGGATATTGGGCAATGATGGTGACAAACCCACCGAGGGGGGTTCGATCCTGAGCCGCACCCCGGTTTTTATCAGACTGTTACTTCAGCGAGGCAACTCGTGTGGAGGCAGTACGGTTTTCAGAGGAACGTCGTAACCAAGTCTGGCCAACCCAGCGCGGGCCCAGTTAAGACAACGTAAGTCTGGGCAGACTTGGCTAGAGCCGCCGATTAGACGATGTAACATTGGATCACTCAAAAAGAAAGTCATTGTTTAAAAAAATATAATTTTATAACTTCTTAGCTACATGAATCTTTATGACTTGACATTTAAACAACAAGTTTTATTTTCTTAATAAAGAATTTTCTTAATAAAGAATTTTGATGAATAGTGAATGTGATAGGTAAATATTTTTTTACTCACCATATAGTAATAGTAAATGTGATAGGTAAATATTTTTTGTTCACTCAATGTGTATCTTAATAATTGCACTACTTTCAAGGGCACCCAAGTGTTCATTTAATTTTTTCAAACGCATCCACATCTCTATTTAATTACTTTCTATTTTTCATAATACTATATTATGATTCAATTTGAGATGAATATAAGAGTTTCGATCAATGGTGATGATTTTTTCTTAAGTTTAAATTATACCAGTTATACTAATTTAGATTTTAACGTGTTTGATTTTTCTTTAATTTAATAGTCATATGATAAATTACGTTTATTAACTTAAGAAAAAAAGAGTATGCATCGTGTTTAGTTCTTTTTCTCGACACTCGTATTAATTTTGTTGACAACGAGGTTGCATTTAAAGTAGAGTGTTTTTAGAGTATCGTAGGCAATACAAGTGTTGCTACTGTGCTTGTACTCTAACAACCCGAACCGATTCCAGCCGAACAACATTGGTAACAATATTCGTTTTTGTGGTTTTAGACCGACATAAAACACACGTGCCGACAATTTTTGGGCATATCGCGACTTAATTTTTTTGTTTCTCTTTCGATTGCTATAGTGAATGCCTGTATCGTAACAAACTGAATTGATAGTGACTGATTTCCAACCGCGTACCGCAGAAAATTCCCATTAGTTATAAGTAATTGGCGAGCCAATTCTATTTCGAATAATTTTAGCGAGTATTTAATTCATTCTTTTATTTTTTCAGAAAGATGACATATCATTAGAACAATCCACTAGCAAGAAGCTAGAGAAAAAAAATTACAAAGTACAATTGGCGAGTCAATTATGTTTTAAATAATTTTTAGTGAGTATTCAATCCATTCTTTTATTTTTATAGAAAGACGACATATCATTAGAACAATTTGTAAGACCCGCACTAATAAAACGTTCAAAATTTCTTGATTTATAAAAGTTCCAATTTCCCAAATAGAAATATTTAAAACTTTGATTATAATACATTAGAGTCTTAAAACAAAAGACCAAATTCGTCATAAGTTACTTAAGTTTAACAAAACGGAAGCATATATCTTGGTTTGTGTTCGGTTCTTCGCAGGACTTGATCTTCGCCCAATGCATTAATTTGAAACCTAACATGCCATATCATTTTCAATCAATTAGTAACTAGAATAATTGAGTGAAAGAACTGAAACCGTGCAACAGAACTGAATAAAATAAACAATTTTGGAAACAGTCCTCGTTGCGTTACGCCACGCAACGAGGCGCTCTTTCTCCTTTGCGTGGCGCGAGGAGTGCAGGTTTCCAGAGCTGGGTCATTTTTTCCAGCCATAACCCTTCTTCACTGTTTTTGGCATAACTCGGCCAAAACACCTCTGATTTGCCTCAAACTTGTTTCTAAATGCTCGTAAGTCATTTACCCACATTTTCAACCCATAATCCTTAACCCGGATTCATATTTTTTTACGATTTGTGCTCCCGTTACCCGGTTTGCATTTACGTTTATTTGACCCGTTTGATGTATAAGCACCTACTGCTCAAATCATCCTTAATCTTTTAATGGGATTGTTTTCCCATGAATATACCCATTCTTCGGGCTTGATAACTTCGTGTTCCACGCTCCCAATTCCCAGTCTGCGGGAACACATATTCTATATATTTAATGTTCAAGTTCTTAAATTTGAATCATTCACATCCGTTTCATGGAATTATTCGTTTTTCAATTACAACCCATTACCCGGGTTCGTCACTTTGTGCTTCCCACTCATGTTACCCGTTTTGCGTTAACACTTAAATTCACCCAAAACCCAGGTTCATTAAAATCAATATTTTACGCTCCTATTTCCCGGTTTGCGTCTTATTTTATTTTGACCCGTTTGGTTTGCTCTTGTGAATTCCATCACTTATGAGCAAACCGATTTCACTTATAACATATTTACCATCATTCAATCGCATCAACTATAAAACTCAATATTTTACGCTCCCGTTACCCGGTTTGCGTCTTATTTTCTTTTGACCTGTTTGGTTTGCTCTTGTGAATACCATCACTTATGAGCAAATCAAACTCATGTATATCTCGTTCACAGCCATTATACTAAACCAGCCATAATAACTAATTTAAGAAATTTAACGGGGTGTATAGCCACGTACTTTAGAGCTTCCCTTTAAGTCGTGTATTACTCCCGGCTTTATCACCCGCCTTCTCACTCGAGTCACCTATAGTGAACAACCCGACTAATTGTTAAATTGCTATCATAAGATTCATCATCATCAATTTTGCTAAGAATCATTACATATCATTTTCATCAAGCTTTATCGCATGTTGTTAGCATAATACTTTCGCTTAGGCAATTTGTCAAACACCTTGTGGGCATGAACCTTACACTACTTCTATTTAGTATAGTAAACAACATTCATCCATATATTCATAATTCATCAAGCTAATATGATCAATATGCTCAAATTGGTATCTAGAATTCAATTCATCCTTCCTCAAAGACTCAAATTAACCTTCATAATTCACGTATCACATATTTTACTCAAACCCACTTACACAACATGGATAATAATCCAATTACTTAATTTTTAACATTATGGACATGCTTTGATTAGACTTAAATCAATAATGCAAATTATACATATCAAGATAATCAATTCAAGCTAGTTCATATAACAAATTTTGGGGGTTTCATGTTTAGATCAAAAACCCACTTTCTCATACTAAATCACTTTGTTTATGCATAATTCTTCTCAATTTAAGCAAGTATGATATCACTAGGCATCTACATACCATCAATTTCACTATAAATCCACAATTATTCAAGAATTGCAAATCATGGAGTTCATCATAATTCTCTACATCTTCAAAAAAACAAAAATTTAACATACCTTATGATCTCCTAACTTAGGTGGTCAATAATTTGGATTCATGCACAAGATTCTTAACACTGTTGCCCTTTTGATTTGTAGAAAGATGAACTAGGTTAAGCTTGGGGTTCTCCCTCTCTTTCTCTTCCCCAAGTCGACACACACACACACACTCTATGGTGTTGTGTTTTAATTTTAAGTTTTTAAAACACAAGTTTTCTTTTTGACAACCTTGGTCCCTTAAGTTTTGGCTTTAGTTATAAAAGATTAAAACTCATTGTTCTATTATCCATTTACATGTAAGTAACTAGGTTAATTATTTCGAGTTATCACACTTCGAATATTTATCAAATACATATATGTACAAGTGTATATATAAATATATATACTTATTTATATAAATTTAGTATTTTGTGTTGTTATAAGTCCATCCCCTTAAAAAATGACTTTTCAATTCATTTTCTTTGATGGATTACCATCTAAACTTCCATTTGCAACACTACTCAAGCTTGAGTTTTGTCATACTATTAAAGTTATTTAATAACTAAATCTATTTTAAAAGTTGTTAGTTATAAATAGTTAAACTTGTTAAAATTTTAACACGTATTTATGAAGCTCAAAGGAATACTAACAAGATATGGGATCTCCATGTATGTATTTTGAAGAGACTCAAATGAAGTATTAAGTGTAGAAAGGTAGGCTTTATTTGTGTTTTGGTTCTCACTATACATGCCCATGGGAGTTCCCCCTTTTAAGTAGGGATTGTTAAATATTTCCCCCTTCTAAGCTGACTTATTACGTATTTCCCCAAACAAAAAAAGCAACTACATATTTCCCCCTTTTTTGAGATATTGCCCAATTACCCTTGTGAAAACCCATAATCCATTAGTTTGTTTCATCAACAAACCCTACACCAGACCATCGAGCTTCTTTCTCTGGTGCGATCGACGTAGCCAATCCCCAAACCGCTGTTTCTTCTACTTCCAATACTGACGACGAAGCCAAATTCGGCCATCGTTTTTCTACCTTCGCTACTCATGACACTACATCGTTCAAGGTATGTAAAGACCTATAGTGTAATTGAGCTGCAAATAAATTCACAAGACCTATAGGGTAACACCGATGATCCAGCTCTCTCAGTCGTCAACTCGCGGATTTAAAAAGGAAAGCTTTGCAAAACTGTGAGTATACTCGACACCCTTTTTACTTTTTACACTTTTGGGTGCACACGTTCATGCTATTAAACTCACACGAAACACACATACTTTATGCTTAATCACAAACAAAGAATCCATTGTACATGCTTAATACGTTATGACTGAATTGGTGTATGCTAAACTATTCTTATGCTTTATACTTGTCATTAACTTTGTACAAGCCTCCCTTAACATGTATAACGCTATTGGAGTAACGCACTGCCCGTATTCTTGAAGTCATGTTAAGTTAATCATAATGGTCTTGTCGTTACTACGACAAGATTACGCTAGCGAGAATCTTTGGGTTGACATTTATAGTTGCATGCTAGTTATACATTAATTCTTGATAATGATTATGCCATGTGGATTTGTTTAAACTTTTTATACTTCTGCTAGTATTAAACTTGTATACTCGCCAATACTTTTTGTATTGAACTATACTTTGAAACGTGTTGCAGGAATTTGATGACGATGATAATGATGAAATCTAGTAGGATTGACTAGAAACACACTTTAAAGTTTTTGTATTGTTGTTGTATTTGTCTCATGTTTCTTGTTGTTGTACTTTGTTTCAAATGTTGTACTTGAATTTTTATCAATGAAATGAAATTTGGTTCTATTAAATATTGTCGCAAAATAGTGTTATGAAGTCTCTTACAAATCTCGTTTTCGTCTCACTCCAATGTTTTTGCCATCGGTTGGGGTGTGACATGATGGACGGTGGTGGGTGGTGGACGGTGGTGGTGGTGATGGACGGTGGTGATGGTGGTGGTGATGGACGACGGTGGGTGGTTGTGTTTAACCCTCTACAGACCTTATAAGATCTTAGAAGTGACTGGGCAAGTCTACACCAAGAAGAGCTCGCACTGACGTTTTTTTAATGAAACGTCTTTGAAAAAACAAACAGTCAGCAGATAGCAATATCTGCGCGTGGTCTACACGGCGCAGACAGAAGACACAAAATTAAGTTATGTATTTTCCTTTCTAAGTCAGGATATGATAAGAAGTTTATTTTAGTAGGAAAGTTAGGAAATAATCTTGATCATC
This sequence comes from Helianthus annuus, assembly GCF_002127325.2. Lineage (NCBI taxonomy): Eukaryota > Viridiplantae > Streptophyta > Magnoliopsida > Asterales > Asteraceae > Helianthus > Helianthus annuus. The sequence goes on along the minus strand of NC_035435.2, from coordinate 57,156,336 downwards.
CATTAAGTAATTAAGGGCTTAGATTAAAAGGGTTGAATTGATCAAAAAGGGAGATGCATGAGTTTTTTTTAAGCATATTCTGGTCCATCCAAGACAAAAGTTTTTCTCTCCTCCATTCCCACCGTTTTTTAAACATTCATAACTCTTTCAAACGACATTATTTTTTTAATAAAAATTGCACCATAAAAACAAGAACATTTTTTTATCTTTAAAAAAAAAATCCAAAACCTAAATGCGTAAAATGCTATTGACAAAAAAAAACACAAAAAAATGTGTTTTTTCTAAAACGCAATGGACAAAAAACACAAAAATGATGTTTTTTTTTAAACGCAATGGGCAAATAACACAAAAAATAAGTTTTTTCTTAAACGCAATGAGCAAAAAACAAAAAAAAATGAGTTTGTTCTAAAACGCAATGGATACAAAACACAAAAAAAATGAGTTTTTTTTTCTTTCTAAAATGCAATAAAACACAAAAATGAGTTTTTTTTTTCCTAGAACGCATTGGACATAAAATAAAAAAGAATGAGTTTTTTTCTTTCTAAAAGCAGTGGATACAAAAAGATGAGCTTATTTTTTCTAAAACGTAATGGACAACATCACAAAAAATGAGTTTCTTTTCTAAAACGTAATAGAATAAAAACATAAAAAATGTATTTTTTTTCTAAAACGCAATGACATAAAAACACAAAATATTTATTTTCTAAAACACAATTCGAATACCTAGATCGTAAAACACAATGATTAACGAAATTCTTCAGATTACTTAAACATATCGAAACCGATTTCTTAGGATTTCTTCAACGACTGACGAAATTTAATTGCTAAAAACACTAATCAACGTTCAAATCGAACGAATCGAGTATTTCGCTTCACAATTACTTACGAGATAAAAAATGAAAAATTGTATAAAATTAAACTGAGTTTTTTCAAAAAAAAAAAGTTGAAGAAAACGTTGATTGAGTGTTTGAATAATTGATTGATGAAGAAAATTACAATATGATGTAGCGATTATAGAGAGGGAAAGTATATGAAATGTTGAAAATGATAGTTTTGAAAATACGAGAAAAAGAGAGAGAAGATAAGATGAGATTGACGAAAATATGAATTGTTTTGAGTTGTTTTTTTTTGTTATGTGACACATATACTCTGTTATTACTTCATCTAGTTCTAACCCAAATCAATCTTCTATCATTTTCCTTTCTATTTTTTTCTTTCCTTAATTTTGGTTGCTTTATTTTTTCTTTTGTTCTCACATTTCCACTATTATTTCCATTTCCAATATTATTTCCCCTTCAATTATACACACAGATATTATTATACATCTTCTATACATAATAATACGCGTATCACTCTTTTAAGATATTCTAAATCCCTTATCTGTCTCCAGATCCAAAAACTCGTCAAAAAATTTCATCTCTTGAACAACAAAAACCCAAAAGGGTTTCTTTGATCTATACACACACACACACATTCAAAATCACCCTTTTCTACATAGTTCTTGTTCATTAGTCATCATCGATCTCTTGTTATCATAGATCTATTCATTGATTTCATCGGTTCATAACTATCTTTTTTGTCCACAAGATTCTACACGCTTCAATCTCTTCATTTATACCACTAACTCATCCAAGAAAGTTTCAATCTTTTCTTGGTGCACCCTTTTCTTGATTTGTGTTCTTGATTAGTAGATCTGTAATTTAATCTTTCTGGGGTTGTTGTTTTGTTGGTTGCCTGTAAGGTGTTTGATGCTTTGCCGCAGTGATGCAGACTGATCAGAGAAGAAAGGTAAAGTTGTTATTTTGATGTTTGATTTTTTTTTTTTTTTTTTTGTTATAGTATATAATAATTTGCATTATATGTGATAAACAAATAAAGAAACTTATCTGGTAAAATCTTACTTGTAGCACCCTATTGGTAGGGTCTCGGGTGGGTGGGATGAAGGCAAACCATAGAGGTTGTTCTCGAAATGCATCATATGTGATTAAAAGTTTTAGATAATCTAATGTTTGGGGATCTGCGGATGTCGATTTCGTTATAATATAATATGTGACAAACAAACGTACCCAGTAAAATATCTAATGTTTTGAGTCATCTAACGTTGTAGGGATCTGCGGAGGTGGATTTTTTCACCGAATATGGTGAAGGAAGCCGGTACAAGATAGAGGAAGTGATCGGTAAAGGAAGTTACGGAGTTGTGTGCTCTGCATACGATACTCATCTTGGTGAGAAGGTAGCAATAAAGAAGATAAACGATATATTCGAACATGTTTCCGATGCGACTCGTATCCTGCGCGAAATCAAGCTTCTTCGGCTCCTCCGGCATCCGGACATTGTAGAAATCAAGCACATCTTGTTACCACCTTCCAGAAGAGAATTCCGAGATATATATGTCGTGTTTGAGCTTATGGAGTCTGATCTGCATCAGGTTATCAAGGCTAATGATGACTTGACACCAGAACATTATCAGTTCTTCCTTTATCAGCTTCTTAGAGGATTGAAATACATACATACAGGTTATATATATATATATATACTATGGTCATTTTATGTATATATTAATTGTTATGCATTTTGGTATTGAATTTGTTTTTTTTTTTTTTTTTTTTTTTTTTTTGCAGCAAATGTTTTTCACAGAGATTTGAAGCCAAAAAATATATTGGCAAATGCCGACTGCAAACTCAAGATCTGTGACTTTGGTCTTGCAAGAGTCGCGTTCAACGATACACCCACTGCAATATTCTGGACAGTATGTCGCTAACTCTTCTAAAATATAGTTTATCGTTGAAGATAGGACCCGTTTTATTAGCTTTATTTTTGGGATTATGGCCCGTGATTAGAGGTGCACAAACTGGTTATTTTCTCTAACCGGTTTGGTCAACCTAACCGCCGGCTAATTTTTCATTTTTGTTTTAACCGGTTATTACTTTAACTAGTTCGATTAATAACCGGTTATTTTCAGATTTTTTTCCATTTTTTTTCAGTGTTTTTCTCGGTTAACTGGTACATCGGTTAAAAATCGGGTAAAAATAACCGGTTATTTCTAAAAAAACCCTAACCTGTTACTAACCTGCGGTTAAAAATGACCACTAATCGGAACCTCCTCGAGCAGTTATTAACCAGTTACGATTATTTAACTGGTTATTTTGTGCACGTCTAACCGTGATAGCTGTTCTATATTTAGTTATACGTTTTATTAAAAACATAATCTGAATCGACCCATTGAAGAACTCACTCATGGTTATTTGATTTGTTCACAGGATTATGTTGCAACAAGATGGTACAGGGCTCCGGAATTGTGCGGATCATTTTTCTCTAAGGTAAACGAGGCAGTATGTAATGTTGGCTTTTCTTCTTTAAATTTAATCGATTTTCGCGATACTGTTGATTTGGTATCGGTTCCCGGCTAGAAACACTTGGATTAAATTGATCGTTTTTGTGCAGTACACACCGGCTATAGATACGTGGAGTATTGGTTGTATTTTTGCGGAACTTTTAACCGGAAAGCCACTTTTTCCGGGGAAAAATGTGGTGCATCAGTTGGACCTCATGACTGATCTTTTGGGGACCCCGTCACCTGAAGCGATAGCCAGGGTCTGTTTGTTTGCCTTACATTACACACACACATAGATATATTATATTTATTTTTGCATTATTAATGTTGATAAATCCGATCAGATAAGAAATGAGAAAGCCCGGAGATACTTAAGCAGCATGAGGAAGAAAAAACCGATCCCTTTTTCACAGAAGTTTCCGAATGCAGATCCTCTTGCTCTTCGTTTACTAGAAAGAATGCTTGCGTTTGAGCCTAAAGATCGTCCTACTGCCGAGGAGGTAATATCTTTACTTTATTTTTTAATATCAGATATACCCAACACAAAGTTATACTATTAAATATACTGACTTTTATAATTATGACATCACATATATACCCTTCCTTTATGTTAATATTATAAAAATCGGATTTAATGAAATGGGTTTATTCGATATTTAATTTTATTGTTGGGTAAATATGATATTTTAAAGTTTTTAGCGATATATAGGAGTTTTGGCCCCTTCTGTTATATAAAAGATTTCATTTTTTTAAAAGGTACTTATTTTGCATAATTGTATCAGGCACTTTCGGATCCGTATTTCAAGAATTTGGCTAAGGTTGAGAGGGAACCTTCTGCTCAACCGGTAACTAAAATGGAATTTGAATTTGAAAGAAGAAGAATTACGAAAGATGATGTTCGCGAATTGATTTATAGAGAAATTCTTGAATATCATCCCAAAATGCTGAAAGAATACTTGGATGGCGCTGAACCAACTAGCTTCATGTATCCAAGGTGCGGTTTTTTATTTATTTATTATTTTTTATTTTTGCTGAATGAAAGATGGGTTGGTTTAATCGGGTCAAATGTATTGTACGTGTTATGTTTGGTTGTTGAGATCCACTTTGTCCATTACTCCATTTTTATGGTTTTGTATGGATATATTGCGTCAAATATTTTTACAAAAAGCTATATCATTAGAATAATAATTTAATATTATTAAAGCTGTTTAATTTAAAATACAATTTTGCTGACTTTTTGACCTTTTTGACACGTTTTATCGTTAGCTGATTTTGGACTGTAACATTTCATTTCATATGCAATATGTCAAAATTGTCACCTCTGTCATATTTGTTTGATATGTAAAAACAAACATTATATGCCATCATTTTCTAAACCCATTTTTACTTGTTTTTATCTGTATATTACTTAAAATTATCGTATTAAGTGGCAAAATTGGTCGGTCGGAACGGTAAAGTCAGGTTTCGAGTGGATTCGGACAAGGTAACCAAGCGATGGTAAAATTGGCTCGGGTTATCTCGTCAATATTATTTTCTTTTTTTTTTTTTTGATTTTTTAAAATAAAAAATGTATTAATATATAATTATGCATATAAACTGTCTTTTTTCTTGATTCTCTCTTTTTTTTTTTGTCTTTATAGTGCTGTTGACCAATTCAAGAAGCAATTTGCTCATCTTGAGGAACATTATGGCAAAGGTACAACAGCTGCACCTCTAGAGAGGCAACAATCTTCATCATTACCAAGGTAATATATACTTATAATTACGAAAATTATATTACTCCGATAATATATTATTTAACTCATTAAAATAAATAACCTGTTTTTATTTTCAATTATTCTTTTTGAGTTTACCTTGTAAAAAAAACTAAATAATAAAGGTAAACGGGCGGTTTCAAGTTACAAGCTGTGAACTGAACCATAAAGCGTGTTTTTTACAAACTCTAAACCATACTGAACTTTACAGTTGAGCTGATTTAGCACGGATTTGGTCGGTTTCAACGGTTTATAAACACCCTTATCAATAACTAGCCTTAAAAATGATGGTTTTTTAGTTCTTAGAGTAAAATGCCATTTTAGTCGCTGAGGTGTGGTCCAAATTGCTATTTTAGTCAAAATAGTTCCATTTTAGTCCAAATAGTTTTTTTTTCTCTTCTGGGTCTCTGACTTTTCCTTTTTCTTGCCATTTTGATCACATTGCCTAAGTCAGTCTAAAAATCTGGTTATAACCAGGGGTATTTTTTTGCATAATTGTTGTGTAATGATAACCAGGGGTAGTTTACAACATAATTTATAAAACCTCATAATAATTTAATGCCAAAAATACCCCTGATTATAACCTGTTTTTTAGACTAAGTTAGGCAATGTGATCAAAATGGCAAGAAAAAGGAAAAGTCAGGGACCCAGAGGAGAAAAAAAACTATTTGGACTAAAATGGCAATTTGGACAAAAACTCAGGGACTAAAATGGCAATTTACTCTAGTTCTTAAGTTGGTTAGTTTTTGGGTGCAGGGCGTGTGTATTATATCCAAAAGAAACCGCTGCACAAGGTACAGTGGACGTTACAAATGGTCTATCGAAATGCTCAATAAAAGAAGTTGGGAAGCAGCAATACATGACTAACCCAATGCCAATGACCAGACTTCCTCTACAAGTTCCTCAAAGCATCCAAGGTTTGATCATTCATGCACCATTTTAATAAACACTTTGTTTTTGTTGTAGAAATATTTACATATAATAAATATGTTCATAATATACATATATTTTGATAAACCCTTTGTTTTTTAAAACAATTATTTTAATTTAAATAAATATAAACGTCAATTATATAGATATATTTGATTGTAAATTGAGCCCCACGTTGAAGTCGCGTTCCGTAAGAACAAAACTTCATAATTGTATTTGTATTATGTATTAACATGATATAACAATAAATAACAATTAATATTTGAAATTGGTATTAATGCATAAGAAAATTGTTATAGTATACTTGTACTTTATTATAATATAATATAATACATCTTGGTTTTTATCATTTATTTTTACAGGAGGAAGTGCTGCGAGGCCTGGCAAAGTAGTTGGTTCCGTCATGCGTTACAACACCAATAATGAAGCTATTGAACAACAACGAAGGGTCGGCAGGAACAACCCGGTAGCCGCCCCGACCCAATTCCCACTTCCCGCCTCTTCCTACCCTAGAAGATCATCCTCATCCGCCTGCAAAAACGATAAAGTAGAAACGACCATCGAAGTTCCCGGAAACGGGCTACAATCTAGACCTCCATACATTCCAAGAAAAGTTGCTGCTGCTCAAAGCGGGCCGGGTAGTCAGTGGTATTGATTTCTGAAACGGGCCTTGGGGTACGCGGTAAGTCATAAGGGCTTTGCCGGTAAGGAAATGGACCATGCTAGCAACCCGAAAGGGTTAATCGGGAAGCTTTGTTGGTTAGACCGGATGGGTATATTTGTCATCTTAATTAGCTTCTGGTTTGGACCTATTGATGGAATTTGTGAAGATGTTAAAAAAAAGACTATTAAGCAGCTAACAGGCTAATAACGACTCTCTTGATTCACTAATGTTTTGACTTGTAAAAATTAACTCTTGTTTAAGATTTTTAATTGTATCTTTGTAATAATATGTACTTTGTTTGAAGAACGTGAATATTTATATTCTATTCTATTTTCTTGGTTGCATTCGTTGATTTGATACATAGATGGTTTATCCATAGAAACGAGTTTAATTTAGGGGTTGTTTGTTTGCCTCTTAATGGGGCTCTTAACAGTTCAGATCTCTTATTGGTTCAAAACTTAATATTTTAGATTGTTTGTTTCGTAAGCAAATGTCTGAATGGTTCAGACATTTGCCTTTGAATGGTTAAGCATTATACCGAGTCTGAATGGTTAAGACATCTATTCTGAATTGGTCAGACTTTGTCTCTGAATTGTTAACTATTATACTTATCTCTTAATGTTTCAGACCTTTTACTGATTTAACACTTAATGGTTTAGACCTCTTACACGTTCAGCACTTAACCATTCAGAGGTTGCCAAACAACCTCTTAACGTGTTCTACCTAAACATATGTGAATTCAATCTAATTATCCGTTCGTTGCAAAAGAAATTTCCCAATTTCTTGTGTTTTAATTAAAGGTTGACAATAATGGTTATCTTGAAATGCTGTCAAGTTTGGTGGTGGTTTTTTTTTTTTGAATTCTTACAAATACATTTATAACGTGAATACGAAGTAACAGAATTTTGTCAAGTTTTTCTAACTAATAGAATATGAAAATCACAGGCTTGAATTTTACTTGAATTCGAATAAACAAATATAAAGTTTCATGTATTCTTAGCCAAAAACTATATATATACACACACAATTATATTTGGATAAAACTAGTAATCAGACCCGCACACGTTGCGGCGCAGGTACATTACAAACATCGAATAGATTAGTCCAAACGTTATGTGATGCGCTAACCAAATGAAGACGCACGTCAGGCGTATCCGACTGAACTCAGTGTAACATATATAAGCGTTGCGATCAGATCAAAATGTAGAGTAAATCGAACTTATACCGTACAATCATAATGTATTATAAGTGACCCGACTCTTACATAAAAAATGTAACGGGTATAAAGGAAAAGCTAACACGTGTAATCAAAGAGCTTAATTAGACCTTTTAAAACAAAGATAAATAAGCACGGAAACGTATTATGTTTCACCTGACTTGTTTTTCAAAAAGGTTTACATCAAAACATAGACCAACTCAAATTTATACCGACACGTACATCTTTTTAAAACAAAAATAAATAAGCATGGAAACGTATTATATTTGACCTGACTTGTTTTTCAAAAAGGTTTACATCAAAACATAGACCAACTCAAATTTATACCGACACGTACATAAATATATGTGCACAAAAAATGGTTTTTTAAACGAAACCGTATTATATTTAACCAGACTCGTTTTCATAAAAAGTTCACGGCGAAATATAGACAGACTCAACTTTTAAAAAATTATAATGATATAAATGAACACATCGCAATGGCATATACGGATTGTATGAAAACATATATGTAGATTTAATCACTATTAATTAAAATAAAAATACTATGAAAATAACTAAAGAAAGTTGTTAGAATTTGTGTAAAATAAACCTAAATAATTAAAATAAGAAAAATATTAAATTAAATTAAATTAAAATAACTAACATATGTTAGTTTAGTAATAGTAAATATAGAAATTCGAAAGAAAAGGAAATGTAAAGGCACAGAGCTTAAAGAAAATGACAGTAAAAGAACGGAAAAAAGAAGGGGGATATATGAAAAATACCCAGACCTTTAAGTTTAAGAATATATAAATGTAGTATATTATATTTAATTGAACTAAGATATATTATATATTTATTTTTAGAATAAAATGTATATTATATCACTTTAGTTAAAACGGTACAACTATACTTATTCCATTATTATTATTATTATTATTATTATTATTATTATTATTATTATTATTATTATTATTATTGTCATTATTATTATTATTAATATTATTATTATTATTATTATTATTATTATTATTATTATTATTATTATTATTATTATTATTATTATTATTATTATTATTATCAATCATCAATATATTAAAAAATCAAGCCAATAAATAGTGTTGGGTGACTTGGGTCCATTAAAAAGTTGCTACATGGCAATTTCTTTTTATTTTGTTTTTTCTGGTACGATCCTGTTCGGTATTAGTACATGAAGGTAAAAACCGGCACCAACCTGCTACGGAAAACGGCAAAAGTCGTCACCAAATTGATATTGAAATTCTTTAAGTTTGGGAAATTCGATACTACTACCCGATACCATTTGCTCATCCTTGATCACGGGTACCGTACGAACAACAACGGTATCGTACAACTTTTTTATGTTGATTTTCTTCAACTTTCAATGATTTCATTTTTTTAGTTTTAGGGGTAGGGATAAGCTCGGTGCCAACCGGACTGAATCGGTACTGGTACCGAAAATACCGGTTACGGTACCGTTATATGAAGGTAAAAACCGGTAGTGAACCAGTACCAGTAACGCCAAAAGTTGGTACCAAATTGGTACTTAAGATCTTTCAGTTCGGGAAACTCGGTACCGGTACGCAGTACCATTTGTTAATCTTTGACCACGGGTTTCATACGAACAACATCATTATCATACAACTTTTTTGATTGATTTTCTTTCGGTTTAGTGTTTTTTTCTACATTTTCTTTTTATTCTTCTTAGCGGTTCCGTGTGCAACGTGCTTGTAGTGATTTCAAAACACATGTAAACACAGACTAAATAACAAAAGAAGTTTGCCGCATCACGGCGACGATGATAAACCTAGTTATATTTATACACAACTTTATATTCTTATACCTTCAACGCTTTAATCAATTAAACTAGGAATTCCCAAAATCATATGAACCTATAAATCTCCATTCCATCATATTTGCGTGAATTCGTTTTATTCATTTATTCATAATCATATGTTATATATGTTATAGGATAATTTTTAGAATTTATTTCCAAAATGCTACAACTTGTCTAAAGTTGTATATTGGCTATCTTCGCAATATTTGAGCACTCATATCCCCTTTTTTTCATTTTATGTTTTAGGGTGTATCATGTATTCAAATTTAATTTCAAATTTTATTATTCAACCATGCGAATTCATTCATGCCTATATGTTAATTATGCTATTTGTTAAATGTATTATAGCATTTGTGTTATTTAAGCGTCTGTGATATTCTAGCATTTGGGATTCTAGCATTAATTAACAACACCAAGCCTAAGAAAGTAGATAATAACGCTATTGGAATGACCAACCGCACAAAGGAATTCACTAATACTAAACCTTAAACCCAAAAGCTAAAAACAAAACCGCACAAAATAATTAAATAGTACCTCCTCATTGAACAATAACCAAAAATCTCTAAACCTTAAACCCTAACGCTAAACCCTATGCTAAAACCTAAAAACAAAACACTAAAGCTAAACCTTAATGCTAAACCCTAATGCTAAAACTCTAAAGCTAAACCCTAATGCTAAACCCTAAATAATAATGTTAAATACTAATACTAAACCCTAAAGCTAAAGCTAAACTCTAAATACTCAAGCTAAATATTAAAAATAAAACTAAGGAATTCACCTCAATCATAGATAGTACAATACTTATTTTTTAATTTTAAATATGTATATACACATACGCAGAGTTAAAAGATTGACAATATACATATATGTAGTTAAAAGATTGATAATATACACATGTGTATAAATCCCAAAAAAGACCTGCTAGAAAAAAACAATTTTTCCAAAAAAAAAATTGCTTTTTTTTTTTGCATTTTTTTCTAGGGAAAATATGTGGTCCAAGTATTTTTTAAGTTTCTCAATTAGTCTAGTACTTCCTACACGATCCTAACCCTATAGGAATCCTAAGTTTCTCAATACAGGTTCATTCACAATGCGTTATAACAATTTATGTTTTAAGAAGGACAAGTATTTGTGTAATTATTGATGTTGTGTTTTATTAGATATTGGTTTTATCACGATGTATTATACTAGTTATGATTCACGAATGACATGTCTTTATATTTTCTTAACGTTTTGTTTATAGTTTTTGGGGTTTTTAACGATGTGTTCTATTCACTACTAGAAAACTGCTATTATTTCTACCAAAATTTCCTACGCATTTTCTACGAACGAAAATGCTGACACATTTCCTACGAAATTCCGACGTATAAGAAAGAGTCTTAGTTATGTGATAAAAAGCGAGAAAAAAACGACAAATTGGTTTGCGTAGGAGAATTGTTGGAAAATTCCGACAGATCTTCGAAGAAGTTTGTTTTCATTTTAATCATAAGTCAGAAATTCGTAGGAATCGTTATGCGTAGGAAAAGTATTGGGGCGGAGAACTGGACATTAATAGTCTTCAGGGATTTGAGTTTATTTCTGAAAAATCAAGAGAAATATATGTAAGTTATCTTTATCGTTTTTGAATAATTAGAATGTTAGCGTATTAAGTTTTAGTACAACAACTAACAATCTGTTTCCATAAATTGTAGTTACGGTACAGAAGTGATATGATCAAGTTGCATGGGTCGGATCTCAACCAACATCCGGATAATTTTGATGTGTGGGCGAGAGTGACAGGAGATAAAAAGGGCCGGATGTTCGGGGTAGGATCTTCGGATCCTAATTTCGTGATAACTGGGAAATTGTCTACATCTACCGAATCTAAATTATATTTTGATGCCATAAGGTCGCAAGAGGAGGTATTGTTCACTTCTTACAAAGTATTGCAATTCTATGAATTATATAGTTTTTAACAATTAATTAGTAGAAAACAATAACTTAGACTATTGACCCGTTTTAACAATTTAGGTTGAAAAAGTCTGAGTTGAAATGGAAAATGAACTTGCAAATGTAAGGGATGCTAGACAAGAGTTGGAGCAAAAAGTGCAACAGATGGTAAAAGAAAATGAAGAAAAGAGGCAAAATCAATTTGAAGAGTTTATGAAAAAATTTCAGCCTCCCGTTAGTCATTAGCAGTAGTTTTATAATTATTCTGGATCTTTATGTTTAACAACGGTGGTTTTGTGATTGAAACGGGCTCGGAATTTTTGTTATTTATTCCGAATCTTTATGTTTAACAATGGATGATTTTGTAATTTAAACGTGCTCCGAATTTATGTTATTTATTTTTCTTAAATTTATATTCCGAATCATATCTATCAATATGCATCTTTCAGCAGGAAAAAAATAGGTATTTTTTGTTTTTTCTATTATTTTTTTAAATCTATCCGTAAGAAATGTGTAGGTAAAAGTGACGTGTGCGTGACTACACATATTTTTACAATGAAATTACACACGATTGGGTTTTAAATTTATAAAAGTGATTATTACTTTTACATCAAAACACACACGAAAGAGGCAAGTGTACCCCGTCATATATGTAATAAAGTATCGCTAAGAACCAAGTATCGATCCACGGAAATGGGCGGAGAAATAATACTAGACCTTTGTCACTAAATTACCGGTAAAAACATAAGTTGTTTGGTTTTTAATTAAACTAAAGTAAGCATAAACAAATACTTATAAAACATAGTAGATTATATATAAATAGCCTTGCTTAATACACAACCAAAGCATGTCAACTAAGTCAGTTTTGGCACTAGAAGTATTCGGTCAATTTTCCATTTGAGACAATTAGTATCCCTTTCGGGAATCCTAACATGACAATCATTCGGAAAGTTAAAACGATAAACACACTTTAACCACCTAAAATTGTTCTTTAACGTGCAATTGATAAATGTCTATGAAATTCTCCTAAAAATAAGTTAGTCATCCGTTAGGAATTTTCTAACCTCACTTAATCAAGGAAAGCAACACCGATAAACACAATGCAACTACCGAGACAAGCATAAACTAGATTAAATCACAACCGAGTTCATTTTACAAATCTTGCACATAAATTCACCAAGATAGCAATTTTGGCCGAAACTACTGACTAGGCTAACAAATCATGGCAAGAATTCATAACAACACCATCTAACCCGTTAGAGTCCTTCCGTGAGGGCAAGCTTTCTTGATTAACAATAATTACATTTTATTAAACCACTAACCATTTCTAGTATCATGATGCCCACATTTTAACCAAGTTAAACTAGTTAACCAAATTAAAAGTTTACTAATACATGATTAATTAAGTTCCATTTTTCAACTATCTTAACTAACCAAGTACCAATCATCCAACACAATTACTTATAATCAAGAAATCAATATCAATAACAAGGTTGCAAACTAATCATCAAAGATAATCATAGAAAATACTTCAAAATGTCATTACAAACAAAGATTAACATACTAATGGCTATAATCAAGCAAGGGATTCTAGTGTTTTTGCCCAAAGGCTTACATTAATACATAATAATCAGTCTAAATGCTTGAAACATAACAAAATTATGGAAAGATTTGAGAGACCAAACCATAAACAAGCATAAGAATGAGAATCCGGATAGTAACCGAGCTAAACCGGGCAATGTGGCTTGAATCCGGGCTAAAGCTGATGCTTCCGGAGCCTGAAAATCGCATGCGGAGCTCTCCAAAATTCCAGAGTTACGAACAGAATGCTTCTGTTCGCTTTTTATATTTTTTCGATGTCGCACGGTCGTGCACCGATCGCACGACCGTTCACTTTATGCATTATTGGAATTACTGTTCATGACATCAGCAGAGTTGACTGGTCTTCGGTCTCGCACGACCGTTCTTCATATGGCACGACCGTGCCATTCCGGGATCTTGTTGCACGGTGATGCGCGTTCGGTGTAATATATTTTTGATGTATATTTTAAGCCCTTTTTACACTTTTAGCCAAGTTTTAAATTTATAAAACACGATATTTACTAACACTAAACACACATATGGGCAAGTGCACCCATCATGGACGTAGTATAGTGTTGGTAAGATACCGAGGTCGTCCAAGGACACAAGAGCTTTTAGTACCGGTTTATCCTCAACATCTAATCAAATCAAAAAGTTAGAAAAGATTTTTAAACCAAGAAAATGAAAACTAACTAAATGCTGAAAAATAAAATAAAAATAAAAACAGATAGACAAGATGAATCACTTGGATCCGACTCGTGTATTAGTATAACCTTTGATTATTTTCGCACTTTTGCACTTGTTTAAGAGATTATCTTAGTTATTGTAGTAGGCCCCTCTTTTGAAGGCGACGTTACCCTCAACCCAGTAGTTTGAGTCAGCAAGGATACAATCCTAAAGGGTCGGATTATTGAAAGATAATGAATTAAGTTATTAATGCAAATTATGGTAGGCCCCGCTTTTGGCGGTGACGTTACCCTCGACTAAGTAGTCTGAGTCAGCAGGGATACAGTCCTAAATAGCCGGGTTATAGTATTAATAGTAGTTAACTTATGAGGGGGTCAAAGAGCTTGGATCCCCGCCATCCAATACCTATGGGCATTGAAGGAGATCCTACTAAATTTGACCCAGGTCCCTTGCAGGACCTCTAAACGCTGAACAAGGGCAAGACCCTTACCAAACCGTTCCCTTAACCCCCGACCAGGTAGCCAACATACCTCCATATAGACCGTGGAGATATGAATGGTGAAAATCTTTTATTTTATATAGACAGTAAAATAATGCCAAGACACCACGGACAAACGATAAGGAAAGATCACCTTCAACATAAGCAACTAGTTATTAAAGTCATTAATACAAAACCAAATAAAAAGTGCAAAAGATTAAAAATAAAAAGTATTATACTAAACACTTGTCTTCACCAAGTGATGTAAGAGACTTAGGCAAAGATGGCCTTGATTGTCAAGAACTCTTACGATCAATCTTGGATCCCGAGACGACTCACACACTCTATGATGGACAATGGATGATGGTGGTGGATGATGGTGTTGTGATGGTGGTGGGTGGTGGATGAAGTGTGAGAGAGGTGGTGTGCCAAGGGATGAGTTGCAATGAAACCAAGCACTCCTATCTATAGGCTGAACAGAAGGTTGGGCACGGCCCCGTGTCCGCTGGACACGCCCCCGTGCCTGTCTGACACTCTCTCTCTTCATTAATTGTAATTCGTAATTACAATTAATGCGCCTGCTGTACTTTCGCCATGCCCTCGTGTCCGCTGGACACGGCCCCGTGGTGGGCAATAGAAGCTTCTATAGGTTTGTCTTTTCTGCTGCTTCTTGGGCACGACCCCGTGCTGGCTGAGCACGGGGCGTGTTCAGTCTTCTGCCTTCTCTATTTTGCTTGGGAGGATGCTGTTGAGGGGTCGGGCAATCCACTTATGTTCCTTTTCTTGTATTTATGTTAGATTTAGCTGTCTTTTTTGCTTCTTTTATGAATTTGAGCTCATTTAATCCTGAAAATACAAAAGGAAGACAAAAACACTCTTTTTCCAACATTAGTACTTAAAAAGGGTTAGTTTTATGCCTCATTTGATGTAATTTATATGTTGCATTTTACACACATCACACGGACTGCAGAACTGGTCGTTCATCACCGGGATATAGCTGATCATCGGATCCACACGGGGTGCAAGGAATGGCATGACCGTGCCGTTCCGGGATTTTCTTGAACGCCTTGTTGCACTGGTCGTTCATCACCGGCTGATCTTGGTTTGTCGGAGATGCACAGTCGTTCCTTAGATGGCACGATCGTTCCACTTGCCCAGGTCAGTTTTCTAACAGAATGTCCGCAGCTTTGTCGTTTTATCCGTAAAGTCCTCGTTTTCACTATCATCTTGTCTGGTATGCTGTTTTAGGCCTGTAAACAAAAGTATACATAATTAAGTATCCGAACGACGGTTTTACGGCCGAAAACGCATAAAATGGGGATACAATGGGGGACTAAAATATGTGTAAATTAGCGAATATCAAATCTCCCCACACTTGAACCTTGCTTGTCCTCAAGCAAGCTAAACTAAAATGTAATAAAAGATATAATCAAACAAGAACGATAATTTACACACTATTTTATTGAAAACAACTATAAACGGCTAGCCGGTTTTTCGAAAGACAACATTAAAAGACTCAAATCCAACAAGCATATGCAATTATATAACGACAACCAAAAAGCCGTGACTTCACATTTAATTGACTCAACATGTTAATCTTCACACAACTCACAATGTTCACACATACTCGGTTTTATTTATGAACCATACATTAAATGTGTACGTGCAAACACTCAATGCCTCGTCAATGAAATATGTAATATCATAAGCTTGTTATAAGATCTCGTCTCCACCAACTAACATGCGAAAAAGTGTAAATCAAGAGGTCTTTATGGGTTTTAACGTTAGGTTTGGGCGAAGGGTATGGAAATGGATATTTAAAGTGGCGAAACGGTTAAAACTCGGTTTTAGCGTTTAACTAGCGACAAACAATACAACTACACATACAAATGCCTTAAAAAGGCGATTATTGCGCAATCGAGCTTATCAACGAAATTTTAACATTTAAGAATTCAAAATTGCTCGATTTTTGTCAACTTTACCCTATTTTAGGGTGTTTTTTTAACATATAAACTAACGGGTTTATACAATGGAAAGCAAACTATAACAAGCGCTAGTTAAACGATTATTTTAGCCGAGTTTCAACACTAAAAGGTTTAAAATATAAAAAGGCTAAATATGGATAAGTGGGCGATAATATTGGGTAGACAAAGGTAAACGGGAAGGCTCGACATGGTTAATCCTAAAGGGTAACATAGGGTTTACGGGAAACACAACACAAAGAACAAGGCTAACAACAAAGGGGTAATCTAAGTGCCTCTATCACTTTTACACAAATCCGCAAGTTCATGGTCTTAACAAGTATACTAGTGACAAGTTCTAAATTACACATAACATCCGGCTCACTCCTATATCCGAAATGAACAAATATATAACAATATCAAGGCTCAAATATGCTCACGTAACGGAAGGAATGGGTAAAAGTGTAAAAACTATCATGCAAGTCTTTCTTTGTTTGTCACGCTTTCCGGGTTCCTTTTTTCAAAAATATTTTGCTTGTCGAGTTTTTATGAAGTCCGAAGTTTTTTTTAGAGGACAAACAAAGTTAACAAAGTTAACCCCCTCCCCACACTTGAACTTCGCATTGTCCCCAATGCGAAACCAAAATATAGAGAAAAAGGATAATAGTACTCCCCTCAAGATGATATCTGATGAAACGAGACTTCCAAAGCTGTGTCTGTCATATGCTCCGGTCAAAGACTTGATAGCCAAAATCTGCAAGTATGTCCTATGGTACAGCAAAACAGAACAGTAACAGAATAAACACAAATAAACCATAATGTACATAAATACTACTGATGTGTGTAAAATGCAACATATAAATCACATCAATTAAGGCATAAAACTAACCCTTTTTAAGTACTAATGTTGGAAAAAGAGTGTTTTTGTCTTCCTTTTGTATTTTCAGGATGAAATGAGCTCAAAATCACAAAAGAAGCAAAAAGACAACTAATTCTAGCATAAATACAAGAAAAGGAACAAAAGTAGACTGCCCGGACCCTCAACGGCACCTCCCAAGGCAAAGAAGAGAAAACAGAGACTGAACACGCCCCGTGTCCAGCGAACACGGGGGCGTGCCCAGGAAGCAGCAGAAAAGACAAACCAGTAGAAGCTTCCATTGCCCACCACGGGGCCGTGTCCAGCGGGCACGGGGGCGTGGTGAAAGTACAGCAGGCGCATTAATTGTAATTGCGAATTACAATTAATGAAGAGAGAGAATGTCAGACGGGCACGGGGCCGTGTCCAGCGGACACGGGGCCGTGCCCAGCCTTCTGTTCAGCCTATAAATAGGGGTGCTTGGCTTCATTCCATTTCATCCCTTGGCACACCACCTCTCTCACACTTCATCCACCACCCACCACCACCATAACACCATCATCCACCACCATCATCCATTGTCCATCGTAGAGTGTGTGAGTCGTCTCGGGATCCAAGATTGATCGTAAGAGTTCTTGACAATCAAGGCCATGTTTGCCTAAGTCTCTTACATCACTTGGTGAAGACAAGTGTTTAGTATAATACTTTTTATTTTTAATCTTTTGCACTTTTTATTTGGTTTTGTATTAATGACTTTAATAACTAGTTACTTATGTTGAAGGTGATCTTTCCTTATCGTTTGTCCGTGGTGTCTTGGCGTTATTTTACTGTCTATATAAAATAAAAGATTTTCACCATTCATATCTCCACGGTCTATATGGAGGTATGTTGGCTACCTGGTCGGGGGTTAAGGGAACGGTTTGGTAAGGGTCTTGCCCTTGTTCAGCGTTTAGAGGTCCTGCTTGGGACCTGGGTCAAATTTAGTAGGATCTCCTTCAATGCCCATAGGTATTGGATGGCGGGGATCCAAACTCTTTGACCCCCTCATAAGTTAACTACTATTAATACTATAACCCGGCTATTTAGGACTGTATCCCTGCTGACTCAGACTACTTAGCCGAGGGTAACGTCACCGCCAAAAGCGGGGCCTACCACAATTTGCATTAATAACTTAATTCATTATCTTCCAATAATCCGACCCTTTAGGATTGTATCCTTGCTGACTCAAACTACTGGGTTGAGGGTAACGTCGCCTTCAAAAGAGGGGCCTACTACAATAACTAAGATAATCTCTTAAACGAGTGCAAAAGTGCGAAAATAATCAAAGGTTATACTAATACACGTGTCGGATCCAAGTGATTCATCTTGTCTATCTGTTTTTATTTTATTTTATTTTTCAGCATTTAGTTAGTTTTTATTTTTCTTAGTTTAAAACATTTTTCTCACTTTTTGATTTGGTTAGACGTTGATTGTAAACCGGTATTAAAAGCTCTTGTGTCCTTGGACGACCTCGGTATCTTACCAACACTATACTACGTCCACGATGGGTGCACTTGCCCATATGTGTGTTTAGTGTTAGTAAATATCGTGTTTTATAAATTTAAAACTTGGCTAAAAGTGTAAAAAGGGGCTTAAATATACATCAAAAATATAACACACTTCACGCACATCAAGTTTTTGGCGCCGTTGCCGGGGACACAAGGATTTTAAGAAAGGAGTTAACTGCCATTTTCGTCCCTGTGGTTTGGTCACTTTGGCCATTTCAGTCCATTTTTCAAAAATGCGCCATTTTCCTCCCCGACTTTCTGGAAATGTGCCATTTCAGTCTAAAAATCATAACCCAGTTAAGTCGGTTAGTAAATAAGGACTGATTGTGTAAATTTGTAACATAAAGGACTGATTATGTAAATTTGTAACACCACCACCACTAGCCCTGCCACCACCACCACTCCGCTGCCACCACCACCACCACCACCGCCACCACCACCACCACTCCTTCTCTCTCTCTCTCTCTCTCTCGTCGTTATCTCTCTCTCTCTCTCTCCGACTGTGATGATGATTGATGAAGATGAGTTGCAGGTTGTCGGTTTTACAGCGGTGAATGGAGGTGATGACAGAGGTGAACGGTGGTTTACGGTGAAGTGGTGGTGGGTTATGGTGATGGTGCAGCGGTGAGGAGACGGTGGTGTCAATGGTTGTCGGAGGTGACTGCGGTGTTTGGATTGTGCGGTGATGAGGAGCGTGTCGAAGTAATGAAGATGGAACGAGAATGTGATGGTGAATCGGTGATGGTGAATCGGTGATGAACGAGAATGTGATGGTGCGGTGATGAACGATGAACGAGAATGTGTGGTGGCGGCGGCAAACATCACGTTTGCTTCAAATAGAAGCCTCCGGATATTACCCCGCCAAGATACGGTCTGTTTCAAGCTTTGTTCGATCCACTCAGACGACGACAAATTCATCATCATCGCCTCTATTAATAGCTGTTTTCCCTCATAATGTAGCCTCTACCAGGAGCAAGACCAAAAGAATACCAGTATGTTTCCATTGTATTGTGGGAAATAATATTTGAAGGAAGCACCAGTAACAACAGCAACAACATTATCATCAACAGTCACCGTTCATCATCGTCATCATCTCCGTCAACGATCACAACGATCACCAAGCACATCACCACCGCTGTGTTCGGAGTTCTCGAGACCACCGTGCCAGATAACCACCTGAACTTAACCTAAACCTCACTCCGGTCATCGTTCACCACCATTGTTCACCTCCGTTCATCGTCGTCATCCTCTCCGACAACCCTCGTTCACCGCCGACCTCCGTGGTGAACGAGGTGGAGATGGTGGTATGAGATGTTGGTGGCAGATCGGAGTGGTGGTGGTGGCAGTGGCTGTGGTGGCTGTGGCTGTGGTGGCTGTGGTGGCGGTGGTGGTGATGGTGGCAGCGGAGTGATGGTGGTGGCACGGCTAGTGGTGGTGGTGTTACAAATTTACACAATCAGTTCTTTATGTTACAAATTTACACAATCAGTCCTTATTTAGTAACCGACTTAACTGGGTTATGATTTTTGGACTGAAATGGCACCTTTCCAGAACGTCGAGGAGGAAAATGGCGCATTTTTGAAAAATGGACTGAAATGGCCAAAGTGACCAAACCACAGGGACGAAAATGGCAGTTAACTCTTAAGAAAGTTAGGAATCAACGGCCTAATCATATTTTTATTTTTCTTTAATTTTTTAGGATTTTTTCTTAGATTTTCAGCTTCTGCAGAGCTCAACACGGGGCCGTACCTGGTCGGACACGGGCCGTGTTCAGCATCGTCACTGGCAGTTTTTGTTTTCCAAGTTACAGAAGGCTGACCACGGGGCCGTGCCGGTGCAACACGGGGTCGTGTCCAACTTCCAGTAACTGGGATCTGGAAAACAATCACTGAAATTCCGACCACGGCCCGTGTTCGCTCAACACGGGGCCGTGGTGAACCTTCTGACCAACATTCTTTTTTGTTTTTATTGCAGGACTTGGAACCCGACGCCACCCTCACGTAGTGTATGAGCTCCAGTTCCAATAAAGACATAAAAGAACCACTAGAAGAACCCGAACGCTTTCTCAGAAAAAGGTTAAAAGCCAAAAACCAAGAGAAGGTTTCGGGTAATCCACCTCCAATGGCGGACCAACGTACCCTTATGGATTATCTACGACCCACCGTAGGTAATCTAGGCGCCGCTATCAATGCTCCGAATGTCGAAGCCAATAACTTCGAACTTCGGCCACATTTGATACAAATGCTCCAAAACTCCGCAACCTTCCATGGGCTTGCGGACGAGGATCCCCATCTACATATAACTAATTTCTTGGAAATATGTGATACCTTTCGGATCAATGGAGCATCAAACGACGCCATCCACCTCCGTATGTTTCCCTTCTCACTAAAAGACCGAGCGAAAGCTTGGCTCAACACCCTCCCAGCTGGATCGGTAAATACCTGGGATGAACTAGCCCAAAAATTTCTATATAAGTATTTCCCTCCTTCTAAAACTGCTAAGTTAATGGCTGAAATTAATACATATTCACAAGAGGACGGGGAATCCTTATATGAAACTTGGGAAAGGTTCAAGGAGCTATTACGCAAGTGTCCCCATCACGGCCTCGCAATATGGCAACAAGTATCCACTTTCTATAATGGATTGTTGCCACACACTAGGCAGACACTTGATTCTAGCTCCGGGGGACTTTTAGGTAATCGACGCCCACACGAAATATATAATCAAATTGAGGAAATTGCTCAAACCAATTTTCAATGGCACACCCCCCGGGGAAATAAGTCTATCGCCCCGGGCGCCCATAAGGTCGATGAAAGCACTTCTTTACAAGCCCAAATCGAGGCTCTTTCTTCAAAGATAAAAAAATTGGAAATGACAAAAACAGTCTCGGTTATGGCTTGTGAAGGGTGTGGTGGGTCACATGAAAATTGGAGTTGCATGAAAGAAATAGACGATCAACAAGAAATGGTAAACTACATTGATAATAGACCTAGGCCGTCGGGTCCTCCAACGGGAACTTACAACCAAGGATGGCGAAACCACCCAAACCTTGGTTGGAGGGAACCCGGCAATAGTAGTAACCAACAAACCCAACGAACAAACTTTCAGCAACCAAGAAATGAGTCACAAAATTTCACTCAACAACAAGGTGGACGAGAAAGGCTCGAAGATACTATATCTCGCCTCGTCTCTGACACTGATAAGAAAAACTCGGAAAGATTTCTATAATTAGAATCTAATTTTAGAAATCAACAAGCTAGCATTCAAAACATAGAAAAACAATTAAATCAAATAGCTCAAAATTTTTCCGAGAGACCGCAAGGCGCATTACCTAGCAATACCTAAACAAACCCAAAGGCGCAAGTTCACCTCATCACACTACGAAACCGCACCGTAGGGCCTGCAGAAGTGCCACCGCCAACGGAAGAAACAGTACCGACACCTCTGCAGGAGAAGGACTCTCCTCCATCACCAGAGCCGACCAAGGCTCCTCGAGTTCCGTACCCCGGTAGGTTAATTCGTCAAAAGACAAATGAGCAATTCGCAAAGTTCGAAAGTCTGTTAAAACAATTGCACGTCAATATTCCTTTTATCGAAGTCCTAACCCAAATGCCCAAATACTCTAAATTCATGAGGAACTTCCTTACGCATAAGAGGAAAATTGAAAATTTGCAATTAGTTAATTTAGGCGAAGAATGCTCTGCCCTCGTGCTCAATAAACTTCCCCAAAAGAAAATCGATCCCGGAAGCTTCACGATTCCATGCTCAATAGGGGAATCGCCCGTTCGCAATGCCTTAGCCGACCTAGGGGCTAGCATTAACCTCATGCCCTCGTCAATGTTCAAAAGGCTCGGCTTGGGAACCACGAGCCCTACAAAAATGAGCATACAACTCGCTGATCGATCCGTCAAATTCCCACAAGGTGTCATCGAGAATGTCTTGGTAAGGGTAAGCAGATTTGTTTATCCAGCTGACTTTGTCATACTCGATATGGAGGAAGACACCGAGGTCCCCCTTATACTAGGGAGACCCTTCCTTGCCACAGCCCAGGCAGTGGTGGATATGAATAACGGGACACTCACCTTGAGGTATGGGGATGATGAAGTGAAATTCGGAGTTGGGAAGAGAATAGAAGATGACGACCCGGTCAATTACATGAAGGTTATTGATTCGAGCTTGGATGCTGCTCTCCGACGGTGTAACATGGGACGCCAAGCATCCCACTCAGAAAACATATAACCTCGCATTAGGGTCTAGCCAAGGACCCTTATAAACTTGGCGCACCACGGAGGCATTCCGCGGAACTATCCTTAGTTTAGTTTTTTAGTTTTATTTTGCAGAATAAAGCACACTCATGGTGGTAATGGATGAAAAAGGGAACGAGAAAAATGGAACCATGCACAAAGAACAGAGCAACCCGACACAAATCTCCATCACAGAAGGTTCAACACGGGCCGTGCCCAACCAACACGCCCCCGTGCTGAGCCACCTGCAGGAAAACACCCAGTTCAGGTAACTGGACACGGGCCGTGTTCAGCGGACACGCCCCCGTGTCCAGGCTTCTGTTTCAATTCTCTAATTTTTGTTACTGGCACTTGACCACGGGGCCGTGCCCGGTCACCACGGGGCCGTGTCCAGGATGCCAGTAACAAAAATCTTTGCTTTTTAAACAACTTTTACACATCCTAATCGACCAAAAACCTTATTTTTGGACACATTGAGGACAATGTGTAATTTAGGTGTGGGGGGGATGCTAAAACCTTGAATTTTGCAAATCCTAAACACAAGCCTTACACAAAACTCTATTGGAACCGCTAAACACCCCAAATTTTTTCAAAAACTTTTTCATTTTTTATTTTTATTTACTTGTCTTAGTTTAAGTTGGGAATAACAAGTTCTAAAAAGGTTATATTTTTACAAGTTTACAACCGATAGCGTCGTGATAACAAAGAACCAACATAAGAAAATTATGAAACGGCATAACAAGTCTAGTTAAAAATTCGATTATATATACTTGATCACATTAAAAACCCATTTCCACAAAAGTGAGTTTTGAGCCTTTATTGAGCATAAAAATACACATATTTAGACTAATTGCTCATTTTTCGTTTCTTGTGTGAATAGCCGCTTGGTTCTTACAAATCTAGAACTTGCCACAACAATACATTCCCGGTCCTTACCAACTTAAACCCAAGTAAGTAAATGATGGAGGCATTAGGACTAACCATTTTTCTTTCAAAACCATTATTTTTCATTTTTTTTATCACCTACCCAAAATCCCCCTAGATAGCCCCTTTGAGCCTAAACCTTTAATTTCATTACCCCAAAACCCTTTTTACCCACCAAAAACCCTTTTTATTTTTCACCTTTATTTTAGTAACAAGCTCGGTTTTTCGTAAACTCACCTTTTTATGTGATGAAAAAAAATAAAAAACAATGATGAAGTCAAAAACAAACAAAAGCTATATAAAAGCTTGTTTGGAGAAATACTTCAAAATAAAAAGTCACTAAAGACAAGGTATTTTACGAAAACCGACGCTTTTTACGATTTTTTTCGCCCTTTTTACTAACCACTAACCCAACCACCCACCTTTAACCCAAGCCTAACCCTTCACCCAAAAGTCCTCTTGATATTTACAAAGGTAAAAAGTTAAAAAGGAGGAGGATTGATTGCTTGGCAAGCCTATGGAAGGCGTAAGTTCCATGCCGCTCTCGAGTGATTCACTAAAAATATACACCTTCGGCCGAGTGTTGAGTGATCCCCCGTGAGGTATGTGAACTTGTATATAAATGGAATTTTAATAAGGCATGCTATGCCCAAATAAGTAATTTATCTTATGAAACGTTCAAAATAAATCATAACGAATAGGATTGTAAATAAATAAAAATAAAACTTACAAAGACCTTGGATTCCCGACACTCTAGGACAAGCTAAAAACTTTCTCTTCTACCTATTCCATTTGGGAGTGTAAGCCACATTTAAAGAGTTTTGCTTGAGGACAAGCAAAAGTTCAAGTGTGGGGGTATTTGATGTGTGTAAAATGCAACATATAAATCACATCAATTAAGGCATAAAACTAACCCTTTTTAAGTACTAATGTTGGAAAAAGAGTGTTTTTGTCTTCCTTTTGTATTTTCAGGATGAAATGAGCTCAAAATCACAAAAGAAGCAAAAAGACAACTAATTCTAGCATAAATACAAGAAAAGGAACAAAAGTAGACTGCCCGGACCCTCAACGGCACCTCCCAAGGCAAAGAAGAGAAAACAGAGACTGAACACGCCCCGTGTCCAGCGAACACGGGGGCGTGCCTAGGAAGCAGCAGAAAAGACAAACCAGTAGAAGCTTCCATTGCCCACCACGGGGCCGTGTCCAGCGGGCACGGGGGCGTGGTGAAAGTACAGCAGGCGCATTAATTGTAATTGCGAATTACAATTAATGAAGAGAGAGAATGTCAGACGGGCACGGGGCCGTGTCCAGCGGACACGGGGCCGTGCCCAGCCTTCTGTTCAGCCTATAAATAGGGGTGCTTGGCTTCATTCCATTTCATCCCTTGGCACACCACCTCTCTCACACTTCATCCACCACCCACCACCACCATAACACCATCATCCACCACCATCATCCATTGTCCATCGTAGAGTGTGTGAGTCGTCTCGGGATCCAAGATTGATCGTAAGAGTTCTTGACAATCAAGGCCATGTTTGCCTAAGTCTCTTACATCACTTGGTGAAGACAAGTGTTTAGTATAATACTTTTTATTTTTAATCTTTTGCACTTTTTATTTGGTTTTGTATTAATGACTTTAATAACTAGTTACTTATGTTGAAGGTGATCTTTCCTTATCGTTTGTCCGTGGTGTCTTGGCGTTATTTTACTGTCTATATAAAATAAAAGATTTTCACCATTCATATCTCCACGGTCTATATGGAGGTATGTTGGCTACCTGGTCGGGGGTTAAGGGAACGGTTTGGTAAGGGTCTTGCCCTTGTTCAGCGTTTAGAGGTCCTGCTTGGGACCTGGGTCAAATTTAGTAGGATCTCCTTCAATGCCCATAGGTATTGGATGGCGGGGATCCAAACTCTTTGACCCCCTCATAAGTTAACTACTATTAATACTATAACCCGGCTATTTAGGACTGTATCCCTGCTGACTCAGACTACTTAGCCGAGGGTAACGTCACCGCCAAAAGCGGGGCCTACCACAATTTGCATTAATAACTTAATTCATTATCTTCCAATAATCCGACCCTTTAGGATTGTATCCTTGCTGACTCAAACTACTGGGTTGAGGGTAACGTCGCCTTCAAAAGAGGGGCCTACTACAATAACTAAGATAATCTCTTAAACAAGTGCAAAAGTGCGAAAATAATCAAAGGTTATACTAATACACGTGTCGGATCCAAGTGATTCATCTTGTCTATCTGTTTTTATTTTATTTTATTTTTCAGCATTTAGTTAGTTTTTATTTTTCTTAGTTTAAAACATTTTTCTCACTTTTTGATTTGGTTAGACGTTGATGGTAAACCGGTATTAAAAGCTCTTGTGTCCTTGGACGACCTCGGTATCTTACCAACACTATACTACGTCCACGATGGGTGCACTTGCCCATATGTGTGTTTAGTGTTAGTAAATATCGTGTTTTATAAATTTAAAACTTGGCTAAAAGTGTAAAAAGGGGCTTAAATATACATCAAAAATATAACACACTTCACGCACATCAACTACCAATCCAAACAAAGACATAACATAAAGTAAAGTGTTTTGAAAATAAAATACAATCCGAGGGTGTTTGAAATACTAAGCAAAAAGAACACCCGAAATAACAAGTACAGAAATAAAAACCACCAACGAACAACACCATCATCTCCTACTCGTCATCACCATCATCGTCTCTCGTGAAGGATGGGCCCGCATCACCATAACCAGGAGGGTTCCATGAAGATTTATTCTTTTATTTTCTCCATCTAAAATTTCTAATTTCATGAAAATTTAAATTCCCTCCAAAAAATTTTCAATTTTGCGATCCTTCCCAAAACTCATGCTGCTTTCCAAAGACCTAATTCATTATACCCACATGACCTCTCAACTAAAATTCATAATCGATCTCTTCTCCAAAACCAACTCATATGGTTTCCTACCTATAATCCCAATCATTTGACCGTACTTAGCCGCGAGCGACCACCACTCGACCGTTGGCAGTAGCTCGACTTGAGCAATCAACCCATTCAATTGCTTCAACTACAACAATCAACCACGTTCCAATCGACCCCTTTGTAAGTGTGTATACGTTACTATATGTTCCACTTGTTTGTTGTCCTAATTGCAATATTTTGTTTGTCATATTTTCTTTGGACGCCCAACGGTTTCTACTTATTTTGTATGTTTGAGGGTTAATGTTTTCTGTGATGTTGTTTATAAGTGAAAGGTTTGAAGTTGCACGCCAACTGCTCGATGAAATGCTTCATCCAAACTGACTTTTAATTTCATATGCCTTTATATGAGGTAAGCGAATCTTTGATATCTTGTTTTTCAGTAATATTTTTGGTTTGCAAACTGTGAAGACTTATAAAACTGAGATTTCTTTTAAAATTGAATTTGAATTATGCTTTAGAATCAATCCTTTATTTTTTATTTGCTTGTTTAGTTTTTAGATAGTTTTTAACACTCTTGCTATTAGGAAAATATGATCATTTTGACCGCTTTGAACAATTTTCTTTTAAAGATTAAAGTTTATGACCCACCTAATAAAAATTGCTGCTTATAAATTATAACTAATTCAGCCTTATCCCTTTTAAAATACATCAGGGGAAGTTGCTTACCATGGGCCATTTTTTGGGATCATTGTGGATTATCCAGAGAGAGAAGTTACTATTATAGAAAGTGTTCTTAAGATTCTCGTTTGTTGTTAAATCTTTAACAAAATGTTAAATGCTTACATTTGCGGTGCTTTTGCAGTTGAATATATGTAAGTATTTACTTTGAGTTACTTACTTGAGATCGGCTCGAAACGCTTAAACGAGCTCAATCCCGAGCGTCAAAACAAGCTCGTTTAGTAAACTAGCCCGAGCTCAAGCTGGTGCGCAAGCCAAAATGAGCCTGCTATTTCTATAATTTTTTATTTATATATATCGGAATAATAATAATAATTATTATTATTATAATAATCACCATCTATAAAATTATGAAGATATAGCTAACCTATATATAAAATAATAACCATAATTAATATAAAATAGTTAATAAATAACAAAAAATCCGAGCCAGAGGCCCAGAGCTGAGCTTTAGAAACAAAGCTCGAATTGAGCCGAACTCTAGCCTAATCGAGTTCAGGCTCTCCTCGATTTGTTTGCAACACTAAGTAAACTTCATGAATAATTTTTTTCCTTGGCTGGTTCTTTAGGTTTACTTCATTAAAACAACTGCCATGGAGGTTAGTCCAATTCTTCTACCCTTTAAGTAAGCATAATTTTGTTTTCTCTTATTTTTCATTGATTTGTCTGTTTTTTAATTGTTAGGCTAGAATCAAACTAAGGTTGAGAGGAAATTTTGGTGCCTGATACCACAAAGAGAACACCAAATCAAATCTATATGGTGATGATTATTTTTCTTATACTTAGTCAAGATGCTTCTTTTAATGCTATGATACATATCCAACTGACCTAATGGGTCAAATTAACCCATTTCCTACTGATGATCATAGACCCATGACCCAATCAAATGACCCACTTAATTGCAGTCAAATGGCTTATGATTTACTCCACGAGTCTAACATTATTTTCATTTCAATGTGTTGATAAGCAACCTGCTTGATTTGTTTTAATCATCGTTTGACAGGTTGGGCGTCAAGGGCGCAAGAAACTCATTTAGAGGGCTGCACAAGGCAAAGATCAAGGTTATGATCTGGTTTTAAACTTAAAAGAAGCAATATTTAGTGTTGAAAAAGACATCAAAGTAACTTGTCATGAAAGTTGTGGACCTTGCAACGAGTCTTGTGCCAAACCTAGGAGTAGTGCGCCCAAAAGCACATGTGGTGATCAAAGTGAAGTTGTCTATTCAGCTTTGTTTATGCAATTTTAGCTCTCTATATTTGTAGAACTTATACATTGTTGTAAATTTTTATGAATATAATATCTGTAAAATACGTTTAGAAACTTATTTGTAATAGAACTCAGTGAAAATCACTCGTTTTGTATTAAGACATGTTAAATACTAAAAGTAAATATTACCCGAGATTGATTTCTAGTCTCTAAACCATACCTGAGTCTAAAATGACATGATATTTGAGATTAATTTTCAGTCTTTAAAACAATCATAATAAGAACTAAAATGATGCGGTTTCAGAGACTAATTCTTAGTTTCCAAAACATCTTATTAGAGACGGACTAGACATGGTTTGAAGTACTAATTTTCAGTCCCTAAAAATGTGTAGGGAACTGATATATTGTAGTATCAGAAACTGAATTTCAGTCAGAGAAAAAATGCTTCGAAGACTGAAATGATGTGGTACTAGGGTAAACATTTAGGACTAAATTTTTATGTATCAGAGACTAAATGATAGTTCCTGTTGGTGCCATCCAATGGGGACTGTTTTTTAGTTACTAAAACCACTATCTAGTACTAGGTATCCGAGACTGGCTAGGGACTGGCAAATCAGTCCCTGATACACATTTGGGACTGATTTTGATGTATTAGATACTGAATTTTTAGTCCTTAATACTCATTTTTTTGTAGTGAAATCCGGCACTCACCCCCTGGTATAAACTCTCCTGGCTATGCCTAAGCTGATCCTGAGTGGCCCTGAGCTGATCCTGACTAGCCCTGATCTGGTCCTGATTAGTCCTAATCTGGTCGATATAAGTCCCATGCTGCTCCTGCGTAACTCGCATCTGCTGGAACTGCTGGTAAAACTCTGGCCACTCCTGATGCTGGTAATCATGGTGCTGCGGCTCATGTGGCGGTGTCTGTGGCTGGTGTGGTGGTGTGTGCGGCTCATGCTGCTGAACTTCATGCTGCTCCTCCATTTCCTCATCCTCATCGTCTGCTGGAAGTGGGGGCAACGGGTCCCAGACCTCGTTGTTGAGCCCCCTCAACCTATCCCCGTGATCAGTCTCAGCAATTACCCCATCGCCTTCAACGATCGAATATCAACATAAACACCATCGGTCACATGAGTGAGACTCTCAAGCACCTCATCAGTCATCAAGTCTAGGTTGTAAGCAATCTCGGTCAATAATATTGACCGCCATGAATCTGATTGTTGGGCGTTCTACCTGAGCACTGTACAAAGTATTCAGCCATCCTTGCGGCTAGGTTGATGTGTACTCCCTCAACCAGCGCGTATAGAAAAATCAAATCCGGTGTTGGACAGTTCCCCAAACTGTCCATGCGGCCGCAAATGGTGTGGCTAAACACATGATGCATCACTCGAACCAAGGGGTCTCTCAACCGTGAAGCCTTAGACATTCTCGGGTCATAAGGGTCACCAATAGCATTTGCAGCCCAGAATGCAACCCGTGCTTCATCAGACGGAAAGGTAAACTGCTCAGTGAAGAACTCGGAGTCCATGTCTGCAGTTGTGTAGATACCCAGCCTCCTACCCAATCGACCTACCGACCAACTGTGCCAGCGTCCGCCCAACCTAAAAGTTACCCGCTCCTTGTAGCGGAATTTTGGCCTTCTAGCAACAATTGTTTTTTCATAGGCATATGTGGAGAAAAACTCTATCGTTAGCTCAAGATAGATGGGTCGGTCGATAGCTACTAAGCGCGCAAGTGGGATACTGATCATGTTTTCAAGTCTATCAAACTGATTGAGATCCCTCATAACGTCCCAATCCAACCTCCTGGGGACGCCAAATTGCCCTCGCCTTCTCCATAAGGCATCCCGTCTTGGGATACAAAGGGCTTCTCGTTCATCATTGGGGTTAAACTGAAGGAAGGGATGATCCATCTGCATGAGGAATATCGTTAGAATAGATGGAACAGGAAAAATTTCATTCAAAAACAACAGAACGCATAATTATGAAGTTTCTGTCTTCTTGATCTGGGCCTGTGGAACGGGCGTGCGACGGACCGCACGGTCGTGCGTCGCCGACATTTGGCTGACCCTGCACGCCGTTCTCGAAGATGCACCGGTGGTGCGACTCATCGTTCCGGCCAGCCCGCAAACGCACGGGCGTGCGATAGGTGGCACGGCCGTGCCATATCTGCAGATCAGATTTTTCTGCAGAAAACAGTTTCAGCACCTTTTCGGCCGTTTTTCGCCATTTTTACCATCCGCAAACTGTTCTAACACTTTTGCTCACATAAACCCTTCACTCGGCACGTATAAAACTGTACAAACTAACGGAAACTACCAAACACTCCTAAATTATGCTAAAACTAGAAAAACACAAAAAGGACGATTTTACCCCTAAAGCGCTTTTGACGCTCTTGCTATATTTTTGATCCGCAAGTCAGTAGCGTAGACTCTCTCCTCCCCACACTTATGATGTGTGCGGGGTTTGGAGCTCGATGACCTCCACCGCCGACTTTATCGGCCCGGCAACGTACAACTTCAAGCGATGCCCATTTACTTTGAAAATAACGCCGTCCGCGTTCTCTATTGCAACAGTCCCATACGGAAATACCTCTTTGACTGTGTATGGGCCTGTCCAACGTGAATGAAGCTTCCCGGGAAATAAGCGCAACCGCGAGTTGTAAAGAAGAACAAGATCGCCCGCTTGGAATTCTTTGTGGTCCTTCAAGCGTTTATCGTGCAATCTCTTCGTGCGCTCTTTGTACAACATGGAGCTTTCATAAGCGCGTTGTCGCAACTCTTCCAATTCATGAATCTAGAGAAGCCGGGCTTCACCTCCGGCTTTTAGGTCCAGATTTGCGGTTTTTAGAGCCCACATCACTTTATGCTCCAACTCAACCGGTAAATGGCATGCCTTTCCGTAAACAAGCCTAAAGGGAGTAGTCCCAATAGGCGTCTTGTAAGCCGTACGGAAGGCCCACAACGCTTCATCAAGCTTATCCGACCAATCTTTGCGGTTTGCACCTACTGACCACTCAAGGATTCTCTTCAGCCCCAGGTTCGTGACTTCCACCTGCCCGCTTGTCTATGGATGATAGGGCGTGGATAAACGGTGATGCACACCGTAACGGGACAAAGCTCTCTCGAGCTGGGTATTGCAAAAATGCGTCCCTCTATCACTGATAAGCGCTTTCGGAGCGCCAAACCGGGCAAATAAGCTTTTTAAGAATCTCACGACCACCCTGGCATCATTGGTGGGTAAGGCCTGTGCCTCCGCCCACTTGGATACATAGTCAACTGCGACCAGGATGTACTTATTACCTCGTGAGGGGGGAAATGGTCCCATGAAGTCTATCCCTCAGATATCAAAGACTTCACAAACCTGAATCCAGTTCTGAGGCATTTCATCACGTGCCGATATATTTGTCGCCCTCTGGCAGGCATCGCACGCTCTAACCCAACTCTGCGCATCACGAAATATAGTCAGCCAATAAAACCCGGAATCCAACACCTTCTTGGCGGTAAAGTTAGCTCCATGGTGGCCTCCGGTAGGTCCCTCGTGACAATGGCGTAGAATATCGGTCGCCTCCTTCCCTGAAACACACCTCCTTATCACCTGATCAGCACCAACCCGAAACAAGTAAGGGTTATCCCAAATGTAGTGCTTGACATCCGAAAAGAATTTCCTCTTTTGCTGGTGAGTCAACCCTTTAATCAGAATCCCGCAAGCAAGGTAGTTCGCAAGGTCGGCGAACCATGGTGACTCATCGCATATCTCAACACTCATCAAAGACTCGTGTGGGAAGTTGTCATTTATGGAATCCCAACGCGCGTCCACGATGTCTCCATGCTCTAACCGAGATAGATGGTCAGCCGCTACATTCAACGCACCCTTTTTATCTTGAATTTCAATATCGAACTCCTGCAGCAACAAGATCCACCTGTTCAGACACGGCTTAGCGTCCTGTTTGCTGAAGAGATATCTGATGGCTGCGTGATCAGTATACACAACGGTTTTCGAAAGCACCAAGTACGATCTAAATTTGTCAAATGCGAAAACGACCGCCAAAAGCTCTTTTTCTGTCGTGGTATAATGCTCCTGAGCGTCTTGAAGAGTCTTGCTTGCATAATAGATCGGGTGGAAGTGCTTTTCTCTCTTTTGGCCAAGAACGGCCCCTATAGCGTAATCACTCGCGTCGCACATAATTTCAAATGGCAGACTCCAGTCTGGTGCAACTAAAATAGGGGCCTCGATCAACTTTTGCTTGAGAAGGTCAAAGGCACTAAAGCAATCATCTCCAAATATGAACGGAGCATCTTTCTCCAACAAACGGGTCATGGGCCTAGCAATCTTTGAAAAATCCTTGATGAATCGCCTATAGAACCCCGCATGACCAAGAAAGCTCCGTATCGCTCTCACAGAGCTGGGAGGCGGAAGTCGTGAAATGATATCCACTTTGGCTGGATCGACCTCCATACCAGCATGCGAAATCTTGTGTCCCAAAACTATGTCCTCCTTTACCATGAAGTGGCACTTTTCCCAGTTTAGGACAAGATTCGTCTCCTCACACCTCTTCAACATCCTTTTCAAATTTTCCAAACAATGATCGAAGGAATCCCCAAATACCGAAAAGTCATCCATGAAAACCTCCATAGAATCCTCGATCATATCACGAAAAATTGCAACCATGCATCTCTGGAAGGTCGCTGGCGCATTACACAGCCCAAAAGGCATCCGCCGGTAGGCGAACGTGCCGAAGGGACAGGTAAAGGTAGTCTTCTCCTGATCCTCAGGAGCAATAGGAATTTGGAAGTACCCAGAGAACCCGTCCAAGAAACAGTAATACAACTTCCCCGACAGACGTTCCAACATCTGGTCGATGAATGGAAGCGGGAAGTGATCCTTGCGGGTAGCATCATTGAGCTTGCGGTAGTCAATGCAAACTCGCCACCCAGTGACGGTACGGGTAGGAATTAGCTCATTCCTATCATTTGAAACTACAGTCATACCACCTTTCTTAGGTACAACCTGCACCGGACTCACCCACACAGAGTCAGAAATAGGATAAATCATGCCGGCATCCAACAACTTAATCACTTATTTCTTCACCACGTCTTGCATATTCGGATTTAAACGCCTCTGATGCTGTGCACATGGTTTGTACTCGTCTTCCATCAGAATCTTGTGAGTACAAAAAGAAGGATTGATGCCCTTGATATCCATGATTTTCCATGCAATGGCTCTCTTATGAAGTCTCAGAACCTTGAGAACCTGATTTTTCTCATCCTTTTCCAATGATGCCGAAATTATGACTGGTAAGCAACGCTCCTCGTCCAGAAATGCATACTCGAGATGTGGTGGGAGTTCTTTCAACTCCAAAGGCGTCGGATCTTCAACTGAAGGCTTTGCTTCCTCTTCTTTTACATGGCCAATTTCTAGAAACCTCTCCGGACTCTGGGAACCATCGTCACCAATCTGATAGACTGGCTGCTCGAAATCGTGGCCCTCCTGCGTAATGCCAATCAGGTCCCCACACGACAGACATGTGTCCGAATCAATCTCGTCAACAGTGCCTTGAAAATGAGAGCAAACACATGCGTCGACAATGTCGACATAGTAAAGCATGTCATCATGACTTTGCGGATGCTGCATTGATCTTTTAATATCAAATGTCACGTGCTCGTCATTTACTCGGAGCGTGATTTGGCCAGCTGCCACATCAACAATCGTCCTCGCTGTATTGAGGAACGGGCGTCCAAGTATTAAAGGCACTCTTGAATCTTCGTCCATGTCAAGGATAACAAAGTCCACGGGGAAAACAAATTTATCGATTTTTACAAGCATGTTTTCCACAAATCCACGCGGATACTTTATCGAGCGGTCTGCCAACCGAATGCTCATCCTAGTGGGTGACGGCTCACCCAGATCCAGCTTAGTAAAAACCTTATACGGCATAAGGTTGATACTTGCTCCTAAGTCAGCCAATGCATGGCTAACAGACATGTTTCCAATCAAACACGGGAGCGTAAAACTACCCGGATCTCCCATTTTCGTGGGCAGACGGTTTTGCTGAACGGCGGAACAAGTTTCATTCATCACCACACATGATATATCCTCGAGCTTTTGTTTATTCGAGAGGATATCCTTTAGGAATTTCGCATACTTTGGCATCTGGGCCAAGGCTTCAACAAACGGTATATTAATGTGTAGTTGCTTAAACAACTCAAGGAACTTACCGTGTTGCTCTTCGTTCTTCTGTTTCTTCAGCCTGCCTGGATAAGGTACTGGTGGAGTGTAATCTTTGACCGGCTCCTGGACTTGTGCTGTACTTGCTGGGCGTAGCCTGGCTTGCACCTTGTCCGGTGTGTCAGTCGGGACCGCTCCAGTGATCGGCGATGAGTCCGATATGACGGGTCCGGTAGTTTTTCCACTCCTGGTCATGATCGCATTCACATGCCCGCCTGGGTTTGGTTCTGTATTACCCGGAAGACCGCTTGGGGGCCTTTTGGACATCATCTATGCCAGCTGACCAACCTGATTCTCGATATTCTGAATCGAGGCTTTCTGACTCCTCATTTCTCCCTCGTTAGCTAGAAAATGATCTTCGCTTTGTTGGTATCGTTTTTCGGAGCTAGAGAGAACCTGAGCCATCATATCCTCCAGCTTGGAACTAGACTGATGGGCCTGCTGCTGGGAGCTTCTCCCAGTGCCCTGATTCTGGTACGAATATGGACGCTGCTGGTAAGGTTGGTTGTACTGCTAGTACTGCTGACCTTGCTGGGCGCTGGAGCACGCTGAGTGAACCCCAATGGGTTCTGATTTCCTATATTCGCTCGCCACCCAAAATTTGGGTGATTTCTCCAACCGGGATTATAGGTGTTGCTGTAAGGATTGTTCTGCGGCCTTACTTGATTACCCACAAAGTCTACCTCTTCGTGGCTCTCATATACGACTCCCTGAAAGCATGCACCAGGCTCATGTGACACTCCACACTGGTCACATCCCGAACCGGCTTGTGCAATCATCTAGGACTTATCGAATTTCGCTGAAAGAGCCGAGATTTGTGCAGTAATGGCGTGTAGTCATCCACCGCGTGTGCTCCTGCGCGAAATGATGATGATGATGTTGCCCGGCCTCTATCTCCTTCCCGACGCAAGCTGGATTTCAACGCATCTTTTTCTATAATATCATACGCTTCCGTCGGCGTCTTAGTTCCTAGATCGCCTCCTGTGTTCACGTCTAATCGCTCCTGTGTGTTGTAACTGAGCCCCTAATAGAACGTCAAAACTAGCTGTCGCTTGGAGAAGCCATGATGTGGAACATCAATCAACAAATTTTTAAATCTCTCCCAGGCCGCGTGCAACGACTCTCCCTCGTCCTGGCGAAAGGAAACAATCCGGTTCCGAAGCTTGTTTGTTTTCTCAGGCGGAAAATATTTCTGCATAAACTGCTCTGCAAACTGATTCCAGGTCCTGATGGACCCGGCTGGGAGTGACATAAGCCAAGCTCTAGCTTTATCACGCAACGAGAAAGGAAACAACCTCAACCGAATTGCATCCTCCGAAACACCTGTAATCCTAAATGTCGAACAAACAGCGAGAAAAGCAGCGATATGCCTCCCAGGATCTTCATGCTCACGTCCGTCAAACTGTACTGAATTCTGCACCATGTTAATAATACTAGGTCTAATTTCAAAAGTAGGTGTATCTATAGTAGGCTGAAGGATACTCGGCTCCAGGCCTGCCCTTCCGGGCTGATTTGTTTCATTCAAAGGTCGGTCGTCGTCCGCCATGACGACCCTCTCCTCATCCCCTGAGCTTTCGTCTTCAGAGATTATCACCGGCTCGTCAATCGCGTTTGCAATGCGTTGTGCAATGACAAGTGACCTTTCACGCAGCCTCTTACTTCTTCTTAGGTTATGCGCTGGTTCGTCAGTCGGCTCAACAATAGCGGGCGCGGGAGTTGAGGACATCAACCTGCAAACGAAAATTTGACACAATGAATATTTTATTAGTACAATAATGCTATTTTTTTTTTGCTGAAAAGAAACAGAATATTATTTTAAACGGGCTAAAAATTTATAAAAATCCGAAAATGGGCCGAAATCTTTATAAAAATAAAACCAATGAAAATAATCGAATCGGTTAGTGTAAAAATAATTTTTCGGAGCCGAAAACTCACAGAATAAATGAATAAATAAATCCGGATTCGAACAAATAAACGGAACAAAAATTTACAAGTGTGCAAAATAATCACGAAAATGAATAAAATAAATTAAAAGCAAGAAATATTAACAAATGAATCAACAAATAAATAATCACGAAAATATACACAAATATTAATAAGTATATACACTGATAACACAATGACTCTGGTCGTTCCTAAAACTCGCCATTTCCCGGCAACGGCGCCAAAAACTTGATGTGTGCGTGACTACACATATTTTTACAATGAAATTACACACGATTTGGTTTTAAATTTATAAAAGTGATTATTACTTTTACATCAAAACACACGCGAAAGAGGCAAGTGTACCCCGTCATATATGTAATAAAGTATCGGTAAGAACCAAGTATCGATCCACAGAAATGGGCGGAGAAATAATACTAGACCTTTGTCACTAAATTACCGGTAAAAACCTAAGTTGTTTGGTTTTTAATTAAACTAAAGTAAGCATAAACAAATACTTATAAAACATAGTAGATTATATATAAATAGCCTTGCTTAATACACAACCAAAGCATGTCAACTAAGTCAGTTTTGGCACTAAAAGTATTCGGTCAATTTTCCATTTTGAGACAATTAGTATCCCTTTCGGGAATCCTAACATGACAATCATTCGGAAAGTTAAAACGATAAACACACTTTAACCACCTAAAATTGTTCTTTAACGTGCAATTGATAAATGTCTATGAAAATCTCCTAAAAATAAGTTAGTCATCCGTTAGGAATTTTCTAACCTCACTTAATCAAGGAAAGCAACACCGATAAACACAATGCAACCACCGAGACAAGCATAAACTAGATTAAATCACAACCGGGTTCATTTTACAAATCTTGCACATAAATTCACCAAGATAGCAATTTTGGCCGAAACTACTGACTAGGCTAACAAATCATGGTAAGAATTCATAACAACACCATCTAACCCGTTAGAGTCCTTCCGTGAGGGCAAGCTTTCTTGATTAACAATAATTACTTTTTATTAAACCACTAACCATTTCTAGTATCATGATGCCCACATTTTAACCAAGTTAAACTAGTTAACCAAATTAAAAGTTTACTAATACATGATTAATTAAGTTTCATTTTCAACTATCTTAACTAACCAAGTACCAATCATCCAACACAATTACTTATAATCAAGAAATCAATATCAATAACAAGGTTGCAAACTAATCATCAAAGATAATCATAGAAAATACTTCAAAATGTCATTACAAACAAAGATTAACATACTAATGGCTATAATCAAGCAAGGGATTCTAGTGTTTTTGCCCAAAGGCTTACATTAATACATAATAATCAGTCTAAATGCTTGAAACATAACAAAATTATGGAAAGATTTGAGAGACCAAACCATAAACAAGCATAAGAATGAGAATCCGGATAGTAACCGAGCTAAACCGGGCAATGTGGCTTGAATCCGGGCTAAAGCTGATGCTTCCGGAGCCTGAAAATCGCATGCGGAGCTCTCCAAAATTCCAGAGTTACGAACAGAATGCTTCTGTTCGCTTTTTATATTTTTTCGATGTCGCACGGTCGTGCACCGATCGCACGACCGTTCACTTTATGCATTATTGGAATTACTGTTCATGACATCAGCAGAGTTGACTGGTCTTCGGTCTCGCACGACCGTTCTTCATATGGCACGACCGTGCCATTCCGGGATCTTGTTGCACGGACTGCAGAACTGGTCGTTCATCACCGGGATATAGCTGATCATCGGATCCACACGGGGTGCAAGGAATGGCACGACTATGCCGTTCCGGGATTTTCTTGAACGCCTTGTTGCACTGGTCGTTCATCACCGGCTGATCTTGGTTTGTCGGAGATGCACGGTCGTTCCTCAGATGGCACGACCGTTCCACTTGCCCAGGTCAGTTTTCTAACAGAATGTCCGCAGCTTTGTCGTTTTGTCCGGAAAGTCCTCATTTTCACTATCATCTTGTCTGGTTTGATGTTTTAGGCCTGTAAACAAAAGTATACATAATTAAGTATCCGAACGACGGTTTTACGGCCGAAAACGCATAAAATGGGGATAAAATGAGGGACTAAAATATGTATAAATTAGCGAATATCAAAAAGACTCAACAAGTTTTGTCAAATTCCGTTGGAATTCTGCAGGAAAAAAGATAGTTTCGTTGGAAATGCGGAAGAAAAAAATACATTATGTTAGAATTGTGTAGGAAAAAAAAAACCATTTTTGTCGGAATTGCTTAGGAAAAAGGAATACATTCCGTTAGTATTGTGTAGGAAAAAAACTAGTTTTATAGAAAATGCGTAGGAAAAATGAATACATTCAGTTGGAATTACGTAGGTAAAAAAATATTTCCATAGGAACTGTGTAGGGAAAACGAATACATTCCGTTAGAATTGTGTAGGAACAAAAAATAAATTTGTAGGGATTGTGTAAGAAAATTAAATATAATAAATATAAATATAAATATAATTGATTTAAACATAAAATTCTAAAAAATAAATATTCCATGGGAAATGCGTCGGAGAGTTAAGAAAATTAATTCCGTGAGAAATAAGTAGGAGAATTCTAACGAAACATTTGTATGGGAAAGGAGTAGGAAAATCCATAGAAAATGCGTCAAAAAAAGATTACCCACAGGTAGAATTCCTACAGCCCATTTTTGTGGGAAATCCGTGAGTAACTGCAGTTACCCACGGATTTCCCACACAAATTGACGTGGGAATAGTAGCAGTTTTTTAGTAGTGATTGTATAACACACCATACGTAAAACACATCATAACTAGTCATTCAAACTATAAAACACACCATGCTGTCATATACATACACCATTACTGGTAAACAAATCAACTAGTTGAAATGTAACTTTTAATATATGTAGCAATATAATACTCATATTAAAGATAAAAAAACGCTTGTTATTACTATGGTGTAACTTTTTTTTTAAATAAATTACGTATAAAAAGTAATTGATGTTTTAAAAAGATGGGTGGAAATTTGCATGTGACTTTCATATGGGTTCCTAAATTTAAGACACACTAAATTTACTTTTATATCCTTAATCTAAGAAATCAATCAATTTAATTAATACAAACATTACAATTTTACCACTCATTTAATCTCATCTATCAATTACCATAATCTAGTGGCCTTAATCACTTTTTACACTTTTTAAAATCCCATCCATGTATACTACATAAATAATATATAGATGCTAGAGTACACATTTTATCAGTAAATGAGACTTTGTAGGAGAAAGCATAAAATAAGAGTGAATTTCAAGGATTGTCCTTTATTTTTATACTCATTTTTAGGCGCTGTCCTTTATCTTCAAAATTGACGAGTTTTGTTCTCTATGTTTTCATATCATACAAGTTTTGTCCTTTAGGCCTAACCCAGTTAGTTTTTTCAGTTAAATTTGGTCATATGCTTTGCATTTTT
Source organism: Helianthus annuus (assembly GCF_002127325.2). Lineage (NCBI taxonomy): Eukaryota > Viridiplantae > Streptophyta > Magnoliopsida > Asterales > Asteraceae > Helianthus > Helianthus annuus. The sequence continues at coordinate 57,115,902 of NC_035435.2, read as the reverse complement.
GTCAATTCAAAGGTTGCAGAAGCTTTGAGCTGTAAATCTGCCGTTGAACTTACATTTTAATTGACAAAAATGCCCTCATGTGCAAAGCATATGACTAAATTTAACTGAAAAAACTAACTGGGTTAGGCCTAAAGGACAAAATGTGTATGATATGAAAACATAAAGGACAAATCTCGTCAATTTTGAACATAAAGGACAACGCCTGAAAATGGGTATAAAGAAAAAGGATAATCCTTGAAATTCACTCCATAAAATAATAAAAAAGTTATATTCCGGTCTGGTTCACAAGTTAGTCTGGTAACCCGGCCGGTTTAACTAAAAACTGTTTTATAGACAGAGCCGAACGGAATAGGCACCAAGTTCTTAGTTAGACGGTACAAACGTTGCCAAAGACTTTTAAAAGAATCTTGGTTTGTAAATTTATTTTTCTTAAACGAAATAACCTTTTAAATCTATGTTTTTTTTATAGAGGCACGCAGTCGCGGAGGGGTGTTTGGCGAGATGATGTCTTGGTGAGGGTGTGGAACGAGTCAAGACCGGAACGGTATCTTTGGTAACACCTACTTAAACGTACATTACTTTACATGAGATGACGGCTGGCATCAACGTTATATAAAGTTATCTTAAATAACATGGAAATTTCCATAAGTATTGTGCAGTGTCTTATTACTCAACATCTCTTCCAAGCAAAAGAAACTAGCTTTTTGATTCATTCCACTTTGCAACCATTTCCACTAATATTATACGATAGTACAAATTTGCAATCTGATGTTACTTCTTCATAAGGCCTTTGACGGAAATTGGGGTGGTGTTTGTTTGTTAGCTAATCAGAAACCTCTAATACTATAAAAGTATTTGTTGTAAACTTAATAGTTTCACACATAATTTTTACCAAGATATCTAAAGCCAAAAGTATCCATGATACACTAGCAATTGGTCACACATAATTTTGTGCATGCAATATAATGTCTACACTTATTAAAAATAAGGATTTAATAATAGGGTTATATAGAGGTTGTTGATATTCCTTACTATTGTTCAAACATACAATTAATATATTTTTTTTACTTTTACTTAGATCATGTAAATATAACACTTAAAGTAATGTGTATATATGTTTAGGTTTCTGAATATCAATTGAAAACCAGTCGTGCACTCAAAACACATGGATTGCGAGACTTTGGACTTTAATATTTTTATTTGCATAATCCAACCAGCTAATTTTCCACCAATTTAATTAATTCCTTTTTCCAAGTCACCACACACATTACTCCACAATTATATATGCCAGTCAAATTTTAGAGACATATCTGTGATTCAACTATGTGTTATGACGGCTTCAAACAATGAATTTGACTTGGTTTTGCCTTAAATGTACTCCTTGGATACTTTATTTTATTACGATATTTGTATTATATTTATATTAATACTTTTATATGTCCAGCCTGGATTAAAGGGTATTTAAGTTTTTATCATAATTGTTGGTATGCATTATTAATAACTTATATGGATTAGGTTCAAACGTGAACAAAATCCCAAGAATGAACTGCGTGAACTTTTCTGGGCCCTTGATTTGTATGATCTTGAGATTAAAGTGAGTGGCATGATGGTAATTATTTGGTTAATTTTTTCCATTTAATTAAATACAAAAACGGTATATGTGTAATTTCAATCTTAAATTGCTTGCATATATATCTCACAAATCAAGTAATCAATTGTCCTCTTAAATTGATTGCATAAATCTCTCACAAATCAAATCAAGGATTAGGAAAGATGTAACTTAATTCAATTATTAAAATAATTATTTGTTTAAATGCGATGTACACATGTGTATTCTGATTTTGCCCTCTTTTTAATGCGATGTACACATGTGTATATCGTCTGTTTTTGTGATATCTCAGAATTTTTTTTGTATTGAATGTTGATGTACACCTGTGAATTACTGTACACATATGTACGATGCTGAGTACACATGTGTACTGTTCTATTTATATCCAAGTACACATGTGTATACCGTTGAAATATGAAGTCATGTGAATCTTAAAAATCAAAATTTGAATTCTGATGATGAAATCTGAAATAAAAATTAAAATTGAAATCTGGTGATTTGTTGTTTGTTTCGATAATTATCTTATTAATAAATAAACATAATGTGGATAATGAATTTAAATTAGAAAAGATGTAACTTAATTCAATTATTAAAATAATGATTTAAATCTAATTTTCATATAATTACAATCCTACCCTTAACAACTAAAAAGGAAATCAAGGGTCCATATCTGTTCACGCAGTTCACTCTTGGGAGGTTGTTCACGCTGGAACCCTACCCTAACTTATATACTATAGCACTTATACTCTTATCAACACTACAAGAAACATGCACCTTTAGCGACGACACGTGTCGCCGCTAAAAGTCCTTGTTTGTCGCCACTAATGCCTTTCAGCGGCGACATGTCGTCGCTAAAGTGTCGCCGCTATAGATCGGCCGCTATTGGTCACCTGTCGTCGCTAAAGGGTTGTCGTCGCTATTGTTAATGACTTTTAGCGGTGACAGTTGTGGCTTTTAGGGGCGACATATGTCGCCACTAAAAGTAAAAAAAAAAAAAAAAAAAAAAATAATTTACTGCTATTTACATTTTTACCCACATACAATTACATGCACATTTTTTAAGTTTTTCCTAAACATACATGGATCAAAACGTTCATAAGTATACAAAGAATTAAACAGTAATTCACATTCAAACAACCAAAAATTACATAGCAGTTTGTTTATATCACCATATTAAAACAATAGTAACTAGTGCTTTCTATGCATTATTCTAGGTTACATATATATGAGAAGCTGAAACTAAAATGAGTTAGAATATGCTCTTAATTATCCTCTCTTACCTCTGTTCTTTTCAAAACTTGACCAACGGGATCTTCCATCTCTGCTCGTCTATGCACAGATTCTGCAAGAGCACGAATCTGAAAAGGAAAACATTAAACTTGTTACGAATACCAAGAGTCAGGGAATACAACCACAATCTCCTTCTCTTTGCGTGTCAACAACCTGTATAAGTTGTAGGCGAAAACAACATATGTGAGAGTCAGGGAAATGGGGTGATTATTTTCATATTCTCATAATATGTTAAATAAGTTTTAAAAAAAGTAGAATAAGAAGTCACCATTTCATAAACTTCAACCCCCGGGCTGCAACGTCTTCAGGCTTTTCTCTAGTCTTTGGGCTCCACCAAACATCGTGGTCAGTTTCTATCTGAATACAATGAAACAGACAAACAATGTACTTTTACGAGGCAAATTAACTTTAAAACTACATTGTACTTTAGAATGTATAAGATTATATATGAAGAAATAATGCATTTTATACTTGAGTATCTTACCAAAGAAAAATCAATTGCTGGGAACATGGATTTGTATTCACTTATACTTCTCCTCTGATCACAAGGATGAATGCCCTATGCGAATTGCAAAATGTGAGTTCAACAACATATAAATAGTGGGCTGGTTAACGGATCAAAAGAGGTATAGTTTTTGGCATCTTTGTGCTAGATATTACAAGTGACGTACCATATCCTCTCGACAAAGCTCCACAGCAATGAAGGGAGGACAATTTAGGCTTGAAATTGCAGGACGATTACTAGTGCAGTTTCTCACGCTTCACGATATGCTTTAATTAAGTTAGTATTCGTTCATTTCGTGACAAGATTGGTAAAGTTTGTATTGGTATGAAACCGACACTCGGTATAGCAACCGAAAGAGATATGTTCAACGGGATACTGACTCGTGTTTTATAATAAATGAAACCATTAAAATGTATAGCGGTACCTGTATCAATGTTGTGTGACCCGGTATCAATTCGAATTGTTATGGCATTACCATACCATTGTTGTTAGACAAGTCGAGGAAACCACTAAAATGAATATGGTACCGGTACCGGTACTGATGTTATTTGGATGGTAACATTTCAGTTTTCACTCACGGCAAAGAACAAAAAAAAAAAAAACTATATCGAATACAACATTTATCGAATTGTAGATAAAAACAAGGGAGGCGTAACATATATTTGAAATTTATAAAACATTATATTATATTGCTATATATAATAACGAGAAGGGTAAACACATCACTTAAAAAAATGTTAATCACGACTAATATGCTACCGGTACTAATGTTTATGTACTATCCTTAGAACAGTTGTTATAATTTCATGTGTCCTTACCCAATTGTTCCATGTATGATGAGAACTTTAATGTATCTTAATAACAATACACGACTGACAACCCTGTATTAGTGTATTACCTATACAATTTCTCTTAATTCAAGAAATTGTTATATGTGTGGTGCACACAAGATGTGATTTATTTACCAGAAGAAACTAAAGTCTGTGTACATAATCTATGATAGCCACATAATTAAGGCATAATCACAAACATGGTATGTTTTTACTCATGGCGTCACCAAAAAATTCATGGAGACCGAAAAACAATGATCAGTTGATACAGTGGTAAGCTATCGTAAACTAGCTAATTAGAATTAATGATGTCCTTAGAGTGTATCGGATACATCTAAGAAAACGTAAGAGCTTAAGACGAGATTAAAGTAAACCCATATTAACAATGAAGATATTATGATATGTATAACTTAAATCATAGAGTATTTATATTTAAGAAAATGAAACATATTTCACCACATTTTATTATCGACACGTGACCTGTTAAAGGGTGACATCTCAAAGTAGGTCAAGAAGCAAGCTGATAAGACTTTCAGTGAGTGCTATATCTATTGTACTCTTTTTCTCATAACAAAAATACAATAATACAATAGAAACTCGATAAATTAATACTTGATTATCACTACAAAAAAAATGCCATTTAGTGGCACACACTTTTAGTGACATTTAGCCTTTGTGCCACTAATTTAGGTTTATAGTGGCACTTTGAGTATGCCATATTTGATTAACACACACTTTTGGTGGCATATAGTTTTTATGCCGCTAATATAGATTTTTAATGGCACTTTGTGCATGCCACATTTATTTAACACATACTTTTACTGGCATTTACCTTTTATACCACTAATTTATGTTTATAATGACACTTTGCGTATATCATTGATAATTTCAAGCAACTCTAATTTCCTTTATTGAAACCCATATCTGATCTTTAATTCCAAAATGTAAAACAATACTAACAAAAAGAATATATAAAAAAACAAACAATATTTCATCATAGTTAGTTAAGAACCATTTTAACTAATGAATCCATCAATGTCCAAAAAAATAGATATGATAAGCCATAATTCATGACAATTTGTGACAACCTGATCCATGCAAATAAGTTATACTATTTTTTTCATTTTTTAAACTCATAATTTAAACACATAAACATTAAAAATAATATATATTAAAAAAATAGAAAGGAGTGATTATATTAGTTTCAAATAGGGGTGCAAACGAGCAAAGGCGAGCTCGAGCTCGACCAGGCTCGAGCAAGATTAACTTATGAGAGCTCGGGCTCGAGCTCAGCTTGTTGGTATTTTCTTAAGCTCGAGCTCGGCTTGGGCTCGGCTCGTTTATTATCTATAAATTAATATATTAAATAAAAATAATATAAATAGACTTTTTAGGCTCGCGAGCTCGATAAATGAAGCTCGGACTCGTTTACTAAATAAGCTTATTTTTAGGTTCGAGGTCGGCTTGTAAACAAGTTTAAATAAGCTCGGCTCGACTCGGCTCGTTTACACTATGGCTCGTAAAGTTCGACGAGCCTATCGAACTTCACATGTGAGGCTCGAGTTCAAGCTCGATAAACAAACGAGCTTTATTTTAGGCTCAAGCTCGGCTCCGGCTTGATAAGGCTCGGCTCATTTTGAGCTTTTTTCTCGAGCCGATCTCGAATAGCTCGCGAGCCGCTCGGCTCGTTTGCACCCCTACGTGAAACCGAAACCGGTTATTAAAATTACCAGTTTGTGCTCCTCTATGTGTCACTGGCCACAACGTATTTCTATAGGAACACAAAACAATGGTTTTAGACCATTAGTCTATGTTAAATTCGGTATCTACACACCTAATCTCCATTTTGTTTCAACTTTTCATTTTCTAAACTTTGTTTCTTTCAACATTCGGTTTAGTTATAATTTGCAAGTCATGGTAACAAACTAATGGCACCGCGTGAAGTTTTCTCTCCTCTCCTTTCTCTCTCTACAACCTTTTACCTTCACCATCATCCAATATACATATTACAAGAAAGCTACTCTAAAACTATAACCGTGGATTGACAATCAGACGACCCAAAATAAGAAGGGTATTGTTTCCAGCCGTGCTTTTTCAAATATAAAGTAACCAGGGGTATTCCTTTTCAGTCGTTGCGCAACATCACAATTTAGATTCAATTAGGTACGGTTACAAGCATTCCTCATGTTAATAACAGTTTGTCATTAATCTATCATGGTGTTGTTTATAGTGCACCGAACAAAATTTGAACTTGATGTAAATTTGATTGAAAGATTGTGGGTTTAGTTTATCAAGGTCATTCATTTGAACTTGATGTAACTAATATGTTAGTTGAAAATGTTTTCTACCAGTAAGTTTATGGGAATTAATTGGTTATAAATTCGTGAAACTTATGGTGAGGTAGAGAATATGCAGGAAAAACAGGTTTGGACATTATTTCCCAACGGAGGCAAACTGCAAAAGCTTGAACCAGACATCTCAAGATTCCAGCATACTGAGAGGGTGAGTCAGTGAGAGGGGGAGTCTGGGTCAACAGCTAATGGGAAGTATGGAGTCAGTTCTAGAACCTGTGAAGAATGCTGGTGAAGATAGACAGAGTTGGTGAAAAGACAAAGACTGAAGACTATGGATCTGAAGATGCTAAAAAGACTACGTCAACATCCAAGGGGGAGTATGTTGATACACGGAATGTCTGTTGACTGCGTCTACAAAAAGTCTGAAGTCAAGATTGGTCTATAGGGGGTCAAAGTGTAAATATTGAGTAATATAGTGTTAGGATCGCTTATTAGGCAATGTAACATTGTGGACCGCTTTTAGGACATTAGTGTGGATCGCTTATGTGACAAAGGTGCTGGATCGCTTATATGGCATGTCACATAAGCGGCCCTGGATATCTATAAATAGGCAGGAGCGGTTCATTTGATGTAACAGTGTATGTGTGTGCTACGGTGCTGAAACTCTGCCAAAATTTCATCAGAAAGCAATAGAAAGATAAGGAATTGAAAGGATAAGCTGTTGTAACTTCATTTACATTGATTCCGCCTTCGTATGTGAAGATGAACGACCTTGACTGACTTTTAGGGTCATAGAACGGTCCAACAAGTGGTATCAGAGCTCATGACGAGGAGTTCATACTACGACAGCATAGATTTGCAGAAATCTCTCCTTTCTACTCACTTTCTCTCATACTTTTTCAGTTTCTAGTGGTTCCAACGGTCAAAATTGTCTGAAATTCGAGTATAACGTGTAAAACTCACTATTAACAAACCCTAGAAAGAATTAGGTGAAAATTTGGACTAAAAATGGTTAAAATCAGCTAAAAACAGTCGATCGCTTTTTCGGACAATTGGATCGCTTATTTGGACCTAGATTGTCTGGATCGCTCAAAATTCACCTTTAGGATCGCTCTTTTGGACAATTTTGCTCTCAGGATCGCTCGAACGGACTTTCTTGGACCGCTCGAACGATCACATCTGAACCGCTCATACGAAATTTGCTGAACCGCTCGAACGATCATTCTTGGATTGCTCGAACGATCATACTTGGATCGCTCATTCAAACACATTTGTGCCTCGCTTTTCTGACAATCTGTGGTTCGCTCAAAAGGAAGCGAAAAACATTTTTTTTAATCAAGTCACTATTATTCAAAATTTGGCAAAAATGTTTGATGAACAAGAGAACAAGAATCTTGAAAATCTGAATAACTGGAAAAAAGAAGCTTGGAATGAAACGAGATATGATAAAGAGGTTTATATAAAAAGATACGAAAATTTCTTGTGTATGAAAGATGAATCGATGGAGATGTTGAAAGAAAGATTTTGGGAATTAATCATCAAATTAGAAAAACATAAGATATATCATTCAAAGGATGAAAGAATTTTGAAATTTGTTGATGCTTTACCTTTGGAGTGGGATAAATTCGTGAATGAACTGAAACGGGATTCTAGTTTATTACGTTTTGATTTGAGAAGTTTCATCAATACAATATTAACTCATCAGTTTGATGGAAATGCAGATAAAAGGAAGTTATTGGATGAAATAAAAGAAGAATAAAAAAATATTGATTTGAATGTAATCAACGAAATAAGAAAACGAATTAATGTGTGTCTTGCAGCAAAAAAGAATATGAGATACGATATTAAGAGGGGTTGTTATATTGATAAAAATTCGAATCCTCTTGATTTTGTTAAACTTTTTTGTGCAGGTACATATGAAAAGATGATTGAAGATGGTTTGAAATGCGAAAAATCAGAAACAGACAATGTCAAACTTCTGAAGGATGTAGAGAGTTTGACATTGGAAAACAAAACTTTGAAGATCGAGAAGAAGGCTGATGAAGATCAGATTTTGAGTTTGCGCCTGAACTGCGAAAAATTGAGATCTGATAATGACAATTGTTTAAAGATTGTTGAAAATTTAACATCAGAAAACAAAATGTTGAAAGAAAAAGAAAAAGGTTTTGAAAGCAAAAGAAAATCTTCAGAAGATGAAGATTTCTGGATAAAATTGGAAAACAAAAATCTGAAAGAAAATGAAACAAGATTTCAAGAACAGTTAAAAGTCTTGGAAAATGAAAAATCTGTTCTTGAAAATCTTAAAATTGAACATGAAAAATCAATTAAGTCTCATCTTGAAAGAATATCTCAGCTTGAAGATGAAGCTGAGAATTCAAGGATCAAGATTGAAGAACTTGAAAAGAAGTTGAAAGGTTTTGTGACTTCATCAGATAGGTTGAATTTTTCCTGTCCAAAACCAATCAACTCTGTTCCAATAAGTGACAATGTCACAAATTTTGACAAAGTCAAAATTGAAGATTGTGATGAAATATCTGATGATGAAAAAGAAAAAGAAAAGAAAAGAAAAATATTTTTAGATTTAAAAGAAAAATTTAAAAATACTATTTTACAATCTACTGAGAAAGGTGAATGCTCAAAGCAAAAACCTGTAAAGAAGATTGTGGAACAGAAACAAAAAGATAAAAATTTGAAAAACCCTAAAAAAGAAAATAAAAGCTCATCAGATAAGTCATCCAATCATTTTAAAAAATCAGAAAAATTTAAAAGTGAAAACTTACAAAGTGTTGGTAATAAGTGGTGCAGGTTTGACCACAGTGCTCAAATGCCAAATCAAGGATACAAGAAGAGAAATGACTACCACAAGGCAACTCAATGCTATGATTTAAGTGTGTGGTATGAAAATGGTATACGATATGAAAGAGAGAAGAGGTATGATAACAGAGTGTGTTACTCTTGTGGCTATCAAGGATACATTGCTGTTAACTGCCAGAATTGGAGTTATGAAACGCGAAGATGCTTTAACTGCCAAATTAGAGGACACATTGCCAGAGATTGCCCAAGGAGATCAATGGGAAGATCGAGGGCTGAATCTCAAAGTAAGGCAAAGAAACCAGTCAAAGTCAAGCCCAAGGAACAGAAGGTTCAACAACCTAAAGTTCAGGAAACAAAAGTAAAACTTCCTCAGGGGCAAAAAGACAGACTGCGGAAGAAGAGGAAGAAGGCGAGAGAGTATCTCGAGAGGATTTTGTCCTCAGGTTCTTCAGTTGGTAAGAATAAGAGTACTGATGAATCGCTTCAATCGACTGCAAAGTCAAACAAGCCGAGTTCATCAGTTACAAATTTGAGGACAACAGAGAAAAAGGAGAAAAAGAAATGTGTCGGCGATGAATCTGACAGGTCAAAGTCAGACAAGCCACACTCAGGCAATGATTCTGGTTCGACAAAACCAGAAGAGCCAGTTGTTGAGGTAAAAACTATCAAACCTAAGGCTGGTCAGGCTTGGGTGGATCTTTTCAAATGAAAAATCCTGACTTGCCGGAGTTCCCAGGTTGGTAAGCGTGGAACATGAATCGGCATATTTCTTGAGAAATTTCACTCTGGTGATTTTTCGTCTTACATGTGGTAAATCAGGGACATTAAGTTGTACTTGATTTCCTACAAGTGATGTTTGAGATTAAAGGAAAACAATGTGATGAAATAACCCCGAGTTTATGAAACGACTCACAAAACTAATTTTCCGGAAAAACCATTTTGATTAAAACAAACTTAAGTGTTTTGAAATCATAATGGGAAAATAGTTTGTTGTGAGGGGGAGTTCTGATTGTTTACGCCAAGTGGATGGAGAATTGAAGTGATTCGATATCAGTTTGTCATTTTATTTGTACAGTTTTCAAATTTTCCTTGAAATTCAAAATTGAAACATATTTTGATTTTAGGGGGAGAAAAATTTAAAAAAAATTAGAAAATTTGAAAAAGTCAAAAACATTGAAAAATTTAAAAATGAGTTTTGTTGATAAAAGAGGAAATGATAGTACATCAGTGGACTATCACAGCATGCTAAGGAAATGAATTGTCAAAAAGTTATAAACGGTCTCACTGATGATGTGATGATAGGTTTTCATATATTTAGTAGATTTATTCGGGATATAAACCTAAAATTTTAAACTTGTGAAATTCGTGGGGAACACTACTTGGATATATAGGTAACCCCTGAAATCTCGTTTGAAAGGTCTCGTATTCTGATATACTAGGTGGTTATACTCTATGATGTCTGGGGTATTATTCCGGGACTTCTGCTGAACGGTAGTTCTGACCTAGTCCTTGGCTAATACTTTATCCAAAATGCTTGAAACATAGCATTATAGCCCTCAGAATGATTAGACAATAAAATTGATAATCATCTGTTGTAGCTAAAAGATCCTCTAAAGGGGACACATTGCTAAGTCGAAGCTGATATCTCTCTGCTGAACGGAAGTTCTGACCTGAGATCCCTCAGTTTTCGCATTTAACCCCTAATTTATGTACAGACATCATTGTAGTATTCTTGCCTGTAAGACTGAATATTGAGATTCTGGATACGGGAGTATATTCAAGAGGTGGGACACATGAATTGATCTAAGTTCCTAAAATATCTAAATCGTATCCTGAATAGATTGAAAATTGTGTGAAAATTTAAGAGGACAACTATATCGTCAATCGAGGTGAATCGTTTAGAACTTAAAATGATTAAAGCTTAACGGTGCTAGTGATTTGTCTCATGAACTGATATGATCCTCTTACACAAACTCACAAAAATATTATTTGTATATATTTGTTTACTGCTTTTCATTCAAAAACAAAAATCCAAAAAGATTTTCGGAGTGTTTTAGCATAAATTTTTGAAAAGTCAAAAAGATTTTCGACAACTGATTTTGAAGAGCTGATATTCAAAATTCGAGGGCTAATCATGATGAACAGGTTTGAGGAATATGTTGAAAACTTTAAATGACATGTATAAATTTGATTGAAAGATTGTGGGTTTAGTTTATCAAGGTCATTCATTTGAACTTGATGTAACTAATATGTTAGTTGAAAATGTTTTCTACCAGTAAGTTTATGGGAATTAATTGGTTATAAATTCGTGAAACTTATGGTGAGGTAGAGAATATGCAGGAAAAACAGGTTTGGACATTATTTCCCAATGGAGGCAAACTGCAAAAGCTTGAACCAGACATCTCAAGATTCCAGCATACTGAGAGGGTGAGTCAGTGAGAGGGGGAGTCTGGGTCAACAACTAATGGGAAGTATGGAGTCAGTTCTAGAACCTGTGAAGAATGCTGGTGAAGATAGACAGAGTTGGTGAAAAGACAAAGACTGAAGACTATGGATCTGAAGATGCTAAAAGACTACGTCAACATCCAAGGGGGAGTCTGTTGATACACGGAATGTCTGTTGACTGCGTCTACAAAAAGTCTGAAGTTAAGATTGGTCTATAGGGGGTCAAAGTGTAAATATTGAGTAATATAGTGTTAGGATCGCTTATTAGGCAATGTAACATTGTGGACCGCTTTTAGGACATTAGTGTGGATCGCTTATGTGACAAAGGTGCTGGATCGCTTATATGGCATGTCACATAAGCGGCCCTGGATATCTATAAATAGGCAGGAGCGGTTCATTTGATGTAACAGTGTATGTGTGTGCTACGGTGCTGAAACTCTGCCAAAATTTCATCAGAAAGCAATAGAAAGATAAGGAATTGAAAGGATAAGCTGTTGTAACTTCATTTACGTTGATTCCGCCTTCGTATGTGAAGATGAACGACCTTGACTGACTTTTAGGGTCATAGAACGGTCCAACAGATTATTTAATAAACTCTCTAAGATAATATTTTTTGCCGGTCCCGACTCGGGGATAGGGTGCTAAATTAATAATTCGCTAAAATTATAAGATAATACATTTTTGATAATTTCTTTAGACCCCATATAAAATACAAATTAATAATTCCTTATATATAGCATATTACATGAATGATTTATGAAGGTTTCTTGAAAAATGACTCAATTGTCTTTTGTTTTTTGTTGAAATCAATTTCCCCTTGAATCTCGTCTCTAATTTTCCTTAGCATGGTAAGAACTTCTGGTGTTGTTTTCTCATAGCTCAACAAGAAATTGTTCAATGTGATTGCCACTTTAATAGCTTCGTTTCGCGAAGGGGGCTCCATTGTAGAACTTTCATCATCTTCTTCATCGATATCATCTTTATTAATTCCAATAACGCTTTCAATAATTTCTTCATCAGTCAACAACTGTGCAACTACATTTTCTTCTGGGTGAGTCAGAACATCTTCGACATCCATTGCATTGCGATAACCCAACTCTTTGATCAAATTCTGGAGTTCTTGAGTGCTTTCACCACCTTCATCTAAGTTCTCAAAAGTCATGTTATCTGTTGATCGAAGTTTACAATGACGAAAGCAGTTCGCAATTGTATTTGCACGAACATCCATAGTCCATGCTGAAATTGCAAGATTCATTGCATCTAATACATTTATTTTTGCTGGATTTGGAACCCCTAATTCATAACCCTCCAAAAGTGATACATTGAACACAAGAAGCATAATAAGGTGGGAGATTGGAGGTTTCTTTCAAATTGGGCCGTTCATTTGATATACATGCATTGTATACAATAATTAAGTGGAAGCTTGAAAGGTGTTTGTAAACTAAGTATTCTACTATAAATTAATAAAATATTAATTAATATATAAATTAATAATTATTAATTTATCGATTAATTAATAACTCTTTTAATTAATAAATTTTGGTGGTCCCAAGTGTATTATTTTATAGAGTTTCTACTGTAGTAAATTGGCTTACAAATTTGTGTATTGTTAAATGACGAAAAAATATAAATTATAAACTTGTCTATAATCATTATTAATGAAATTACTTATTAGATAAAATAGTAAAACAAAAGAACAGTTATATTTTCAGCTATTCAAAATAATTTTCTAAGTTTTTACTTCTCTCATGAGATACTACAATCCATCTTATTATATGACTTAAAAGAAGTAACACTAAAAAAATAAAAAAATAATGTTCATAAAATTGTAAGTATTTTTAAAAAGAGTTAATTATATAGTTAGCCCATGTGGTTTGCACAAAGTAACATACTTAGGTACTAATAGTTTAAAATTACCTTCTAGGTATTAACTTTTTATTTTGTAACGTTTGGAGGTATTAACGTTAATTGTTTGTTAAACTATTAGTACCTAAGTATGTTATTTTGTGCAAACCACAGAGACTAACTATGTTAATACCCTAGAAGTTAATACCTCCAAACGTTACAAAATGAAAAGTTAATACCTTAGATGGTGATTTTAAACTATTAGTACCTAAGTAAGTTATTTTGTGCAAACCATAGGGACTAACTATGTAATTAACTCTTTTAAAAATGATTATAAGTTATGAGGTTATGGTAAATGAATTGTAATTAAATTCTATTATGTATATTAATGATATAGTAAATAGTTTGATATAAATACTATCTTCGGATAGATAGATCATGAGACGAGATATGGATATCATCATAGTATAGAAAATATTACATATTAAAATAAAATCATACTACAAATAAAGTATAAGTTTAAAAAAATAGGACTAATATTTTTTAAACTATAATTTTGAGCGCTTACAACAACCTCTTTAATTAGTAGTCGACATTTAAATATTCAAATTAAAACTTACATGAAAATAAGAGTTCTCTAAATTCTCACAACCCAATGGGGTAATAAAGTATACGTTTAAAAAAATAGGACTAAAGTTTTTTAAACTACAATTTTGAGTGTCTACAACAACCTCTTTAATTAGTAGTCGACATTTAAATACTCAAATTAAAACTCGCATGAAAAATCGGAGTTCACTAAGTTCACACAACTCAAAGGGGTTTTCTCTTGATCCAAATATATATGACCAAGCTTTGTGTTAAATATGTACTTTATTCAAATCTGTGCATATCAAAACATGTTGTCAAATTTTACAACTATATCATACATAAGTAACATAACCATAACCAAATCCGATTGATGTGAAAATAAAAAAAAAACCTATGTAAAATGCATTTAACCATATCCGGATATGAAAAGTTATTTAATACATTAATATTAGTTATAGATAATTATTAATTAAATTAGAAATTATATGTTTGATCTCTAACTATATTAATTAATATTGTACTATATATTACATTATATTATATTATTTGATACATTTATATTAGTTATAGATAATTATTAATTAAATTTTAATTTATACATTTATCTCTAACTATATTAATTAATATTATACAATATTATATTATGTTTTGTGTATCAAAAAATTAATATGTAATATTATTATTAAAAGTGAGGAGGCACCAGAGAGTGACACGTGTACAAAAGATTTTTATTTATTAGTATTTGATTTGATGATTGATGATTTGATGATTATCCAATATCTTTATTAATATATTTGAAATCTTGAATCAAACAAAATATTTATTTATTTGAAAAATAAGATTTAAATAAACATGATATATATTTATCAAATTAATTATCCTTATATTAATTAATAATATAATATTTAAGGCGGGAAAACCTCATGGAGATTACTCCATAGAATGACATGTGTCCCTCATATGGTTTCTTTTATTCTATAGTATTGGTTTCTTTTATTCTATAGTATAGATTAGTAAAATATTTATCTATACTAACACCTCATCACCTATTTGGACACTCTCAAGCATGTCACTTTTAAATTTTCAATGTCAGACAACATCGTACATACATGTCAATCAGTCAACATATACACAATGTATAGGCCTATACGTGGCGTAAAGGATGACTGATTGACATGTATGTACGATGTTCTCTGGCATAAGAAATCGAAAGTGAAATGAGAATGTGCCTCGTATTAGCCAATACGAGGTGTATTGGGTTGAAAATTTACCTTACATGTGGAGAACCTAAGACGGTTCATTCAGATGGAGCTTCTCAACATTCATCCATCATCCACATTTTCGAACTTTTGCTTCCTCTTACGATTCCAACTTCAACATTCATTATCACAATCATACGATTCATTCATTAGTGATGTCATATTGGGACGACAACTATTTTTTTGACTAATATTCTAACGTGTCATGGGTGCCTGAAAGAAATCTAGAATAACATATATTAGCTTTTTTGTTGTTAAGTTTATCAAATACTTATCATACCATTGTTTTAGGAGGGGATTGACATTCATTCTTTTTATGACACAGGAGGGCCTGCTCAACACGAGGAGGAAGTATTATCCGATGTTCGTTCTCATGACAAAACACTATTGCTAGATTTGAATGAGGCAAAACATCTCTTTATTTATTTTGGCTGTTAAATTTACCATCACATTTTAACCATGTAGTTGTTTCAGGATTCCGTCCTTGACGATGAACCCTCTTACCCAAAACAGCCCAATAGCGCGTTCGTCTACAAGGGTCAATCTTCATACGCAAAATAAGGCTATCCGGACTACATATACGAGGGTGAACCTTCGGACGTGCAACAAGGCTATACGAACCACATATACGATGGTGAACCTTCCTATGTACAACAAGGTTATCAGTACCATGGATACGGGGGTGAACCTCGTACATACAACAAAACCATCCAGACCACAAAAACGGGGGTGGAACCTTTTACGTACAACAAAGCAATCAGGAGTTTGTTCATGAAATGCAATTGCTTAACCTGAAGGTTTCATATGAATTAACCAGGCATGGCATTCCTTTAGTTATGTCGTTTTTGAAAAATATAAGGTAGCGTTTGGTATGAATGAATAGAGGGCGGAATGGAATGGATCATTCCGATGGAATGAAAAGAAACATGTTTGGTTATTATGTGGTAATGGAATGGGGCATTCCACAAGGATTGTAAACTTTCCAAATATAACAATTTTTATTCCTTTGTAATGTGGTGTTTTTTTTTTCATTCCTTCAAGGAATGGAACAAATATATTATTATTATTATTATTATTATTATTATTATTATTATTATTATTATTATTATTATTATTATTATTTTATTAATTTTTTTTACCATTACTGTTATTATTATCATTTTTAATAACCCACCACCGTCATTCACCTCCGCGCCGTCACACGACACCACCTCCGCCGCCAACCACGGGTGACACCAATACCGACACAACCGTCCTTGTGACTATTGTCGCCGCCACCCACCGCCACTGTTACCCACTTTCGCCGCCACCGCCACCACCCCAGTCGTGACCCACCACCGTCACCACCCACCGCTGCCCTTGTTGTCTCCCACTGTCGACACCTCCGCCCCCGTTGTCACTCGCCACCACCCCCGCCCCCGTTGTCACCCGCCACCACCCCCGCCACAGCCGCCACCCACCCCTACCTCCGCCGTCACCCGTCACCCGCCACCCACCTCCACCACCGACCACCACCGTCGACGTTACCCACCACCATTGTCGTCGTCGTCACCTACCTCCGCCCTAACCACCACCCCGCCTCCGTTGCCACCACCTCCGACCACCACTCCAAACGCCACCTATCAGCATCCACCACCACCGACTGCCGTCACTCACCACCAATTTATTCCTTCGTCTATTCTTTCTACCAAACAACACAAAGTAATGATTATTTCATTCTCACATGGTAACCAAACAAGACATGGAATGGTAATGATACATTCCATTACCTCGTTCATTCCATTACCTCGTCCATTCCATTCCGTCGTCCATTCCATTACGCCATACCAAACAGACCCTAAGTTTAATCGTACCGTTGTTTTAGGATTTCTTGTCTTTAAAACAATTGAAGGATTGAGCATCTAAAAGGGCACGTGAGAATGGTTACGTCATTGTGTCCCGATGGTCGAAGAAAAAAGGATAAATGGTCACGAAGGTATGGCTTGAATGTGATTGTGGTGGTGAGAACCATACTACCACCCACAACCATGATGCGATGTACCGCTGTTGTGTTGCAAAACACGTCATTTTTCCCTTTTATTTTGTATATGTTTTCTATATTTTGAGTCGTTCATGGTTATTTATAGCTTGTACTTAGTACATTGATACTTTGCAGGTGTTCGTGTGCAAAAGGAGTCAAAATCAAGTCATATTCATGAAGAAAGGAGCACACGAGGAAAAACTGAGGAAAAAAAGTGCGTAGAAAAGAGTCTGAATTTCAAATGGCCATATCTTGCGCTAGAAAATGAGTTATAGGGGGTATCATATATGAATTTGGAGTAGCTCCATGAGGAGAATCCAAATGTGAGGTTTACTAGACCCCTTGCGGACCGCAAGGCCAAAGTCATACAGTACACAAGGCTATGGGGATTTAAAAAAAAGCTGAAGCCCTTGCGAATTGCAAGGCAAAATCCATACAATTCATAAAGTGTGTGAAAAACCAAAAAATAGGTTTTAAACAGTTTCAGCTGTAGGGTTGAAGGGGATTCACAATTTTAGCAAGTAGGAGGCGACTTTTGGACATGTTCTTCAAGGTTTGAAGATCCGGTATCATCGAAAGATTGGAGGCTGCTCGGGTTCAGTTTTATGATTTTTACGTGTTTAAAACTTATCCGTAAAACGTTTGATTCAGATTTTAAACAAGTTTTTGTTGCTTTGATTATGTGTAGCTAAACTTTTCAAGCTACCTAGGTTAGATGAACTATGATTTGATACATTGAATGCTTAGTTTTGATTATATGGTTAAATTGTGATGATTTACATATTTTTGCTTTGTGATTGTTTATGAACTTGTGTACTCATCTTGGTTGTGATTGATTGTTTGGCTAGGTGATCCCGTTAGTCTGGTTTGTAACAATATAGATCATTCTAGGTTCGTTATGTTAGGTTTTCGGTCTAGAGCTTGAGATTAGAGATAGTTCAAGTTTAACTAAATTAATTAAAATCAACTGAGTTTTGTGTGCAACCTTTTCTGGAAACTCTAGGGATGAGTCAATATTGCTAGGGGCTCATAAACATTACATTATACATTAGATTTTCGTGCCGCAGATGTTGCCGAAATTTATCCCCATCGTGCTTCCAGGGGTTTGGGGGAGCCGCCACAACCGCCGTATGAGCATGATATGCCACCGCAAGTGCTGCCACCGGGGCTTCCTTAGTATCTAGATGACATTTACCGAGATGTAGGTTGCTTCCGGCTGTGTACCATAGGATTACTTGCCAGATCGATCTGATTGAGGTCTTGTTGGGGTTTGTGGTTAAGGAGTTGTAGGATAGTAGGAGATCTACGGGTCTTGATCCCGACCACTACCACCGGTACGACAATAACTAGATCCTGTTCTGGCAGGTCAGGATCCGACAGCGTAGACGTGGTCTTTCTCTATATTTTGTATTCCATAATCAGTTGAATCCTTTCTTTTGTTATATATGTACAACCTAATGTTATATTTATGTATAGTTTTGGTTGTTTATATATGTGATGTTTGTTTACAATGTTTAACATGTTTGGTTGGTTATGTATCAAAGGGAATTCTAGTTTTGATTCATTTATAGTGTTTGTATGATTTAATAATTTGTATTTATTTGTATAATATTTTGGATATTATAAAGTATAAATTTTCTTATATAAATATAAAATAAAAAGTTTTGTAATATTTATAGTATTATAACGATACCTATTGTACGTATTATTTTTATAAAAAAAACTTTTATAAATCTTGTTATAATGATAAATATTCCAAAAAAGGTAGAAAATAACATAAAATACTAAACGCCTCATGATGGTCAATATGAGGTGTATAGCCCCCACAAAACCAAATGGCTCTAACTATTTGCATACCTTGGCAGGCTATCTACACATTTAGGGTTTACCTACGCTGCGTAGAGACCTATACGCAGCGTATAGGGTTACCTCTTACGCTGCGTATAGATCTATACGCTGCGTAGGTAAAGGGTAGGTACACGACCAGACAATCAAACCTAGTACCATGTCAAATCAGTCTGATATACGCCGCGTATAGACCTATACGCAGCGTATGTACATCAAGTAAGACGCTGCGTATAGGTCTATACGCAGCCTATGTCAGTCTGATTTGACAATGATACGATGTTGTCCAGGCACGTGAATAAGGCTATACGCGGAGTATAGAGCTATACGCTACGTATGATTGTAAATTCAAAAGTGGTATTTAGCCATGTATCTCTGCCTTCGACTTCAATCCTCATTTCCTCTGTGCATTCAATCACTTGTTATAGGCTGTGTTTTTTGTTCAATTCATTTGTTGTGTATATCTTCAATTTCTCTGTATCAAACACAATATTATGTTGGAGGAGCATGAGCTGGCCAACGTCATTCCGGAGCCACCATAGCCGCGTGGACCATCCGGGGCGCCTCAGTTCCCACGACATGTTTGGCCCAGTCCCGACCCATCATATCAGCGGCTACGTCGCGACGTTGACATGCACAACTATCTGTTGGAGTGGGTGGTTGCGGAGCTGCAGGAGCGCCGACAGCGTGACGGGTTACCTTCACGACCCTACATTCCGGATGCGGAATGGGATCAGCATAGCAGCAGCAGCAGGAGCAGCAACGGCAACCATAATATTTATCATTTTGTTATGTATGCACAAACTTTTGCTGTATATATTAAACTTTTGGTGTACATATAAAACTTTTGCTGTAAACGGTGTAACATATTCGAACAGTACCCGGGTATTTCCACTTATTTAAGCTATAATATTTTAACGTTATAGTATTCGAACCATATATACGCTTTTCAAAATTTTAACATTATACGCTTTTCGACGACATCGACTGAATAAATTAACGACGACGTCGACTAAATAATAAAAAAAACATTATATATTTTCAACTCGTTATATATTTTAAGTGAGTTAACGTTGTAACCGGGTGAGAATTTATACCACAAATATGCCGAATGATGAAACAAAATTCTGAAAGGTTATATACGCTGCGTATAGCTCTATACGCAGCGTATATAAACCTTGTAAAAATCTGATGCTTCAAACCCACCAAAATGACCCCAAAAGTTATACGCAACGTATATAAACCCTTGTTTTCTGTGCAATGATTGGTGATCAGGCACTGAGATCCATGCTTTACCTACGCAGCGTATAGGTCTATACGCTGCGTATAGACCTATAGGCAGCGGTGTTAAACCCTGATTTTACTAGTGTTTGGTGTGCCAATAGGCACATTGGTCTACCAATTATAGGTACATTGGTGTACCAATAGGTACACCCAACCAAAAAGTGCCTAAGTTTTGAAGAAAACAACACATGTGTCGTATATAGGGGATATTGTCATATACGTGGCGTATTGGCCTATACACGGCGTATAAGACTAGTCAGCAAACCAAGACTTACATGTGTCACTCCCTGCTTTTAAGATAGTCCTAAACATAAGCGAATGATTTTTTAATTGTATTTGTGAACATCTAGAAAAGAATTATAGTATAGAATTTTATTATTTTATCTTTTGAATGGAACTATGGAATTATATATTATATAATTTGAACAGTTACATGCATCCTAGTAATAACATGCATGTTTATTAATATTATTATTTATATCTATATTGCAATTTAATATTACAATACTAGGAATTGTATTATTCCTTTTCTTAGTTTCTACTTCTTAATTTTCTTTGCATATATTTTAATTCTTTTTTATCGTAGATTTCTTACGATATGGCAAGAACATATAAAAAATAACTCATATATGCTGGCCATTAGGATATACTTGTGACCCAAGTAAAATCATGCAAAAATAAGCCTTTTTTAGGTTTTCGTGATTGCAAGCAAACTGAAAAAAGTTGTATTCTTGACTTTTTGTTGGTTAATAATCTCCATGAAATGATAATTTGTTCTCTAAGCTCAATCTCTCTATATGTATATAATATCGCACATCTTTAACCTTCTCATAAACCCTAGAAACACCATCATGAATCAAAGAACCTCCATGGAGAGCCAAGGCAGTGTTCATCTCCCTATAACCGACCTTTCACCCCAAATATCCACTCAAATCCAAAGAAAAAAAACCACTATTTTCGATCCACAAACCAGTATGGAAACAACACAAAGTAGCAACATCAACACAACACAATTTTCAAGGCAAAAACAACTGTCAAGAGCACCAGAAAAAAAACTAACCCTCTTTGCCCTAAGGCTAGCTATTCTTGAGAAAGCAGCCACAGGGTTAGGAACGCTAGGTTTTATCTGGGCCACGGTGGTTTTGTTAGGTGGGTTTGCTATAACCATAGACAAGATAGACTTTTGGTTAGTAACTATCATTCTTTTGGTTGAAAGTACCCGGATTTTTAGCCGGAGTCATGAGCTGGAATGGCAACATCAGGCCACTTGGTCGCTAGCCGACCCTGGAGTCAGTAGCTTTCATGCCATAACGTCGAGCTCGTTGTTCCATCCTCGTCGAACCCACGAGAGTCCAAATAACAGAAAGACACCATCGCGGACATGGATAAGTTCTGATGTTCCTCTTCTCCCATACGGTATTATTGATTAACGATTTAAAGGTGTAATATGATAATTTCAAAGGAAATTTAATCAAAGCATATTTCATGTTTTTTAATTGTAGTCAGAATAGGTGAAAAGATCTATAGCCACGACATGTCGTAAGGTTTTAATTCTTGTAACAGCTTATAATAAGCCTTACCTATTTAACTAATATATTCTATCTAATAGGAAGATGGATCTTCGTATCAAGCAACATGAGTAAGCTTCTTTACTGGTTGCAGTTAGTATCTGCAGCATCTTGTGTGTTCATTTCTGTCACACGACTTGTGAATCATAACTTTGATGAAGTGAGCGACGACTTAGATAATCATAAATTGAATCGAGCATCGGCTCTTTCGATCTTCTACGGTTTGGCCTTGGCTGAGGCTATGCTATTTCTGTTGGAGAAAGCATACTGGGAATGGAATGTGATGTACAAAAAGATGCTGGAAACGGTGAACGAAGAACTTGAATTGGGACACACGGGTATGGTATCCATTCGAAGGTTTTTCTATGATTCGTATTCGAAAAGTGTTAATCGAAGCATATTCGATGGATTACAAATGGACATGGTTTCTTTCGCTATGGAGCTTCTCAACTCCAATTCATTGGACGAACAACTGATTGGTGTTCGAATATTTGAAAGGTGTTAGCCGAGTTTATTTGATCTATATTAGTTTTAATTCAGTGCAATCTCCCTATATACATAGATTTTGTTTTCATTTATTCATTACTCACCCTCATCGTTTTGTTATCGTTTTAATTCGTTCAAAAGGTTCACTACAAATTCAAGATTTTCTCAATACACACTTCAGAAAATCGGAATCACCATATCAGTAATGGAACGATTAGTCGAAATGCTAAACTGGAAAGACCCACAAGAAGAGGAGATACGCTTGTCCGCCGCGAAGATCATCGTTAAACTCGTCCGTAAAAAACAAAACGCCCTTAGGGTCACCGGAATCCCAGGAGCCATGGAATCAATATCATCACTACTACACTCAGGCGAAGCTTGTAAAACCGAACTCATCCGAGATCATGGAGAATACGATTTCTGGGCCTTCAACCAACTTGGACTTCTAATCCTTAAAAAACTAGCTCGTGATCATGACAATTGCGGCAAAATAGGTAACACAAGAGGCTTGTTAAGGAAGATCATTGACTTCATGCAAGCTGATGAACGTTTGTTGAAAGACAAACGTGTCACACAATCTCAAATATCCACCGTTAAAAGATCGTTACAAGTTGTTAAAATGCTAGTAAGTTCTACTGGTGTTACGGGTGCACAACTTAGAGCAGAAGTTTCAGAACTTGTGTTTACAATTAGTTACATCCGGGACATATTAAAACATGGTGAGAATCATCCGCGGTTGCAGAAGCTTGGGATCGATATTTTAACGAGTTTGGCGTTGGAAGAGGATGCGACTGAACGGATTGGAGGGACTGGTGGTGTTGTGAAAGAACTGTTTAATATTTTCTTTAGGGAAGAAGTTCTTGAAGCTCAAAATCATGTGAGAATTGCAGCTGGTGAAGCACTTGGGATGTTGGCATTTGAAAGTAATCGAAATTGTCATCGTATGTTGAAGTTGAATGTTGTTTACAAACTTAGTGACGCCTTGGACAGCCCATTGCTCCGAGTAAACGCTGCTAGGATTTTGCGGAATTTGTGCGTATTTAGTGGAGCTGGTTTCTTTGAAGAACTAAGAACGATAATAATAAGAGCAGCACCTACGGTAAGCTTTTTTTAAACCCTAAAATCCACTTTACACGTGATGCCTCTAGGCCAAGGTAAGTTATCTTAGAAATCAAAACTATTTGACTAACCCTAGCTTGTTAAAAAAGTGCATGTAAATCCTGTCTGGTTTAATCGTTTAGGGTCGTCACGATCCATTTTGGGTTGGGGTGATTATCACTCACCACCCATTTATCACTCACAACATCCAATCAATTTCCGTCATATTATCAACCATTATTTCATCACTCACAACCTTTTTTAGTGAAAATGCCTATCACTCACAACACCCAACAATAAACCCTCACACCCACTCACATGGTTACATTTATCACGCGTCAATTTTATCACGTGAATTAAGATTCACGTGTACTTTTATGTGTGGCGGTGGTTTAATAGCTTGTATCACGCGTGGAAGTAAAATATCACGGGGAAATTTATACCCACCCCAGGTCCCCTTAACGCAAAGTGAAAACACAAAAAGACATTTCTAGAGAACTCTTAAATAAACTAGTAGATTATGGTATGAATAAAATCTTATACGATTTACACTAAATAATGAAAGACGTAGAAATGACCAAATTTTGTGAAAATTTTAATAACGAAATCATAAATCTAATTGATGGAACTTGGGTATGATACCTGGGTCATAGTGCACATGATCCGCCACCTCAAGACCTTTTCGTCCACTACTTAAGGGCCCGTAACTTTACTTATAGTTCAAGTTATGCCCTTTTTATGCTGGGGGCTTATTTGCCTTGTTTTCTTCTGTTTTGCTGGTCCATGTAAGAGTTTGCTAAGTTTTGGATAAACTCCATATCTAAATTGATGAACCCGAATACAAAATGACTCACAAACATAATCATATCCACCAATTGAAGTGTGATATCATCTCATAAATTTATACATATTTTACATGAAAAATAAAATAAATATTGTAGTAATTTTTATTTAATTAAATTTATTTTTTGAGGTAATCCTTATTATATAACTAAAATTAGATTAAAATGAATAATAAATAGAATTAATTTTTATGAAGTCATATGAGTTTAGTATTTGTGTCGTGTGTAAATTTACTAAAAGTCTATAATTTAATGAAAAGTTCGATTTGAAAGAGTTCATGAGATCTAACTACTATTAGTAAATACAAATTACTATTGTAAGATGTGGGTTCAACCGCATTAACACACCATGAGATATGACTATAATTGATTTCTCAAACTCTGGAAGTATCTAAAGGATTAGAAATGTAATCGCTCATTATTTTCTCTTCAAAGAAAATTGCCAAAAAAAAAAATAATACAATAAAACAAATCCGTACGCTCAAATCACATTAAAAGACCAGCCCCGCAACGTGGGGAATCAATTCTAGTTACAAGTAAACCGGAAGCGCTAATTAAAACCGTTTAACCCATACACTGCCTGTATAACCCATTGATTTAAACGAGTCAAAAGGGAAAGGCTTGAAATCAAGATGTCCATATGATTGACTATAACTAGTTAATTAGTTTGTTTAATTGATACTCATGCAGGTACTACAAGAAATTATGATCACAACCGAGATTAAGTTACAAGAAGTGATGGTGGGATTAGCAGCACATATGTTCAAATTCATGACATACGAAGAAACTAATGCCATGTTCAAAAACAGCAAAATACATGATGAGGAATTAGCATCTACACTTGTTCAGATTTTAAGAAAGTACCGAAACCCAAATACTAAAACTCCGCGAATTCGAAGATATGTTATTGAACTCGCGATCTGGATGATGAAGGATAACATTAAAAATATCCAGGCATTCAAGAATTTGGGCATGATGGAAGAACTTGAAGGTGTTACAGAAACAACATCGGAATTAGAAAGCTTCAATATTTTCTCTGGTGCAATTGGATTGAGTAGATACAAAATATCAATTCATTCGTTGGTTGAAACAGCAACAAAGTTAATGACGGATCATAGCTAGTTAAGTACGTAATGTGCATGGCTAATGGCTTGTGTAATACGTAGTATTGGAAAAATGGAAGCTACCAAATTAAACATGTAAATATGGATAAACAAATAAGCTAATTTCATCAACAATATGTGTATATATCTAAGATATCTATTATACATTCTTACTATAAAATAAAATTATTGTTTTCATCCTATGCATTGTATATATATTATAATTAATAATTAATATAGTATTCAAATATATAACTAAATAATAAAGTTATTTGACGGCCAACTGATCATAAATGTGATTTATCGTAAATCAAATTGAAAAGATATAAAATTTTCATTAAGTTTTCGGTAACACTGTTTCTATTACATATATTGTAAGTGACAGAGGGTGGGACACATCAAAGCTTGTCTATGGTCATCCTAGCTAGAGATGAGCAAATGGTATCCGATACCGGTACCGAACCAATACCGATACTGAATTTACCGAATCGGATACACTTTCGGTACCAATTTCATACCAACGTTTGAGATTTTCGGTACCCACTCATTGATTTTCACTGGGGTAAAAATATATATTGAATCTCGATCAGTTTCCTTCTCTTACTCCTCTATAAAATCATAACTAATGTTGTTCGAAAAATAGGTTAGGTTTTCTTTTAAAACTCATTAAACGACTGCATTTTTAACCAAGGTTAATTGAATCTTAAGGATATATATTTGTTATTGCACTGACCTGTTCAACTTTTATGGAATCTTTCGAAAGTTATACCAACTTAGGGTGATTTTTACTACACTGCGTAAAGTAATATGAGTGAGTAGTAATGAAGACAAGAAAGAATTTTTGAGGATCAAGTAACCTACTACTAGTCACATGGGTCTATCTTAGTGAACAAATTACTTTGTTTCATTTCTCTTTTATTTCAAAAATTAAAAACATTCGACTATCATGTAGTTTAATATTTGTTTACATATAAGGATCGGATATATTTGTTTAGAAGGTTCAAAGATCTTTTTTTTTTTCTTTTTTACCAGTAAGTAGTAAATTTCTCCACTCGTTGCGGCGGCTTTAAATGTAAAGTAACTCGAATTTGTACAGTAAAGACATAAATCGTTTCAGAACACATGTTACTTCAAAACGCAGATAAATTGAAAATGTATATAAAAATAAGCACATCAACGTATTATATATGGTCCCATTTATTTGTTACATAAATTTACATTGAACACCCCGAAGACAGCTACAAAAAAGAGTATAATGTTTTCTTAAGTTAAAAATGGTACCGCGTGTTGTGGTGGCGCTGAAACATAAAGTAAGTCGAATTTAAAAAGTAAAACATATTATATTTGACCCCACTTGTTGTAAAAAAAAAAATTTATGCCAAAACGTAAATCAACCGAAAACTTAAAAAAACTTGAACCTATACCGACACGTACATAAAAATAAGAAAAAAATATGCTTTTTTAAACTAAAAACAGTTTCACGCGTTGAAGTACCGCCGAAACGTAAAGTAAGTCGAATTTATAAAATCTAATGAAAACATATTATATTCGACCCAACTTGTTGTAAAACAAAATTTATGCTAAAACGAAGATCAACTGAAAACGCAAAAAAAAAAAGCAAAAAAAAAAAAAAAAAAAACCATATTGTATCTCAGCCTGTCCATTTTCAAATAAGTGTAATTAATTTGAATTTATACCGAAACATACATAAACATGTAAAATATGATTATAAAGTTTTTAAAAAGTTGAAGGGTTGTAACTGACAATACTAAATGTTGAAATGTAATGGTAAAAAGACAAAAAACTTATCAGAACCAAATAAAAAAAAACTATAAAGGGTAACCAATGCTAGCTGGTCATCCCTCTTCAAATAGAGCGGCCTTGATGCTCGTAGGATAACTGTCGTTGTAGGGAATTCAATTAGGAGTAAATAGTTATCTCAACTTCCACCTAAATCAATGACGCATGCTCCCAGCATGTCTTCCAATGCTTGAATGGTACGATCACTCTGTCCATCAGTCTGAGAATGGTAAGCTGTACTGAAATTTAATCGTGTGCCCATTGTTTGTTGGAAAATTTTCCAAAAAATGAGATGTGTATCTAGTATCTCTATCGACTACTATAGATACTAGCACTCCATGTGAAGACACAATATTGTCCACACATAATTTGGACAATTTATCGGAACTAAAAGTTTCCTTAATTGGCAGAAAATGGGCTGACTTAGTCAGTCTATCGACAATCACCCAAATCGTGTCATTGCCACGTTTGGTCTTTGGTAACTTGGTAATTAAATCCATAGTTACCATTTCGTATTTCCAAGTAGGAATTTCAGGTTGTTGCAGCAGTCTTGACGGTTTCTGATGTTCAGCTTTAACTTGCGAACATGACATTTTGCTACAGAAGTACTATGGATTTCTTCATACCCATCCACCAATAATTCCTTTTCAGATCCTGATACATTTTATTTCCTCTAGGATGTACAGAATATTTGGAATTATGAGCTTCCTGGAGAATAAGATCTTCGAGTCCTCCGAAGATAGGAACCCATGTACGATTATTCAATCTCAGGATTCCATCATTTCCAGGTGTTAACTGCTCAACAGTTCCACCTGTTCCTTCATTAGAAGCATTTGCTTCTAATAAGGCTTGCTTCAGAGCATCTAATAGCTTTTCCTTCAAGCTAGTCTATAGCTCAATGCTTTTGGCATTAACCCAATCGGTTTAACTTTTCCTTGCGACTCAAGGCGTCAGCAATGACATTTTCCTTACCAGGATGGTAACGAATATCACATTCGTAATCATTTAGAGTTTCCATCCAACGGCATTGTCGCATGTTTAAGTCTTTCTGACTAAACAAATGTTGGAGGCTTTTATGGTATGTGCATATAATACACTTTTTACCATATAGATAATGTCTAACTTTGGTGTGAATACAACGATCTCAATTCCAAATCATGGGTGGCGTAATTCTTTTCGTGCACCTTAAGTTGTCTTGATGCATATGCAATCACTTTACTTCTTTGCATAAGTACACAATCCATTCCTGTGTTCGAGCCATCATAGTATATGACAAAGTCTTCAATCCCCTCAGGTAGGGTTAAGACAGAAGCATTGCTCAATTTCTGTTTTAGAATCTCAAAGGATTCTTTCTGTTTGGTACCCCAGTCAACTTGAAATTTTGCGGGTCAAAGTAGTCAAAGGAGTGGCAATTCGAGAGAAGTTCTCAATGAACCTTTTATAATAACCAGCTAATCCTAAGAAACTACGGATTTCAGATGGAGTCTTGGATGCTTCCCAATCTTAAGAAACTCTGGAAGTAGATGGCCACATCTTGATTGTGCAAATATATGTATGTGGATGACATAATTTTCGGCTTTACAAATGATGCATTGTGTAAAGACTTTGAGAGAGTCATGAAGCTTAAGTTCAAGATGAGTTTGATGGGGATATGAAGTTCTTTTTGGGACTTCAGATCGATAAATTGGCTGATGACATCTTTATTCATCAGACAAAGTACGTGAATGATGTGTTGGAGAAATTCAGCATGAAGGGCACGTCACCAATGTCTACCCCGTTAGCACTTAATCATGACATCGGTCCGGATCCGAATGGAGAGAAGATCGATGAGACTCTCTACTGGTCGATGATTGCGTCGCTCAATGTACCTCACAACATCAAGCTCAACACAAAGTCTACTACTGCTGGATGCAAGTTCTTTGGAACGCGTTTGGTAACATGGAAGTGTAAGAAACAGACAACGATCGCTCTCTCTACTTGTGAAGCTGAATACGTTTCGGCTAGCAGTTGTTATTCCCAAATTATGTGGATTCAACAACAGATAAGAAACTATGGTGTGCAATTTCTTAACACACCTATATATGTAGATAATGAGGCAACCATTAACATAACAGAGAATCCTGTTCACCACTCTAAAACTAAACATATCAAAATACGACATCACTTTATCCATGATTGCTACCAGAAAAAGTTGATTCGTATTGAGAAAATCCACACCAATGAACAAAAAAATGATTTTTACATTAACCATTTGATAAAGAAAAATTTTAATATCTTTTGTAATTAAATGGTGTGAAAAGTTTGTCATCAGGGGGGAACATTAGTGAGGGTGAAACCAAGACGGGGTATGATTTGAAGTAAACCGCATCGGTTTGTCATTTTCTTACTTTAAAATGTTTTTAATTTTAAGGGGAGAAAATGTGGTGAAAAACACAAAAACATTTAAAAATTTGAAAAAGTACAAAAACATAGAAAAAGACAAAAGAGTGTTCGTTTAAAAAGAGGAAATGATAGTACATAAGTGGACTATCACAACACGCTAGAGAAATGCAAAGCTAAAAAGTTATTAAACGGTCTCACGGACGATGTGCCAGTAGATTTCGCACATTTATTATATTGTTTTCAAGATATAAACATAACGAAACTTCTTAATAATTGGTCTAACATCTCTCGGATATATGTTCTTAGTACATTGAAATTTCATTTGAGAGGTTGCCTGATTCTGAGATACTAGGTCATTATAACTAGTGAATATTTGGGGTATTATACGGGTTCTGTTGATTTTGCGCCAACAATGGCCTAGAACTTGTAGAATACTTTTGTTTTAAACCCAAAAACTGCACAAAAGTTGAAAGTATCGAAAGATATTACAATTGCAGTAAAAGGATTCCAAATATGGAACACCACTTATAAGTCGAGCCTTCATCTCTTTGTTTGTACGGTGGTACTAACCTGAGCTCTCAAGGCCTTGCATAACCCAGAGACAGAAATCAACTAGGTATACTCACTTGTAAGACTGAATCTAGGGAATCTTGATACGGGAGTATATTCTAAGGTGGGAAACACTGTTAAGCTAGTTCTAAGACACTTAATTACCATATCTTGAAACAATTGAACTTTGTGTAGAGATTTACGTGGACAAACATACACACAATCTAAGTGAACTTGTTTAAAGATTAAAGTTTAATTAGATCAACGGTGTTAGTGATGTGTCTTAAAGAAACTGATATGATCCCCTTACACAAACTCACAAAAATATGTCTATAAATATGTTTGTGCATAGTTATTTGATTTCAGAAAACAACCAAAACGATATCAGGTGTGTTTAGCATAATGTTTGAAAATACAAAAAGATTTTTTTTCATATTATTTTCGACAATCGATGTTGGAATGCTGATTTGCAAAATCTGACTACGCTGAACGAATCCTGAAACTATGGGTTAGGAGTTAATATATGAAACTCAGAATGAAGAATGTGATGATGCAACCTTTCAGGGGGGCAAGGTTCTGATACGTAACACGAAGCAGAATCTTCGAGAATCTTCATGGATGTTACCCCACTAATAGCCGTTCCCGAAGACAAATTGACAAGAACAATTTATTTGTGTCACGACGTTGATGAAGGAGAATTTGTGCATAATTATACTCGTGAAGAGATTGCGAAAATGATGGGCGTTGATGAAGATTCATTCAACTTCGACTTTGAAGAAAAGCTCCACAATATTGATATTTCTCAGCCTGAAGCGAATAATATTGATGATGTTGTCGTGGAGGATGATTCTGATAATGATGAATGTTTCAAGTATTCTGGAGAAGTGTTAGAGGACTTCCTAACATTTCAAGAAATGTTTGCTAAGAATACGAATGAAGTGTTAAGAAGAAAAGTTGAAGAAAGGGTCAAAGAAGGTGTTCCTCCGAAGCTGAGCCGTGAAGAACTATCAGAAGCTCGGAAACACTAGTGTAGGGCAATGCCCAAAGAAAGAAAGTTCAAGAGGCCGTTAGCATTCTTCACAAGACAACCTGATGCATCCCTTGGTGATGTTCTTAGTTGGGGGTGGATTCCTGAGCTAAAGGTGTATGCTATCAGAAGAAAATTTGGAGTACAGTATTTCCAACATCTCATCGACTTCAAAACTCTATCGTGGTGGGACGTGCAAGAGTTGTGTCAGACAAAGTGTTTTAATTATTTGATAAGATGGGGTGAATAAAAGCTATGACAGATAATTCTTTACGAAGCTAGACATAACTTTCCAAATTGGAAGCCACAGTATCCAAAGAAGGTTACCAAGATAGATCCAGTAACCAATGAAAAATATGTCACTCTTCATGTTAAAAGAGCCCGAGTACTGAGGAACATGCCACTGATGAAGCTTGAGCAGGATTTCTATAAAGAATTCAAAGGATGGTATTATGATTCTTCACTAAGGTCTAATAAGAATGGGATATAGAGAGGTATTCATATCTTAGATCCTATGTGGTTGGTGAACCTGTCGAAGAAAGATGTTGAGTGTTTCTACTTCATGAAGATATGGTATGATGCAGCTGATAAAACTCAAGCGATGCAGTATCAAAGGGTGATTAGTACGTGTTATGCTAAAGATATTCACTCAGGAAGGATGTGGGAAACAAGATGGTGTGAACTGGAAAGAAAGGAGTTCTTGAAAGATGTTCGAAAAGAAGAAAGGATCGAGGCTAGAATGGAGAAAACAACGTTCTTAGGACGTCTGAAGTTTATGAACAAGCCTATTCCTACCGATCAGACTCCAATTCCTAGCGAAGAGAGAATAAAGAAGCCATACAAAAACTTCTTTGAAATAGGGTTCCAGAGACAATGGTATTTGAAGAGATTAAGAGAAGAAAAAGAAAAAGATAAAATCATGGAAGAATGAAGACCGATCGTGACTACGGCTACATCCAAGGGGGAGTTTGTTAGTGCATAATGTCTTTAGCCTACGTTAGCGTATTGAGTCATGTATGTAACAAGTTTGATTGTTAGAACAATGGTTTTGTATTGTAAAGACCTCTTCGTACGAAGGATTCCTTCGCACGAAGAGGAACTAGTCTGTTCGCATGAATGGCTTAGTCCATTCGTCCAAGCCCACTCGCACGGGTTGTCTAGGACTAAATATAGGGGTGTGAGTGAGAGCTTTGTATGAGTTTTGGCATTCGGACGGTGAAGCACTGCCGAACTAATTTCAGGGTCTGTACTTTTCATTATTGAATGAATCAGTGTTATGTGTTGATATCTTGTGTTTGTCTATTACTCAATCGGATTTCGCACGATGCAACTATATATAGTTGGCCTGAGCGTAAACGACGAAGAAACGATCCTCAAAATAATAGTCTCGTGTTCACATTCGTAAAAAATTCATTGACATATAATATGGAAGATTTTTTATTTTCGATTTCAAAAAGATGTTTTCTATTTTAGGAGGAGAAAAATTTTTAAAATTGTCAAAATCAAAAATTTATGTAAAATCGAAAAACATCATTTGAAAATCATTTCAGATAGATAAAAATTTTCAAAACGTCAAAAAATAGAAAGCTTCAAAATATCAAAAACATTGAAAAATGAAAATGAGATTACTTGTGCGAAAAGAGGAAATGATAGTACGTCAGTAGACTATCAATGCATGCTAAAGAATTGTAATGTTTAAAATGGTTAAACAATCTCACTAAAGTTGTGTCGGTAGGCTCAGTTAGACTAGTAGGTTTGCAAAAATGATACAAACTTAAATTAATAACCTAGTTCTAATGGGAAACACAATTGAAAGTATAGTACTTAGTTTTGTCTTTCTTGAATGTGTACCTACTCGATAATTACTTAATGCTGAAAAGCATAAAAACCGGTCAGTTTGTGATCTTTCACAATTTACTTAAAAAATCAATGTGATTATGTATTTCATTTTCAAAAGATTTAAATTTGTTTTATTTCTTTATGTTGTTTAAGCATTGGACATCCTCTGCGTATACGAAAGTATCGAATTGGATGTAAGTGCCTCAACGTTTCTGCTTTATTTTATTTGGTGTTTCCTTTAAATCTTGGTTAACCTCTGCGTATATGTGAATATCGAACTGGTGGTTAAGATCTAAACAATTTCAACTTCTTTTTACTTCTTTTTTTTTGTTTAAACATTGGACTTTCTCTGCATATCGAAAGATCGACTTGATTGTTAATGTTTAAACATTTTGCTTTGTTTTTACACATATCACAGTTGGTAAAAGTTTAAAGGCATTACTTGAGTCAGTGTATTACATGATGAGTGGATATGCTGAGAACGTGGGGTCCATAAGAACTTAATGCACATTAATGTACCTTAAACGTGTCGGTAAGCATTACGCAAGTTTTTAGATTGAGTTTAAGTTACAACAATATCTACAATCAATGTGAATTGTTTAAACTGAATGTTTCATCTAGATCAACGGTGCAGCTGATATGTCAAAATAAACTGATATGATCCTCTTGCACGTTTTCTCACAAAAATAAAAACTGTAAATATTATATTCGAGTATGTTTACATTTGTGCATTCTATATTCAAAATCTAAAAAAAGTTTCTTTCAAAATCTTCCATTGAAACCTAATAATGTTGAATGTGAGTCAGACAAACGAGACTATTTAGACACTGTTTATGTGTGGAACGTGTGTAGATATCTAAAATTCAAATCTTAGAGACTTGACGCATTATTCAAGGGGGAGATTGTGTTTTCACTTGAAGATGTTATTCAAGAGTGCAGATCAAGACTGCTGCGACATCCAAGGGGGAGACTATTAGTGCATGTGTCTCTTGCCTCCGTCTTGATGTCATAGGGCTAGATATCGTAAATATGAGTTTGATTGTAAAATAGGCTCATCCGTGCGGATGTAGTACATCCGCACGGATGTAGCTCATCTGCACAGATGAGCAGGTACGTATGAGGGTAGTTTATGTCCGTACGAACGTACATATTAGTCTACACAAAGATAAATGTATATAAATATTAGTGAGGACTGAGTGTTTAGGTGCTGGAGAGGGATTCGGCAGACTATGAGGTGATGCACTGCCAAAATTGTAACAAAACTGTGAATTATATAGAAAACATAGAAAATTGTGAAATCTTGTGTTTCTACCTATTGCTGATGGACTCCGCACATCTGACTTAGGATTAGATATCTCCATAAACGTTAACAACGATCCGCAAACAGACCTACAATGCATCTTTGAAGACCGAATGGAATGCTCAAGTAAATTATACAAGATAACTGTGAGCTAGGTTTAAGGGTGAGTTTCATTATTTTTGTTTTTTTCTCGGTTCTTTCTACCTATTTTGGATCTTGTCACACCCCCAAAATCCACCCGCGGAGTAACACCGCTTGGAGGCGTGACATGACCAGGATCAAGCCACCAATCATTTTGAACATTTCAAGTATTAAATAAAATTCAACCCATCAATATAAAAGGTGGTCAAAACCAAACATAGTTAAAGTATAGTGGAAGCATAATTGTGAATAACCCAAACATAAGTAATAAGTTCATGAAGTGTAAATGTTTAACATGGAACTCAACAGCCCATGTTCCCACAACGACCGCGCCTCCCGTGCAAGCTCCTTGAGTACCTAACGTCCTGCAAGGCATGTAACAGAGAGTCAACAACAAAGTTGAGCGAGTTCACAGTTGATTAATCAGTTAATGTATTCGTTCAGGTATCGTAAGTTCGTTTCATAAACATGCGGGATCTACTAGGCCAATAGTATGTTCGGTTAGTAGGGGCTTCCCATGTTGTATGTACTAGACTAGTTGTAACCATAAGTGTTCTTCTTAACCCGAGAACAGGAGTACGTACGAGGTTTACGTAGGTTTTACGTAAGTGCCCTTCTTAACCCGAGGACAGTGGTACGCGTGAGATTTACGTAGGTTTTACGTAAGTGCCCTTCTTAACCGGAGGACAGTAGTATGTATGAGTTTACGTAGGTTTTACGTAAGTGCCCTTCGCAACCTGAGGACAGTGGTAAGTACAAGTTTACGTAGTTTTTACGTAAGTGCCCTTCGCTATCCGAGGACGATGGTATGTAGTTTAGTAATAGTGAAAGTACGAGTAATTGTTCAATCCCATTCCCTACCCACCGGGGAATCCCATGCCTTGGAAGAGTGTGAACTCACCTTGGTTTGCTGGGCAGATGAACAAAATGGTCACTTGAGTTATATGTGGTCAACCACGTCCTAACATGGTTACCATACAAAGTCAGGTCTACGCTCAAGTATTGCACATAAGCTAATAGGTTACGAACACGTATTGATCATGGCAAACACGTAGAGCACGTCAACAGTCAAAATCACACATGATACCCACATTGTGCGACTCCGATGATTGAGCTGTTGAACTTATACGAGCCCAATCATCTTGTGCGATCCAATAACAGAGCCCAAAGGCAACCGGCCCAACCTATTGTGCGATCCGCATAGCTTGTGCGATCCACAATGGGTTGTGCGTGTAGGTCCGTGTTTCGGGATCCAATCCGTGATTTTCATGATAATGTTCAAAGATGGAAGAGATAAGAGAGGATAAACAAACAAACTTTGTATTAATCCGGTAGTAAACATTACAAGTCGGCCCGATTACATGATAACCGAACTAATACCAAAGAAGTATACATCCGGGGAGAAACCAAGTGGTGATTTCTCCCGGTGAGGTCTCAAACCTCCACTCACTCTCTTGCACACACTTGTGCTCTCACTCTTGTGTTGCAAATGACAAGGTGTTTGGTATTTATACCAAACACAGGTTGTACGGTCGAAGGATCAGACAGTCTGATCGAAACATCATCTATCGATCAGACAGTCTTCGAAAGATACACATATACCTCGAAGGATGCCATATCCTTCGAGGTCCATCTTCAACCTTCGATGGATATCTTTCGAGCTCATCGAAGGATACACAATCCTTCGATGCCTTATCCTTCGACACCAACATATACAACCATAATTTGTCTAGCAAACACACACGGTCAACCGAATAACCCTCTCGTTTGACCACTTCAAACGAGCGGGTCTATACACGTTCGATAGACCGTTTCACTAACTATTACAAATTCAGCGTAAAATAATAACTAATCTATTCGACAAGCATCGGACACAAAATCTGCATCAACAAATTCCCCCTTGTCCGTTGCTGTCGAATGCTGAAAATGCAACTGCAATCATCGATCTTCAGTCAAGTAATCATCTTCTCTGTGTAAACAAATTCCCCCTTGACCGATGATCCAGGTAAGTAGTATCTTGACGCTCATTGTATAAAGCTTCCCCCTCAGAGTACGCGCATCCGTGTTGAGTGTTGTGCAATTTCCTCAAAGGACTCAATTGACCGATCTTCCGCTGATCTTCCAATACTCCAACCGGCATTTGATAAGGGTTCCATTCTATAACAACTGCATCAAGTCTTGATCTTTAAGCATACCTATGATTGCGTTTAGAAATTTACCGAAGAAATTCAACATATGAAAAATTTTTATCCCCCCATTTCTTTGGTAAAATCTCTAAACCTTAACAGATTCTTTCCACTTCAAAGAAACTGTCGTCAAATGTTCACCAATTCCCTCCACTGAGCGGAACTGTCGTCAATCTTCATTGAATGACGAGCGGAAGCGAACATACCGTGTTGTTTTTGGCCCATAATAGTCGCGTTACCATTTTTGCCATTGCATCGGTAACCGTGACTACCCCACAATTTTCAAACATCAAGTTTTCATCATCTTCTGTTTTCATCGTTCCGAATCATTCCGCGCGCTCCCAAAACCCATACGAATTTTGACCTTGATATTAGGAGCGCGATTCAGATCAACTCCGCAAATACCCGACCCCACTTCACAAACTTGATGCAAGCCCAAATCCCATTCACTTGATTTATAAACAGCCCAACACAAGAAAATAATTTCACACATTTGTGGCCCACTATTGAAACTGACTAAGTGATGGACCCCAAATGAAATTGAGAAATTATCTCAATCGTAGGTGGGCCCAAATAAGTCAACAGGTTTGAAACTTGTTATCTTAGCCCATGAAAGAAAAGACATTATCATTTTGAAGCCCTAGCCGACAACAACCTTGATCAGCAGCCAAACATTCTAGTATTATCTCTTCTCAAAAGTCAACAACCCTAATATTTGAAAACATCACAGCCGACATCCATTTTGTACAGCCATCACCCTTCAACTTTGTCCTTTTCTTCGATACATAAACAACAATCAGCCACCAACTCAAATCAAAAACCCCACTGATCTTTCGAAACCATATGATCTATCGAATCTGATCCTTCGAAAGAAACATCTGATCTATCGATTCTGATCCTTCGAACATCAGTTTGATCTTTCAATTCTGTTGACCTTTCGAAAAACAAAATGGTCCTTCGAAATCTGGTGAGATGACCTTTCAAAAACTGTTTAATCTTTCGAAGTTGTGACAATGATCCTTCGAAGACATGGCTGATCTTTCACAGCGAAGATCTGAGGTTGTTAAGTTGACCTTTCGAAATCATTGGGTTTTGTGTTGATCTTTCGAGGAATTGCTTGACCTTTCAAAGTTGTGAAGTTGACTTTTCGGGCACATGTCAGATCTGGATCTGACAAACATCAGCTGCTATCATATCAGAACTGATCTTTTAAAAAAAGATTTGACCCTTCGAAACAAAGAATGATCCTTCGAATCATGGAAGGATGACCCTTCGAATGAACTAATGATCTTTCTAGCACTCCTTTTCATCTTTCGAAACATGAACATTCGAAATCTGTTTGACCCTTCGACTAAAGGAATGATCTTTCGAAGACCATCTGACCTTTCGAAGTTCTTCACATCTTTCAAAACATGAAGATGTGAAGAACATCGAGAACATAGCAACCTGGGTAATCTGCAGATTCGATGAAAACATTTGTACATGATTTTTGATGATGGAAACTTGAAGATTTAGGAGAAAAACATAAAACCCAACACTCGTTTTATCACAGATCTGGATATTCGGGTCCAGATCTGAGTTTTTCTCATTTTCACCATTTTTACATCTTGAACAAAAACCCACAAAAATCACAGATCTAGAGCACATGTGACTTAGTAAACGGTTAGTTTTACTAAATCGGGCACCATGGCTCTGATACCAATTGTAGGTCCGTGTTTCGGGATCCAATCCGTGATTTTCATGATAATGTTCAAAGATGGAAGAGATAAGAGAGGATAAACAAACAAACTTTGTATTAATCCGGTAGTAAACATTACAAGTCGGCCCGATTACATGATAACCGAACTAATACCAAAGAAGTATACATCCGGGGAGAAACCAAGTGGTGATTTCTCCCGGTGAGGTCTCAAACCTCCACTCACTCTCTTGCACACACTTGTGCTCTCACTCTTGTGTTGCAAATGACAAGGTGTTTGGTATTTATACCAAACACAGGTTGTACGGTCGAAGGATCAGACAGTCTGGTCGAAACATCATCTATCGATCAGACAGTCTTCGAAAGATACACATATACCTCGAAGGATGCCATATCCTTCGAGGTCCATCTTCAACCTTCGATGGATATCTTTCGAGCTCATCGAAGGATACACAATCCTTCGATGCCTTATCCTTCGACACCAACATATACAACCATAATTTGTCTAGCAAACACACACGGTCAACCGAATAACCCTCTCGTTTGACCACTTCAAACGAGCGGGTCTATACACGTTCGATAGACCGTTTCACTAACTATTACAAATTCAGCGTAAAATAATAACTAATCTATTCGACAAGCATCGGACACAAAATCTGCATCAACAGTGCGATCAGATCCAAACCCGACCCAAAACATAAGTAATCCCAATATGTACACGGCCCAATCAGTTAACAGAAAAAGTAACTTGGGCGATCCAATTAGTCTTGTGCGATTGGGTTAACTTGTGCGACTGGATATTGGGCTTTAAGGCCCAATAGTCCAAACGTTCGTGTGTGGCCCAAGCCTTGTGCGATCGGTACCATCTTGTGCGATCCACAAGGTCTTGTGCGATCATGCATATGTTGTGTTGTACTCAGTGCCTAATGTGATTGTACCCAGCTTGTGCGATGGACCTTGTGTGATCAGATCAGGTCTTGTGTGACCTGATCTTGTGCGACCGAGAGGGCTTGTGCGACCGGTTAACTAATTCCCTTAATTTATGCAGTAGTTACATTGTTTCCATTATCCGATTTAGTCAACAATCAACCGGCTACTCTATTTCCATAATTACGATTTATCAATCAACACAAATTAATAGTTTCTATCCACCCAATAATCGATCAAAACAAGGTTTTATCAATTTATTCATATGAACCCTAACTAAAATCATCACATCAACCATGCATAATAGTTTAATAGATTCAAGGTCTCGATTACTAACATGCATCCTAACTTGCAATATCCGAATACACTTTCATGGTAGCCGATTTACACACATTCAGTTCTAGATCATCATCATACAAATCCGACTCCTACGAACACTTTCAAACGTACATGAGAGCCGATTCAAGAACATCAAACATTAACAGTTTACATCACTACCAATCATATATCACCCCTAAATCATCATGTAAAGTATATATATATATATTACAACATCTTGCAACATTAAAACACTAACCGGTTATAGATGAGAACAAGGATTGATCCGAACACAAAAGCTTCGGTGGAGAAGGGTGTGCTGCCGTCGGCTTCGAGAGGAGAGAAGGAGAGAATAGGGTTTGTGTGTGTGTTGTGTTTTGCAACTAATGAGAAGCAACCCCACACACGGGTGCTTCTATTCGTGTAAAAGGAGTGGGCCGAACCCTTTTCTTGGGCTGCCCTAGGTTCGGACACAAAGAGTGTGGCCCGAATGGGCTTGTGCGATTGGACGAGTGTTGTGCGGTTCGGATCATATGAGTACATACACATTCACATGTAAAAATACATATCATTCCATTAATCATTCAATCAATTAACCAAGTTCACATAATCACATAACGTTACATTAAACACAAAGATAGGTTCGAAATACGAGTTGTCACATTATCCCCAAGTTAAAAGAAATTTTGTCCCGAAATTTGGTACGTACTCACTGAGGAAGCTAGTTAAGTTGTATGGTTTTCCTGGGGTGTCACATCCTTCCCTCGTTGGTTTGGAATTTCATCCTGAAATTCCGTAGTAGCTTCAGCCTCAGTAGTGGTTGTACTGTTTGCGAACAATTGGGGGTACTTTTGTTTTATTTGGTCTTCGCGTTCCCAGGTGAACTCTGGGCCGCGACAAGAGTTCCACCGAACTCGAACGAGAGGTATTCTGGTGTGCTTGAGGACCTTAACATCCCGGTCCGTGATTTCGACTGGTTCCTCAACGAATCGCAACTGTTCGTCGATAGTGAGCTCCTTCAAAGGAACTATGAGGGTCTCATCTGACAGACACTTCTTCAGATTCGACACGTGAAAGACGTTGTGAACCCCACCGAGTTCTGCTGGTAGGTTCAGTTTGTAAGCCACTTTGCCTATTCTTTCTATGATTTCGAACGGGTCCGACATACCGCGGATTGAGCTTGCCTCGTTTGCCAAAACGAACTACACGTTTCCAAGGTGAGACTTTGAGTAGCACTCGGTCCCCAACCTGGAACTCGAGTGGTTTCCTGCGCTTATCAGCATAGCTTTTCTGATGGTCACAAGCTGCCGCCATTCGTTGTCGTATCTGTGCAATCCTTTCAGTAGCATCAACTACAAGTTCTGGACCAGTGATCTGACTATCACCCACCTCTGCCCAACAGAGAGGTGATCGGCATTTACGCCCGTACAATGCCTCAAATGGAGCGGCTTGAATGCTGGTGTGGTAACTGTTGTTATACGAGAACTCCACTAACGGGAGATGTTTTTCCCAGCCGTTGCCAAAGTCGATAACGCATGCTCGAAGCATGTCTTCTAGAGTCTGGATAGTGTGCTCAGACTGCCCATCCGTCTGAGGGTGATAAGCTGTGCTCATGTCTAATCGAGAGCCAAAAGATTTGTGCATCGCTTGCCACAGTTCTGAAGTAAATCGTGCATCACGATCCGAAATAATGGAGGTTGGCACCCCGTGCCTCGAAACCACTTCTTTTAAGTAAATGTCTGCTAAAGTAGAGAACTTGTCTGTTTCCTTGATAGCCAAGAAGAGTGCAGACTTAGTGAGTTGATCCACGATCACCTAAATGGTATCATTACCTCGTTGAGATCTAGGCAGGCCAGTAACAAAATCCATGGAAATTTCCTCCCATTTCCATTGTGGTATCTTTGGTTGCTGAAGTAGGCCTGATGGTTTCTGATATTCCGTCTTGACTCTCGCACAAGTCAAACATTTGCTGACGTAAGTTGCTATGTGGGCCTTCATGCTAGGCCACCAATACGAAGTTCTAAGGTCGTGGTACATCTTATCTGAACCAGGATGTACTGAGTAGCGAGACTTATGTGCTTCATCCATTACCAGCTCACGTAAGTTTCCATAATGTGGGACCCAGATGCATCTTGTTACGTAGTAAGCGCCGTCTTCCGTTTGTTCTAATCGTTGCCTTGAACCGCGTAAGGCTTCAGCCCTGACGTTTTCTGGTTTCAATGCTTCTACCTGAGCATCTCGTATCTGTGCCGGAAGATTAGACTGGATGGTAAGTTGTAATGCTCGTACGCGTTTAGGTGCAGTGTCTTTTCGACTGAGGGCGTCAGCCACTACATTGGCCTTGCTTGGATGGTACTTGATTGCGCATTCGTAATCATTCAACAGCTCGACCCATCGTCGTTGTCGCATGTTCAATTCCTTTTGCTTGAAGATATGCTCGAGACTCCTGTGATCGGTGTAGATAGTGCACTTGGTACCGTACAGGTAATGTCTCCATATCTTAAGCGCGAACACAACAGCTCCCAGCTCTAAATCGTGCGTAGTGTAATTTCGTTCGTGAACCTTAAGTTGACGTGAGGCATAAGCAATGACTTTGTCACGTTGCATCAACACACATCCAAGACCCTGGATGGATGCGTCGCAATAGACCACAAAATCGCCTGTGCCTTCAGGCAATGAGAGAATAGGTGCGCTGCAGAGCCTATCCTTTAAGTGCTGAAATGCTGATTCCAGTGCATTTCCCCATCGATAAGTAACGCCCTTCTGCGTTAGTGAGGTGAGAGGTTGCGCAATCCTTGAGAAGTCTTTGATAAACCTCCTGTAGTAACCTGCCAAACCCAAGAATTGGCGAATTTCCGTTGGTGTGCGAGGTGCAGGCCAGTTCTTAATCGAGTCTACCTGGGATGGATCAACATGAATCCCATCCTTGTTTACCACGTGGCCTAGAAAGTGAACTTCTCGAAGCCAAAAATCGCATTTTGAAAACTTGGCGTATAGTTGCTCTGCTCGAAGAAGTTTCAAAATGAGTCGTAGATGCTGCTCGTGCTCCTCCTGACTCTTAGAATAGATCAGGATGTCGTCGATGAAAACTATAACAAACTTGTCTAGGTAAGGCTTGAACACTCTGTTCATAAGATCCATGAAGACTGCAGGCGCGTTTGTTAACCC
The DNA here is from genome assembly GCF_002127325.2 of Helianthus annuus. Classification (NCBI taxonomy): domain Eukaryota; kingdom Viridiplantae; phylum Streptophyta; class Magnoliopsida; order Asterales; family Asteraceae; genus Helianthus; species Helianthus annuus. Next base: position 57,072,844 of record NC_035435.2, on the reverse strand, counting down.
GAATGGCATGACCAGAAACTCGTAGTGTCCATAACGAGTTCTGAATGCTGTCTTGGAGACGTCCTCATCCCGGACTCTCAGTTGGTGGTATGCTGACCTTAAGTCAATCTTCGAGTAGTAACTCGACCCTTGCAACTGGTCGAACAGGTCCTCGATGCGTGGAAGAGGATAGCGATTCTTCACGGTCACCTTGTTGAGTTCACGATAATCAATGCACATTCTGAAGGTACCGTCTTTCTTCTTCACAAATAACACTGGAGCTCCCCAGGGCGAAGAGCTAGGACGAATGAAACTAGGCCTGTAAATGAACCGAACGAACACGAACATAGGCATGTTCGTGTTCGTTCATTTAATTTTAACCGAACACGAACACGAACACGAACATATAATCGAACACATTTTTTTGTTCGTGTTCGTTCATTAAGAAATCGGGCATGTTCGTGTTCGTTTGTGTTCGTTCGTTTAAAGCCTAAACGAACAGTTCACGAACATAAACGAACACTAACGAACATAAAAAAATTAACTGAACATATTTGAATAAACATAAATTAACATGATTGAAGAAACAAGTGTAATATATTACATTTCATCCGAAAACACATCTAAATAAGGGTTCATAGCTATACTTATTAGTTATATTTATATAAGTAATTAGAAAACCGAATATTTATATAAATATAACTATTTATGTATTTATTAAAATTTAAACGAACGTAAATAAACGAACGTTCACGAACATAAATGAACGAACATAAAAGAATGTTCACGAACATAAATGAACGAACACAAGGTGTGTTCATGTTCGTTCATTTAATTAAACGAACAAATTTTTTTGTTCGTGTTTGTCCGTTTATTAAATAAACGAACATAAACGAACTTCCCGCCGAACAAGTTCATGAACAGTTCATGAACGTTTGGTTCGTTTACAGGCCTAAATGAAACCCTTTTCCAAGAGTTCTTGTAGTTGCTTGGACAGTTCTTCCAGTTCTGATGGAGCTAAACGATAAGGTGCTCGAGCTATGGGTGCTGCTCCAGGAGCTAGCTCAATTTGGAATTCGACCTGGCGATGAGGCGGTAGCCCAAGTAAATCTTCAGGAAACACTTGAGGAAAATCGCGTACAACTGGGATATCCTCTAATCTCTTCTCCTTCTTCAATGCGTCAGTCACGAGTGCCAAAATGGCAGTGTGGCCCTTTCGTAAACACTTCTGGGCCTTCAGGAAGGATTTGATGCCAACCACGGCACCACTCTTGTCGCCTTGAACTTCGAGAGGTTCTTTACCAAAACGGGGAATACGAACAATCTTCTCCTTGCATAGGATTTCTGCTTGTTGTTGAGATAACCAATCCATACCGATGACGATGTCGAAACTACCCAGAACTATGGGAATGAGATCGATAGAGAAAGTCTGACCAGCGAAGACGATATTACAACCCTTAACTACATGCGTGGCCTCTAGACTTTTACCATTAGCTAACTCTAAGACATGCTTGGTGTTTAAAGGAGTTGGTGTACGTTTAATCATTTGACTAACTTTTAAAGACACATAACTGGTATTCGTACCCGAATCAAATAATACAGTAACGTAAAAGTCGTCGAGAAGGAACTTACCCATCACCACGTTAGGATCATTCCTTGCATCACCCTGACCCAGCACGAACGCACGACCCCTAGCACTGTTGTTTCCATTATTGTTTCCCCCGTTGTTGTTCCCATTGCCCTGATCATTCTTGTTGTTGCTCTGGTTTCGGTTTAACTGGGGGCAGCGTCTCTTGAAGTGACCTTCGGCGCCACAATGAAAACATCCCTTGTTGCCCTGTTGCTGATGCTGATTCTGCGGTGTTTGCTGCTACTGCTGGCGATCCTGAGCTGCAGGCCGTGGGCTCCTGCAATCCTTGGCCTCATGACCCATCTTGATACACCTCTGACAACGACCCTTGTTGCATTGGCCACTGTGGTGTCTGTTACAATTGTTGCACCTTGGGTGATTTCCTCGATATCTACCCTGCCTTTGACTACCAGAAGATTGCTGACCAGGGCTCTGGTAGTTATCAGTCTTTCGCTGCTGAGCCTGGGACTGAGCTGTAGCTGAACCCCCGCTGGAATCCCCATCCCATTTCCGCTTGTTGTCACTGGGAGTAGCAGAAGTAGTAGCATTAGTAGCACCGATACATTTGGGCAGCTTGTTCTGTTCCACTGCCTGATCTGTGAGGCGATGAGCAAGACGAGTAATTTCCTGGATAGTAGCAAGGTTAGCAAAGGTCACATGGCTTTGAATCTCTGGTACTAAGCCTTTGAGGTACAGTTCGATACGCTTGATGGGAGGGTCCACCATAGTTGGACACAAGATGGCCAGCTCGTTTGACCTTTTCGTATATGCCTCAATCTCTGACCCCGTCATTTTCAGATTAAAGAACTCCACTTCTAACTTGTGGATGTCATCACGAGTGCAGTATTCCCGCTTGATTAGTTCCTTGAATTCGTTCAAGGGGTGGCGTTAGCAGCTGCCAACCCTAAAATCTGAACTTGCGCATTCCACCAGGTCAGCGCAATGCCTTCGAGAGTACCAGTGGCATACTTCACCCTGCGAGCCTCAGGGCATTCACACATCTCAAATACGGACTCGGGCTTTTCAAACCAATGGAGGAGTCCAACTGCTCCTTCAGTGCCACTGAATGTGCTAGGACGACAGTCCATGAAAGTCTTGAAGGTGCATATAGGTAGCTGAGCGTGTTGACCTCCTGCTTGTGCGGCTACAAGTGCCACAACAACTTGTTCGTTAATCAGAGCCGTCAACTGGGCTTGAGTCATGTTAACGCGTCCACTCATGATCTTGATAACAACAGGGAAACATGAGTGAAAGAGGTTCGTAAAAATGTGATGACAGAAAAGAGTAAGCACACATGTGTTTCAAACGATAGTTGCTACATTTATCTAAGCTTACCATGAGCAAAGTTCTATGTAACTAGCAAGTAGGCAATCAAACATAAACCATATCACCTAGAAATGTGAGTCTTGCACGTGGAGCGAAGCGTCGTTGTGGATCGTTGAGCACTGTTCTGGTTATAGTCTGGTCTTAACAAAAACTTTTACCCCTTATTAAAACCAAGTTCGCTATAACCAATGGCTCTGATACGAATCTGTCACGCCCCCAAAATCCACCCGCGGAGTAACACCGCTTGGAGGCGTGACATGATCAGGATCAAGCCACCAATCATTTTGAACATTTCAAGTATTAAATAAAATTCAACCCATCAATATAAAAGGTGGTCAAAACCAAACATAGTTAAAGTATAGCGGAAGCATAATTGTGAATAACCCAAACATAAGTAATAAGTTCATGAAGTGTAAATGTTTAACATGGAACTCAACAGCCCATGTTCCCACAACGACCGCGCCTCCCGTGCAAGCTCCTTGAGTACCTAACATCCTGCAAGGCATGTAACAGAGAGTCAACAACAAAGTTGAGCGAGTTCACAGTTGATTAATCAGTTAATGTATTCGTTCAGGTATCGTAAGTTCGTTTCATAAACATGCGGGATCTACTAGGCCAATAGTATGTTCGGTTAGTGGGGGCTTCCCATGTCGTATGTACTAGACTAGTTGTAACCATAAGTGTTCTTCTTAACCCGAGAACAGGAGTACGTACGAGGTTTACGTAGGTTTTACGTAAGTGCCCTTCTTAACCCGAGGACAGTGGTACGCGTGAGATTTACGTAGGTTTTACGTAAGTGCCCTTCTTAACCCGAGGACAGTAGTATGCATGAGTTTACGTAGGTTTTACGTAAGTGCCCTTCGCAACCTGAGGACAGTGGTAAGTACAAGTTTACGTAGGTTTTACGTAAGTGCCCTTCGCTATCCGAGGACGATGGTATGTAGTCTAGTAATAGTGAAAGTACGAGTAATTGTTCAATCCCATTCCCTACCCACCGGGGAATCCCATGCCTTGGAAGAGTGTGAACTCACCTTGGTTTGCTCGGCAGATGAACAAAATGGTCACTTGAGTTATATGTGGACAACCACGTCCTAACATGGTTACCATACAAAGTCAGGTCTACGCTCAAGTATTGCACATAAGCTAACAGGTTACAAACACGTATTGATCATGGCAAACACGTAGAGCACGTTAACAGTCAAAATCACACATGATACCCACATTGTGCGACTCCGATGATTGGGCTGTTGAACTTATACGAGCCCAATCATCTTGTGCGATCCAATAATAGAGCCCAAAGGCAACCGGCCCAACCTATTGTGCGATCCGCATAGCTTGTGCGATCCACAATGGGTTGTGCGATCAGATCCAAACCCGACCCAAAACATAAGTAATCCCAACATGTACACGGCCCAATCAGTTAACAGAAAAAGTAACTTGTGCGATCCAATTAGTCTTGTGCGATTGGGTTAACTTGTGCGACTGAATATTGGGCTTTAAGGCCCAATAGTCCAAACGTTCGTGTGTGGCCCAAGCCTTGTGCGATCGGCACCATCTTGTGCGATCCACAAGGTCTTGTGCGATCATGCATATGCTGTGTTGTACTCAGTGCCTAATGTGATTGTACCCAGCTTGTGCGATGCACCTTGTGCGATTAGATCAGGTCTTGTGTAACCTGAACTTGTGCGACCGGTTAACTAATTCCCTTAATTTATGCAGTAGTTACATTGTTTCCATTATCCGATTTAGTCAACAATCAACCGGTTACTCTATTTCCATAATTACGATTTATCAATCAACACAAATCAATAGTTTCTATCCACCCAATAATCGATCAAAACAAGGTTTTATCAATTTATTCATATGAACCCTAACTAAAATCATCACATCAACCATGCATAATAGTTTAATAGATTCAAGGTCTCGATTACTAACATGCATCCTAACTAGCAATATCCGAATACACTTTCATGGTAGCCGATTTACACACATTCAGTTCTAGATCATCATCATACAAATCCGACTCCTATGAACACTTTCAAACGTACATGAGAGCCGATTCAAGAACATCAAACATTAACAGTTCACATCACTACCAATCATATATCACCCCTAAATCATCATGTAAAGTATATATATATTACAACATCTTGCAACATTAAAACACTAACCGGTTATAGATGAGAACAAGGATTGATCCGAACACAAAAGCTTCGGTGGAGAAGGGTGTGCTGCCGTCGGCTTCGAGAGGAGAGAAGGAGAGAATAGGGTTTGTGTGTGTGTTGTGTTTTGCAACTAATGAGAAGCAACCCCACACATGGGTGCTTGTATTCGTGTAAAAGGAGTGGGCCGAACCCTTTTCTTGGGCTGCCCTAGGTTCGGACACAAAGAGTGTGGCCCGAATGGGCTTGTGCGATTGGACGGGTGTTGTGCGGTTCGGATCATATGAGTACATACACATTCACATGTAAAAACACATATCATTCCATTAATCATTCAATCAATTAACCAGGTTCACATAATCACATAACGTTACATTACACACAAAGATAGGTTCGAAATACGAGTTGTCACAGATCTTGAGTTAACCTCGATTAACATATAATAAAAAATGTCGTGTTTGGGTTATACGATTATCATTACTAATACAATGGAAAAAGGTGCGCGAGGTGGGATTTTTCTAAAAGACAAGTTAAATGGAGATTAAAAAGAGTAAAATGATCTCATGTGTATTGCACATGATTATACTTAGCCGTTAAAATTAATGTCCATCTGTAAAAAGGAAGAAATTTATTACAAACAATAAACGCAAAGGATATCAAGCATAACTATTGAAACCTAAGGACAAAAGTCGTAATTATTTATACATCTACATGACAAAAAGGGTAAGTTACTATTATCATTATTTTGTGTTAATATAATTTATTTAATTTTTGTTCTCTCATCACTTTTATGCAACAGGTGCTTTCTACCATTACTTTTAGTAGGTTTATTTAGTGGTTAGTCTTAGTGAGAGCAATCTCTTACATCTCTATGGTAGAGGACATATTTCTCATATCCTACTATTAGCTTTTATTACGACTAAGTTTTTTAGGCGTGTTTGTTTAATTATTTGTTATAATGATAGTAAATTATCCTAAGAGGTGAACTAATATTGTTTTTATAGTAAATTACTTTTTGAGTCCCTGTGTTTTAGTAGTTTTAACCACTTGAGTTCAAAGTCATAAGGATTAATGCCCTGAGTATCTTTAGTCTCATTTTATAACCCTTTTGAGTCCAATTTACTAACACCATCCATCAAGTCAATTAAATACAAAGGCATTTTAGTCATTTACACATAAAGTACAACTCTTTAATGCACATGGATATAAGGAACAAGTTTTTAATACAAAGATTTTCATATTATTCCATATATAAATTAGCAAGTTATATGTGCATCATGAGTTGTACATTGTGCTTTGGACATATTTCAAAAAAAAGTTGATTTTTTACTTTTAATCCAAAGGTTTTACCTTTTACAATTTTAACCCTACATAATTTGTTTTTTTAACTTTAACCTAAAACTTTTCATTATTTTCAATTTAACTTCACAACTTTTGTCACTTATACTTTTCATCTTTTGCAAATTTTCGTTTTACGTATGGTTCTAATTTTTTCAAGTTAATACGACGCAACTTGAATGTGTGGTTCAACGTTTTTACTTCTAATTTTCCATATTTGACAGGTTCGTCGCAACACGCATATCCTGCGTCGAGTCAGTGTTGGTGGTCGATGATGGTTGTGTGACATTAGTACTATTTGACACCGTTTTACGCCCCCCCCCCCCCAACGTGGGGTGTGCTTTGGGGGGTTTTCAAAGAAAAAAATGTTTATGCATATGGTTGTCGTAACATTGGCATTGGGGGTTTTCCAAGAAAAATTGATTTTTTTTTTTACTTTTCATCCAAAAGTATTTCATAAATTAATTTTAACCCAAAACTATTTGTTTTTTTTTTACTTTTAACCTAAAACTTTTTATCTTTTGCAATCTATTCTCATAACTTTTTTTACTTTCAACTTTGGTCCTTTATAGTTTTTATTTTTCGCAAATTTTTCGCTTTATGCTTGGTTCTAAATTTTGTGACTTAACACATCGCAACGCGCGTCTTTGGTTTAACATTTTTACGTTTCGTTCTAAATTTTGCGAGTTAACATGACGCAACGTGCGTGTGTGTGTGAACGTTTTTACATCGTCTAGTTTTTCCCCATTCGATAGGTTTAACATAATGTGCGGGTCCTACATCGACTTAGTTATAACTAAAGAATTCCGGCCGCATTGCGGCGGGTCGCAGTCCTAGTTATATATAAAAACAATATTATATATAACAGAATAATACACACATACACAAACATTTCACCCGCACTTACTTTCTCTCTCATCTGGACATCCTACCACCACCATCCACCACCGCACCACCACCATCCTCAATGCACCTCAACTACACCACCTCCACCACCACCTTCCACCACCGCACCACCACCATCACCACCACACCTCCACCGCCTCCATCCCCACTGCACCTCTACCACATCACCACCACCCTTCTCGCCGCACACTACTAGCACCCTCCCCGCCGCACAACAACCACCATCACACCATCACTACAAACACCCTACCATCGGCAAGAGAAAAGAGGTCTAATGGACCATACATATCTGGCTAGGAAAGGTGTGATTTCATCCAAATGGTCTTCCGTTAATTTCGTATCAATGGAAGTCTTACTGTCATGCGTCGTCTAACACCATCGACTACAAACACCCCAACAGTGCAGCACCCAAACCCAACTTCTGATCGATTTTCCGGTGAGAGAGAAGGTAGGTCGGTAGAAGATGATGATCTAGTTGGTTTTGGGGATTTAAGCCAGGTAGTAAAGGGTGACGGTTGACGTTAGTTTTTGGGTTGTGAAAGATTATAGATTTGGTTTTGGGGATTTTTGGGGTGGTGATGTTGTGGTGGTTTATAGTGGTGGCAACGGTGATGTATTATGGTGGTGGAGTTTGAGAAAGAAGGGAGAGAGAAAGTGAGAGTGGTTGTGTAAAGAAGAGAGATAGAAAATATAAATTATTATTTTTAATTAGTAGGGGCATTTCAGTCTTTTCACAAAAAGCTTGCAGATTTGGTTAATGATGTTATAAATTGGACTCAAAGAGTTATAAAATCAGACTTTAGGTACTTAAGGTATTAAACTTTTTTTATTTTTAATTTAAATGGTTAAACCATTAAAATATAAGAACTCAAAAAAAATTTAGTTTTGTTTTTATCTATAGTAAAAGCTTATTGACTTTAATTTCTAAACTATTAATTGTAACGGTTCTTATTCACCACTGGTTGTTAATATATTATTTTTATATTTAATTTTATTATACATATGTTATTTTTAATGTTAAAACCCTTGCATTACGATACGTATTTAATAACTTGTTTATTTTTATTAGCATTTCAATGTTAATTTTCTTCGTAGGGTTGATATCGATATACGATCACGATTTGTTTAAATTAGGACGTATTATTGTGTCATTACGTTTCGATGTTTAGAGCCAAGTTGCGGCTACAACGAACTAAACACATTTAGATATTATTTTGCTTAATATTACAACCTTTTTTTGGTTTTCTTAATCCTTTTTTATAGTGTGTGATATCGATCGAACTCTCACCAAGTGTCCGCTGTAAAGCTGTTTACATTAAAGCCTACATGGTCTATATTAACCCTTCAATACACCATGTAACAAATTTAATCTCTCTTTTCTCAACCCATTATAACTAAACTAACTTTTAACTCAAAACCTTTTTACTTAACCGTATTGCTTGCTTATTTTTATTGTCATTTAGATAACAACCCAAACAATCTAATATACCATATGCCAGATAACAATTACATCCTTATCAGTATCCTCCTACAACTCCGTCGCAAGACACGAGCTCAGTTACTAGTTGATAAATAAAGTTAACGCTAAAGATTAATTGTGAGGATCGGTATCTTTCATTCAGTTTGTCTTAGAAAGTTAAAACAAAAATACATAAATAAATAAAAACCTTATAATACTTATAAATAAAGAACACAAAACTATACTATACAAACGAATAATTTCTTTTTTCGACATAATTGCTTATAGGTTTCCAGCAATTCATTAAGCAACAAACATATTATTAAGTCCAACAACGAACAACTATAATTATTTAAAATAAATCCTTACAGATGGAATTTATCGAAATGTTATTTATTGACGATAATTCGTAAATGAGAAGAATTCAAAATATATCCTTACAGAGTTACAGATGGAATTTATGGAAATGTTATTTTATTGACGATAATTCGTAAATGAGAAGAATATCCAAGTGGATAAAACTGGTTGTTGTGTATGGTAGCCAATTCAGGGTTTCGTGCATAAAATTCACAACCACACAATAAGGAAGGACAAGAAAGCATGGATACCATATGACAAATTATAACAAGTTGACTTTGAAGGAGTAAACGACACGGACCGTTTCTTTTTCTTTTTTTCTTTTTTTTTTTTTTTGAATGGAGATATTTCATAACCAACAACTAGCCAGGAACTAGAGAACAACAACAAAAAATTACACAATAAAAGTACACCAATTTTTCCATGACAAAGAGGTAAACGGAGATCTATTTTTTATCCAAAGAAAACTTAACGACTTGATGTCTTCCACTGTTTTTGCGACATTAACCGTTGCTCCGGAGAAGACGGCTTCATTCCTTGCTTTCCAAATACCTCAACACGCCGTCATTATCACTCCATAAAAAACATTTTCTAAACGCCTATCCATCCTTTGTTCTTTGTGAGCCATCAGGAGATCTTTTATAGAAAAAGCGTATATGGGCGGTACTTTACACCAAGCCGCCACAGCTCGCCAAACGTGACTAGCGAAAAAGCATGAGGTGAAAAGATGTTCACTTGACTCGTCTTCGCTCCCACAAAGCTTGCATACCACTGAACCGACATGCACATTCTTAGAACGTAAGGCCGTAAGGGTTGGAAGTCTACCCATCTCAGCCTTCCAAGCCATAATGTTCACTTTCAATGGGACCCAATTATTCCACTCCAAAATAAACGGGACTGAAGCACAGTAAGATTCAGCAAGCACAGCCTTCATTGAGGCAACCGAAAACTCCCCTTGTTTATCTGGAAGCCATAACCAACGATCCGAAAGAGAATTGGGCCGAACCTGCTGAAGCATGCCCATCAGCGACTCCAACTCGTTCGTTTCCATTTGATTCATACTCTGTCTTTTCCGTCTCCATTTCCAGAGAACCGAACCACTCTGCATCTCATACATGTCTTGAATCATACAAGACTTGTCTTTTTCCAGCTTGAATAAACTGGGAAAGGAATTTTTTAACGGTTCTGAGGTGATCCGGGGATCTACCCAGAACCTAATAATATCTCCTTTACCCACTTTTCCCATGATTAACGAGTTTAAATTCAGATTCGTATGAGCTAGATGATTACCCAACTTTGCTGTAGAACTCCAAGTACCCGCCAAGCTTTTAAAGTGCGGGAGAACCGGCCAACATCTATTGTTGGAATGCAAGGACCCAATTACCTTCCTCCAAAGCGCATTTGGTTGAGTCCTAAAACGCCACAACCACTTTGTGAGGAGGGCGATGTTGGCGTCTCTAAGAGGCGTTAGACCCAAACCCCCTGCTTCTTTGTGCATGCAAACTCTATCCCACTTAGCCCACTTTATCTTATGCTTCTCTTCATTGCCTCCCGAAAAAAAAAACGTCCTTCTTTTAGCCTCTAGTTTTTTTATGACGGCCACGGGTGCCCGATACAGCGAGAAGAAATAAGTTGGAAGCGTCTTCATAACTGCCTTTAAGAGGGTAAGTCTAACCCCAATCGACAAGACCGAAGCTTTCTATAACGACAACCTTTTATCAAACGCTTGTATAACAGGATCCCAACTAGCCATCCGATTAATATTTGAACCAATAGGCAATCGCAAATACATGCAAGGTAAAGCGGCTGGCCTACACCCAATACAACTTGCCATATGCTCTATCTCTTCTTTGGACACCCCCACTCCCATAAGATTTGATTTGGCATAATTTATTTTCAAACCCGAAATCACATAAAAACATCTCAAAATACGGGCCATGTTGAGGGCGTTTACGACATCCCATTTACCAATAATTAGAGCATCGTCCGGAAAGAAAAGATGAGACAAGGTTGGGCCATTTTTAGGACATTTGAAGCCTTTGAATAATTCCACCTCCTCCGCCTTTTTTAACATACTAGAGAGCGCCTCCATACCCATTATGAAGAGAAAAAGAGAAAGCGGGTCCCCTTGCCTAACCTCCCGTTGAAAATGAAATTCATACGTCGGGGACCCATTGATGAGGACTAGGGACTTGGCCAAAGTCAAGACACCCATGATCCATTTTCGCCACTTAGGCGGGGAATTCATGATATTTTTGTGTAAAACTTAAACCGATCTTAAACGTTATCATGTATAAATTAAAGTTCTTTTACATAAATGAGCTCAGTCTAGCTAAGGTTCATATAACAAATTTGATATGGTTCACGAAAGAGCTTATTATTCATATAAATATTGTAATATTTATTTCGTACAACATAATATATTTACATCGAACAATATATATAGTTATAGATTAGGATCAAATACAAAGACTCCTAAAAATAAAAAGTGTACAAAGATTCCTAAAAATAAACCCACTACACAAAAAAAAAAAAAAAAAAAAAAAAAAAAAAAAAAACCCTAAACACCCACCACCACCCAAAAACCTAAACCCCTACCCCCAAACTATATTTTTTTAGGGTTTTTTTTTTTTTTTTTGAGGGGGGGGGGGAGGGGAGGGTTAGGTTTTTTGGTGAGGTATAGCTTTTTTTTTGTTTTGTTTTGTTTTTTTGTTTTGTTTTGTTTTTTGTTTTTTTTTTTTTTTTTTTTTTTGCGGTGGGTGGGGGGTTTAGGTTTTGGATGGTGGTGTAATGAGTTTAGGTTTTATGCTATTGAACACTTATCACTCTATAAAAGCTTCTTACATTTGTTACAATTAGAAGACTTTATACAATAAATTAACCCTATAGTTATAATAAAAATCATTGAACAGATAATGTCATGTATTATTTTTATTATTATTATTATTATATAACATTTATACATGCATATAATTTCTTTTTAAAATAGTTACATAGGGCTTTGTTGTAGGGCAAGCGGTGCTCAAGGCAGAGGCGAGCAAAGTGGCAAAACATGAGAAAGCCTGCCGGGAGAATCAACATGTGTTTGTCCCGTTTGCGTTTGATACCTTTGGTGGTCTCGCTCCTGACGCTGTGCGACTCTTGAATCGGGTTCAAAAAGTCGTTGACAGTAATCCTTCGTCGCTAAAGGTTTCAAACTTTGTATTTAGTAGAATTGGTTTTTCTATTTAAAAGGGGGTGGCGGCGCAACTTGTTGCCCGACTACCTGCCATTGCTTTGTAATTGTCTTTTTCGTGTGAAATAAAATTCATCATATTGTTCGAAAAAAAAAATTACATAGGAAACAAGTGAAACTCCAGGTTTTTAATTTCTTAGATGGCAAACTTGGGCTATAAACATAAGGCTCTTACAATACTCAATATGAATATACCACAATACACAAAATTTACCCTAATACAAATTTCTCAACTATTAAATATCTAGAATACCCTTCATCACACTTAAATCCAGAAAATCATCTTCACAAGAAGAGAGAATCTTATAAACTAAAACTGAATCCTTCGTTTTATATGCAATCACATCACATCAAAAAAAAAAAAAAAAACAATATTTTTGTTTTCACAAAATCATTAGAGAATAAAAGTGAAAACAATACATCAAACATAAACAGATGCAAATCATTTTGTATATATAATATCAATTTACCACCATCCATAAACAACATGGGTGTACTTATCTTTAATCCATCTGAAACTCTTCCTAAAAGACCCTTTGACTTTTCCTTCAACAGAGTAGACTTTATAGCTTGCAACTCTCTTCTTCCTTTGGAACTCAGGATCATTAAAACTCCATGATTTTGTAGTTGACTTTTGATTCTTGAAGTCAACATCTCTACCAGTGCCTGCAACAACAAGATCCATATTGGTTCTTGGCGGTGGACCATATGAAACACTATAAGACCTCAAATTATAAGGTTGGTTGGTTTCAAAGTTGGATCTTCTTGGTCCTATCCCACCATGGTATCTCTCTATTTGCACATCTCTGTCATCACTGTAATTGTATGATCTTGATATTGATCTTGATCTGTAATCTTCCATGGAGGTTTTGAGATAAAGAGAGATGTAGGTGTTTGAAAAAAGCTGGAATCTGTGGGAGTTTTATTGAGCTTTTGGGTTTGAAATTGATATTTGAAGAATCTAGTGTCTCATGTGTGTTTGAAAAGTTCTACAAGAATAATGCAAAAATAAAGTAGAGGATATGCTGGACAAGTCAAATGACAATCTAGTCTTATTGGGAGACATGTATTTTTCTCATCAGAAACATGTTTATTTATTATTGTTTTCAGATTTCTGATGCATTTTTCTCATCAGAAACATGTTTGTATTAAATTAACCATTTTTATTTTTCACCCATTGCCCAACATTAATTCCAACTTAAAAAATTTCTTGAGTAAAGTATAGTTTCAGTCCCTGTGGTTTACACCTAATCACAGGTTCAACCCTCACTTCAAAAAATTCAACAATCCAGTTACCCTGTGGTTGTTAATTGCTCACAATCAAGTCCCTAGTGTTAAATGGTTGTTTGAATATATGTGAAAAGATTAAAATACCCTACAACTTTACTTACCATTTCGATCCCTGCAGTTATACCCAACACATTCCCTCCAATTTCAAAACTAATTCCTAAACCTAGTAATTAAAGCCAGATAACAATTAATCCCCCTAATATAATTCCTAATGATGTTACAAATAACAACTTATTAACAACTGAATCTAAATTTAAATTTAGGTTGGGTTTGACATTCGATATTGAACTAGCTTTGACCTTTAGATGTTGCATTGGGTTTGAATTATCGAACTTGAAGTAGACTAATCCTATGCTCCCTGCATCCTTATCAAACAAACATTTATGCATACAATAGACTAATCCTACGCTCTTTGCACCCATATCAAACAAACAATACCATCAACTTAAATTATCCTATAAACCAACAAAAGGCTTATGCGCAGCAAACATCTCATGGTGAAATCCATGTACACTGATGTTATTTGATCCTAAGCACATCAAACAAACATCTCATACAAACAATACCATCAACTTAAATTATACCCAGTGTCATTTGACCCTAATCACATCAATGTCGAAGTCGAATGCTTCAATTGACCTAATGTGCAAACATCTCATGGTGAAATCCATGTACACTTATGTGCAGCAGCCAACATTTCATGATGAAAGCCTTTGTAGTAGGGATGAGCTCGGTACCGGTCCGGTACCCAATCGATACCGGTACCAAAATTACCGAAACCGATTTTCACTAAAACTTGGTACCGATACCGGTACCAAAAATACTATACCGGTTCCGGTACCGGTTCGATACCAGTTTTTCAAAATGGTACCCGTTTAGTACCGATTTTTCACCAATTAATCACAACAAGATATTGATTTTTGTGTCTATTACAATGGCCAAAAAACAAAATCGCTAGAAACAAACATATGGGTGTGAACTGGGAAATGGTAACATACCAAACAAACAAACATATAATATAATAAGGTTGTATTGAGTAATGGTTCATGCCAAAACAAATAATTTGTTTCAAATGTTTCAAGCACAAACCATACAAAAACTTACCCCCTACAATTGTTTTGAAAGTAATACCACTTTAGGAGTTTTAAAAGGCACTAAGGCCAAATAAGAACAAAATAATAGTCTATCTCAATGTGAGCAAAAGTAAAAAAGTTAAAATGATGCACAATACTCAAATTCCATTTCTTTAAGTTTGCTCAAGCCTTGTCATGCACTATCCCTTTCACCTTTTCATTTTGTTTTTTACTACATCTTCATTCTCTATAAGAAAACAAGAATTGAATGTCACACCCCCAAAATCCCACACGCGGAGTACCACCGCTTGGAGGCGTGACTGACCAGGATCAAGCCATCAATCATATCAAACATAGCATTTAATAATAAAAGTAATTAATGCAAATCATCATGACATGATTGATGTTTCAAAACCAAACATCGTTTAAATAGCGGAAGCATAGTAATGTAATCTCGAAATAATTATGAGTTCGAATATCGTTCATGATCCAGATCCCACAACGACCTGCTCCTCCCTGTGCAAGCTCCATAATGTACCTAAGGTCCTGCAAGGCATGCAGCAAATAATCAACAAACTAGTTGAGCGAGTTCACAGAAAGCAAGTTCATAACATAGTGCATAAGTATAACTAGTGGGGGCTTCCCATACTAGTGTGTACTAAAGGTGGGGGCTTCCCAAACCTTGTGTTTATATTATCGGTGGGGGGCTTCCCACGTTTATCCTTACTAATGAGGGCTTCTCATCAGTGGTACTTACTAGACTAACTTCCAACCATGTGTTCTTCTTTACCGAGAACAGGAATACGTACTGGGTCACGTAGGCTTTACGTGACGTGCCCTTCCCCGAGGACAGTGGTACGCGTGGGGGCTACGTAGGCTTTATGCAGCGTGTCCTTCCGACCCGGAAGACAGTAGAAGGTATTGGGTTACGTAGGCTTTACGTAACGTGTCCTCCCGACCCGGGAGACAAATGGCAAATACTGGGTTACGTAGGCTTTACGTAACGTGTCCTGACTATCCTGAGGACGATGGTCTATAGTCTAGTGAATGCGTAAGTACGAGTAACTCTTTCAATATCAACATATCCAACCCAATTCCCAACCCGGGAATCCCATGCCTTGGCTGTGTGAACTCACCTTGGTTTGCTCGGCAGATACACAAAGAGTACGAGTAAGCTAGTAAATGGTCAACCACGTCCTATCATGGTTATTAATCAAGTCAGGTTTTGACTAAGGTAGTACACGTATGCATCACATAAACTAACACGTTACTATCACATGTAAATCATGGCAATGTTTGACAGTTGAGCAATGCAAGTAACAATCACAACACATATACTTGTACTGTTCTAATAAGTCCAACAGCACCCGGCCCAACTATATAGCAGTCCAACCGAATATACTTATGGCCCAATACTTTAACAGTCAAGCAATACAACTCGTACGGTTTAAACAGGTAGGCTCAATATTTACCGGCCCAAGCAGTCCAATTAATTGGCCCAATCTATTGGGCCCGTGGTAGTGCAAGGTCCAACCAGTGTGTGCGGGCATAACAGGCCTCGAGTCGCAACTAATGATCTCGAGTCGCAACTGGGTTACGAGTCGCAACAGCCGGTTACGAGTCGCAACAGATGATCACGGCTTGTCATGGTTTGGTTACGAGTCGCAACCTGACTCGCAACCATGATTGCGGCTCGTGCTGCTGTGTCGGTGTGAGGTTTCGAGTCGTAATTGGAGGTACCGACTCGCAACCGTGCGGATATCAATTTTGTAACAGATTACCATAATCATTCGCAACAATCATTCCGTGATTCTAGCAAACATCTATGGCAGTTTCACAAATCGGATCAAATGGCAATTATTCACAACCATGCAACAATCAATCATATTCATAACACCTTCGAAATCATCATCATTAGCATGTTCATAACAGCATCAAAACAAATAATCGGATTAGCACACAAACCTAAACCGAGTCATAATCATATCATCGGATTAGCATGCAGCCTAACTGGTTATCATTCATACAAAAACCTGATTATATCTATCATCATACAATCCGATCTATGTGAACATTCACCATTCATGAGAACCGATTAACATTACCAATTAACATCAACATTCAATCAATATTACTAGCATACACCCTAGTTACATCGCGTAACAGAATGATAACAATCAACATGATATCACATATAATCGAAATATATCATCATTACTAACCGGTTGGAAATCAAAGAGAGAGGGACGATGATCTTCTGTGCCTTGTGCCGTCGGGTTCGAACAAGAGAGAGAGAAGTCGTCTAGGGTTCTTGGTGTGTGTGTGTTCTTGTGTTGTGTAACAAATGAGAAAGTAACCAAGTCCCTAAGGTGTTTACACGGTATAGAGGGGTAGGCCGGCCCTTACATGGGCTGCCCTATTGGTCCGCGTACAAGAATGAGGCCCAAACGGCCTTGTGCGGGTGTTGTGAGCTTGTGCGGTTCAAGTGTCTAGTGTTGTGCGGTCCAATTCATACATGTACACATAGTAAACATCATGCACATAACACAACATTCATTCAATCCAAACATATAATTTAGTTCACATATGCACATAGCGTTACACAAAGCAAGTCTAAAGTTCGAGTTGTCACATTATCCCCAACTAATTGGAAATTTCGTCCCGAAATTTGGTATGCACTCACTGAGGAAGCTAGGTAAGCTGTATTGTTCACTGATTTTCCTGGGGTGTCACATCCTCCCCCCGTTGATCTGGAATTTCGTCCCGAAATTCCGAAGTAGTAGCTTCAGCCTCAGTAGTGGTAGCATTGGTTTCGAATAACTGGGGGTACTTTTTTGTCATCCTGTCTTCGCGTTCCCAGGTGTACTCTGGGCCACGTTTGGAGTTCCAACGTACTCGAACAAGAGGGATTCTCTTGTGTTTGAGGACCTTCACATCCCGGTCCGTGATTTCTACTGGTTCCTCGACGAACTGCAACCGCTCGTCGATAGTGAGTTCCTTAAAAGGAATGATGAGGTTTTCATCTGATAGGCACTTCTTTAGGTTCGACACATGAAAGACATTGTGAACTGCCCCGAGTTCAGCTGGTAGGTTCAACTTGTAGGCTACTTTGCCAATCTTTTCTATGATTTCGAATGGTCCGACATATCGCGGATTTAGTTTGCCCCGTTTGCCAAAACGTACCACACCCTTCCAGGGTGAGACTTTCAATAAAACCCGGTCCCCGACCTGAAATTCCAAAGGCTTTCTACGCTTGTCCGCGTAGGCTTTCTGACGGTCGCGTTGTCTTATTTGTGCGATCTTTTCCGTGGCGTCCACTACTGTCTCTGGACCCGTGATCTGACTATCCCCCACCTCTGCCCAACAGAGAGGTGACCGGCATTTACGCCCGTACAATGCCTCTAATGGAGCGGCTTGAATGCTGGTGTGATAACTATTATTATACGAGAACTCCACCAAAGGGAGGTGCTTTTCCCAGCCGTTGCCGAAATCAATAACGCATGCCCGAAGCATGTCTTCAAGAGTTTGGATCGTTCGCTCAGACTGCCCATCCGTCTGAGGGTGATAAGCTGTGCTCATGTCTAGTCGTGAGCCGAAAGATTTGTGCATCGCTTGCCACAGTTCTGACGTGAATCGTGCATCGCGATCCGAAATGATGGAGGTGGGCACCCCGTGCCTCGAAACAACTTCTTTAAGATAGACGTCTGCGAGAGTGGAGAACTTATCCGTTTCCTTTATAGCTAGGAAGTGTGCAGACTTAGTGAGTCGATCCACGATCACCCATATAGTATCATTTCCCCGCTGGGATCTAGGTAGGCCTGTAACGAAATCCATGGAAATTTCTTCCCATTTCCATTGAGGTATCTTAGGCTGCTGAAGTAGGCCAGCTGGTTTCTGATATTCGACCTTGACTCTTGCACAGGTCAAGCATTTTCCAACGTACGTAGCGATGTGAGCCTTCATGCTAGGCCACCAATAAGTAGTGCTGATGTCGTGGTACATTTTATCCGACCCTGGATGTACCGAGTAGCGAGACTTGTGAGCTTCATCCATTACAAGTTCGCGTAGACCGCCATAAAGTGGGACCCAAATACGCCCCGTTACATAGTAGGCGCCGTCTGCCTTCTGTTCTATTTGTTGTCGTGAGCCGCGTAAGGCTTCAGCTTTGACGTTTTCGGGCTTCAATGCTTCTACCTGAGCATCTCGTATCTGTGCAGGAAGGCTAGACTGAATCGTAAGCTGTAGCGCTCGCACGCGCCGAGGTAAAGTGTCTTTCCGACTGAGGGCGTCCGCCACAACATTGGCTTTGCCTGGATGGTACTTGATAGCGCATTCGTAATCGTTAAGTAATTCAACCCATCTTCGTTGACGCATGTTCAAGTCCTTCTGCTTAAGGATATGCTCGAGACTCCTGTGATCGGTGTATATCGTGCATCTGGTACCGTACAGGTAGTGTCGCCATATCTTAAGCGCGAAAACCACGGCTCCCAGCTCTAAATCGTGCGTCGTGTAGTTCCGTTCATGAACCTTTAGTTGACGAGAGGCGTAGGCAATAACTTTATCCCGCTGCATCA
Organism: Helianthus annuus; assembly: GCF_002127325.2. NCBI lineage: Eukaryota > Viridiplantae > Streptophyta > Magnoliopsida > Asterales > Asteraceae > Helianthus > Helianthus annuus. The sequence continues at coordinate 57,053,515 of NC_035435.2, read as the reverse complement.
ATACGCATCCCAGACCCTGTATCGATGCGTCACAATATACTACGAAGTCATCGGTGCCCTCTGGCAATGAGAGAATAGGTGCGCTGCAAAGCCTATCCTTTAAATACTGAAAAGCAGTTTCCTGCGTGTTGCCCCAACGGTAGGTGACACCCTTCTGTGTCAGTAGTGTAAGCGGTTGCGCGATCTTTGAAAAGTCTTTGATGAACCGTCTGTAGTAACCCGCCAAACCCAAGAATTGGCGTATTTCCGTTGGCGTACGCGGTGCAGGCCAGTTCCTGATCGAGTCCACCTTGGATGGATCGACATGGATCCCATCCTTGTTCACTACGTGGCCTAGAAAATGGACTTCACGAAGCCAGAAGTCGCATTTCGAAAACTTAGCGTACAGCTGTTCCTTCCGAAGGAGTTCCAATATCAGGCGAAGGTGCTGCTCGTGTTCCTCCTGACTCTTGGAGTAGATCAGAATGTCGTCGATGAATACTATGACGAACTTGTCAAGATAGGGTTTGCACACCCTGTTCATAAGATCCATAAATACAGCAGGCGCGTTCGTTAACCCGAACGGCATGACAAGAAACTCGTAGTGGCCATAGCGAGTTCTGAATGCGGTTTTAGAGACGTCCTCATCCCGGACTCTCAGCTGATGATAACCAGACCTCAAGTCTATCTTCGAATAGTAACACGACCCTTGCAACTGGTCGAATAAGTCGTCGATGCGCGGAAGAGGATAACGGTTCTTCACCGTTACCTTGTTGAGTTCACGGTAGTCGATACACATTCTGAACGTACCGTCTTTCTTTTTCACAAATAGTACTGGAGCTCCCCAAGGCGAAGAGCTTGGACGTATGAAACCCTTTTCCAAGAGCTCTTGTAGCTGTTTTGACAGTTCCTCCAATTCTGATGGAGCTAGACGATATGGTGCGCGAGCTATGGGTGCTGCTCCTGGAGCGAGCTCGATCTGAAATTCGACCTGACGATGAGGCGGTAAGCCAGGTAAGTCTTCAGGAAACACCTGAGGGTAATCGCGTACAATTGGAATATCCTCCAATTTCTTTTCTTTTGCTGATGCGTCTGTAACGAGTGCCAGAATGGCTGTGTGTCCCTTACGTAAGCATTTCTGAGCCTTCAAGAAAGAGATGATGCCAACCACTGCACCACTCTTGTTGCCTTGTACATCGAGAGGTTCTTGACCAGAACGAGGAATGCGAATAATCTTCTCACTGCATAGAATTTCTGCCTGGTGTTGGGATAACCAATCCATCCCAATCACGACGTCGAAGCTACCCAAAACTATGGGAATGAGGTCGATAGAGAAAACTTGACCAGCTAGGATAAGGTTACAACCCTGAACTACGTGCGTGGCTTCTAGACTTTTACCGCTAGCTAACTCTACTACATGTTTGGTGGGTAAAAGTGTTGGTGCACGCTTTAGCAGTTGACACATTTTCACAGACATATAGCTTGTATCCGCACCCGAATCAAATAAAATAGTAACGTAAATATTGTCGAGGAGAAACTTACCCATAACCACATTGGGATCGTTCACTGCGTCGCCTCGACCTAGCACAAAAGCGCGTCCCCTAGCCTCGTTGCCATTATCGTTGTTGTTGTTCCCACCGTTGTTGTTCCCGTTTCCCTGGTTATTGTTGTTGCGATTCTGGTTCAACTGAGGGCAGTCGCGTTTGAAATGACCTTCAGCCCCACACTGGAAACATCCCCGGTTTCCACGCTGTGGCTGCTGCTGCTGGTGCTGGTTTTGTGGAGCTGGTAGCTGAGGCTGCTGATTCTGATTCGCAGGCAGTGGACTCCTACAGTCTTTGGCCTCGTGACCCATCTTAAGACACCTTTGACAACGACCCTTGTTACACGGGCCATTGTGATGTCTGTGGCAATTGTAACACTTGGGTTGACTTCCCTGATATCTCCTCTGTCTGTGACCACCAGAGGATTGCTGACTGGGACTCTGATAGTGGTCGATCTTCTGCTGCTGAGCTTGTGGCTGAACGGATGCTGAACCCTTACTAGAATCTCCATCCCACTTTCTTTTACTGTCACCGGTAGTAGCGGGAGTAGCCGAAGGAGTGACTGTAGCAGTAGCGTTGACACGCTTAGGCAGTTTATTCTGATCCACTGCCTGGTCGGTGATGCGATGAGCGAGGCGCTGAATTTCCTGGATGTTGTCAAGATTAGCCGAGGTAACATGGCTCTGGATTTCTGGCGCCAATCCCTTGAGATACATCTCAATGCGCTTGTATGGAGGGTCCACCATAGTAGGACACAGAACGGCCAGCTCATTCGACCGTTTAGTATACGCTTCGATCTCTGACCCAACCATTTTCAAATTATACAGCTCGTCTTCCAACTTGTGAATATCTTCACGCGTACAATACTCCCTCTTGATAAGTTCCTTAAAATCGTTCCAGGGTGTGGCGTTAGCAGCTGCCAACCCCAGAATTTGCACCTGCGCGTTCCACCAGGTTAGCGCGATTCCTTCCAAGGTGCCAGTGGCAAACTTGACCTTGCGAGCCTCAGGGCACTCGCACATTTCGAATACTGATTCTAGCTTTTCAAACCAATGGAGGAGTCCCACTGCCCCCTCGGTGCCGCTGAAAGAATTTGGACGACAGTCCATGAAGTTCTTGAATGTGCAGACAGGCTGCTGCGCGTGTTGACCTATTGTGTACGAATAGGACGAAGTTAAATACGAGAGTTAATGTAGGATCCAAAGATCCTAGTGTGTGCCTATACTGCAGGATATACTACCTGCTTGAGCTGCTGCAACTGCCGCAGCAACTTGAGCTTGAACGAGAGCCTCTAGCTGGGCTTGTGTCATGTTAATTCTTCCAGACATGATCTTCATAGTAAAAAGTAGCATAGGTAAGAATGGTTCGCGAATAGGGCGATGACAGAAAAGTGTAAGCACGTAGGGATTCTCATGCTATAGTATCATGTGTATCTAAACGTAATGCGAGCAAAGTTCTAAGCAGTTCTAGCAAACAGGCAATAAACATAAACCTTATTACCTAGGATGTCGAGTCTTGCACGTGGAGCGAAGCGTCGTTGTGGATCGTTGAGAGCACTGTTCTGGTTATAGTCTGGTTTTAATAAAAACGTTTTCCCATATTAAAACCAAGTTCTCTATAACCAATGGCTCTGATACCAATCTGTCACACCCCCAAAATCCCACACGCGGAGTACCACCGCTTGGAGGCGTGACTGACCAGGATCAAGCCATCAATCATATCAAACATAGCATTTAATAATAAAAGTAATTAATGCAAATCATCATGACATGATTGATGTTTCAAAACCAAACATCGTTTAAATAGCGGAAGCATAGTAATGTAATCTCGAAATAATTATGAGTTCGAATATCGTTCATGATCCAGATCCCACAACGACCTGCTCCTCCCTGTGCAAGCTCCATAATGTACCTAAGGTCCTGCAAGGCATGTAGCAAATAATCAACAAACTAGTTGAGCGAGTTCACAGAAAGCAAGTTCATAACATAGTGCATAAGTATAACTAGTGGGGGCTTCCCATACTAGTGTGTACTAAAGGTGGGGGCTTCCCAAACCTTGTGTTTATATTATCGGTGGGGGGCTTCCCACGTTTATCCTTACTAATGAGGGCTTCTCATCAGTGGTACTTACTAGACTAACTTCCAACCATGTGTTCTTCTTTACCGAGAACAGGAATACGTACTGGGTCACGTAGGCTTTACGTGACGTGCCCTTCCCCGAGGACAGTGGTACGCGTGGGGGCTACGTAGGCTTTATGCAGCGTGTCCTTCCGACCCGGAAGACAGTAGAAGGTATTGGGTTACGTAGGCTTTACGTAACGTGTCCTCCCGACCCGGGAGACAAATGGCAAATACTGGGTTACGTAGGCTTTACGTAACGTGTCCTGACTATCCTGAGGACGATGGTCTATAGTCTAGTGAATGCGTAAGTACGAGTAACTCTTTCAATATCAACATATCCAACCCAATTCCCAACCCGGGAATCCCATGCCTTGGCTGTGTGAACTCACCTTGGTTTGCTCGGCAGATACACAAAGAGTACGAGTAAGCTAGTAAATGGTCAACCACGTCCTATCATGGTTATTAATCAAGTCAGGTTTTGACTAAGGTAGTACACGTATGCATCACATAAACTAACACGTTACTATCACATGTAAATCATGGCAATGTTTGACAGTTGAGCAATGCAAGTAACAATCACAACACATATACTTGTACGGTTCTAATAAGTCCAACAGCACCCGGCCCAACTATATAGCAGTCCAACCGAATATACTTATGGCCCAATACTTTAACAGTCAAGCAATACAACTCGTACGGTTTAAACAGGTAGGCTCAATATTTACCGGCCCAAGCAGTCCAATTAATTGGCCCAATCTATTGGGCCCGTGGTAGTGCAAGGTCCAACCAGTGTGTGCGGGCATAACAGGCCTCGAGTTGCAACTAATGATCTCGAGTCGCAACTGGGTTACGAGTCGCAACAGCCGGTTACGAGTCGCAACAGATGATCACGGCTTGTCATGGTTTGGTTACGAGTCGCAACCTGACTCGCAACCATGATTGCGGCTCGTGCTGCTGTGTCGGTGTGAGGTTTCGAGTCGTAATTGGAGGTACCGACTCGCAACCGTGCGGATATCAATTTTGTAACAGATTACCATAATCATTCGCAACAATCATTCCGTGATTCTAGCAAACATCTATGGCAGTTTCACAAATCGGATCAAATGGCAATTATTCACAACCATGCAACAATCAATCATATTCATAACACCTTCGAAATCATCATCATTAGCATGTTCATAACAACATCAAAACAAATAATCGGATTAGCACACAAACCTAAACCGAGTCATAATCATATCATCGGATTAGCATGCAGCCTAACTGGTTATCATTCATACAAAAACCTGATTATATCTATCATCATACAATCCGATCTATGTGAACATTCACCATTCATGAGAACCGATTAACATTACCAATTAACATCAACATTCAATCAATATTACTAGCATACACCCTAGTTACATCGCGTAACAGAATGATAACAATCAACATGATATCACATATAATCGAAATATATCATCATTACTAACCGGTTGGAAATCAAAGAGAGAGGGACGATGATCTTCTGTGCCTTGTGCCGTCGGGTTCGAACAAGAGAGAGAGAAGTCGTCTAGGGTTCTTGGTGTGTGTGTGTTCTTGTGTTGTGTAACAAATGAGAAAGTAACCAAGTACCTAAGGTGTTTACACGGTATAGAGGGGTAGGCCGGCCCTTACATGGGCTGCCCTATTGGTCCGCGTACAAGAATGAGGCCCAAACGGCCTTGTGCGGGTGTTGTGAGCTTGTGCGGTTCAAGTGTCTAGTGTTGTGCGGTCCAATTCATACATGTACACATAGTAAACATCATGCACATAACACAACATTCATTCAATCCAAACATATAATTTAGTTCACATATGCACATAGCGTTACACAAAGCAAGTCTAAAGTTCGAGTTGTCACATTGAATACAGTTAACACCCCATTATACAACCAATATATGATATAAATAAGTCAATCAAGAACTATTTGTTTATTATTACCTATGGCAACGTCGTCATCCTTTAATATATCGTCTAAGTCATCGCAATTGGTTTTCTTGACTTTCTCACCCAATCTTGGGTGCAAATCAAAGCTTCAACGATATTAGTTGATAACTTTGTTCTGTAAGCATCTAGTACACGACCGCTAGTGCTAAACGCCAATTTCGATGCGGTCGTGGAAATTTGATTCGCCAAAATATCTAACACTTATACAAAGTTAATTACCAACAATAATATATCAAGTAGAGATAAAAAAAATTATGATAAAAACATGATAAAAGAAAATCAATTTACCTCTAGCCATCTGAGATTCAATGGGAAGTCTCATTGCATTTTGTTTCCACCACTTAAGTATGTCAAATCTATTACTAAAATTCACTTTTGGCTCATCTAAGTACCTCTTTAACTCAGTTTCCTTACCAACCGATTGACTATCTTCGTTATTTAAAAACTCCATGAAGAAGTCATTGCCATCATCGCATTGAACCACATCTTCGTTACGTGTTTCTTGGGATGCCGAATTGTAATCAACGTTGTCAAACCTTTCCTTGTATGTTTGAAATAACTCATGTAACCTACTCTCAAGATCAAACGACTTCATCGATACAATCTTTTTAATGTATTCTTTAGTCATATGATCATCCTCGGTTATGTTAAAGTTAATCATATCTGTAAAACAATGTTCAACAAAACGTAGCCTCATGGTGGGATCCAAGATAACAACAAAATACATGTAGTCATTAAGTTTGTCAAACTTCCCCCAATACTTGTCATATTTCTCATGCATTGAACTAACCATTACAGAAAAACTAGGATCACAGTCCCACACTCGTAGATGTTTCTCTACATCTAGGATTTCTCTAAAAAATAAGTGAGCTAAGGGCTTTGATGTGGCCGATGCAATTTCTGTTTTAGTCTTAAACTTTTCAAAAAATGCAACCAACTTTTGACATATACCAAAGTCTGAATGTTCAGGTAGTCTTTCTGAATCATGATTAAAACTTTTATCTTCGACTTCATATGAGAAAAATTCCTCCCTTAAATGCACCGCCATTTTCAACATCTCATATGTGGAATTCCACCTAGTAGGCATATCTCCACACAAAAACTTAGTTGATTCAACATTCAATTCTTTCATGCACTTTTTGAATATGGTTATTCTTTGTGTTGAATGTCGAATATATCTAACCGCTTTTCGTAAACAATCAACATGATAATTGTTTTCTGACATACCGTCTTTGACAATTAGGTTTAGTATGTGTGCCATACACCTAATATGCAAATGTTTCCCCTCAGCATACACGTGAAACGTGTCGTGTACACTGCTCAGTTCTTCTGGTAGTGTTAACTTGTACGCAACTATTCCGATCATCTCCAGAATTTCGAAAGGTCCAATGTAACGCGGGTTTTCCACGCTTACCAAATCTTACTACGCCCTTCCAAGGCGAGACTTTCAACAACACCATGTTCTTAACCTCGAAAGCTAATGGTTTGCGTCGTTTGTCGATGTAGCTCTTTTGCCTATCACGAGCCGCCTTGATACGGTCTCGTATCTGAATGATCTTGTTAGTGGTTTCCTGGACCAATTTCGGACCATTGAGTTGTTTATCCATGGTCTTCGCCCAATACAATGGGGACAGACACTTTCGTCCATACAAAGCTTCAAACAGGGCGGCCTGGATGCTAGTGTGATAGCTATTATTGTAGGAGAACTCCACTAAAGGCAAGTGAGTGTCCCAGTTTCCACCCAAGTCCATCACACAAGCACGTAACATGTCCTCCAAGGTTTGTATCATCCGCTCACTTTGGACGTCCGTTTGTGGGTGAAAGGCCGTACTAAGATTCAGTTGGGATCCAAAGGCCTTCTGAAATGAATGTCATATCCTTGACACGAATTGACCGTCTCGTTCCGATATAATAGAAACATGCACTCCATGACGTGCTGCAATCACTTTGAGATATATCTCGGCCAGTTTCTTAGTGCTATCCTTCTCACTGATCGGTAGAAAATGCGCGGACTTTGTAAGTCGGTCAACAATTACCCAAATCATATCATGGCCTCTTTGGGTTCTGGGTAACTTAGTAATGAAGTCCATCGAGATTTGTTCCCATTTCCATATAGGAATCTCAGGTTGTTGCAGCAACCCTGAAGGCTTCTGATATTCCGCCTTAACCTTGGCGCATGTAAGGCATTTTCCCACATAAGTAGCAATATCGGCTTTCAGCTGAGACCACCAATAGAACTCTTTTAAGTCTTGGTACATTTTATCCGATCCTGGATGTATAGAGTACCTCGACTTATGAGCTTCGTCCAAAATAAGCGCGCGTAGACTGCCGAAGAATGGAACCCAAATTTGTCCCATAAAGTACAATGTTCCATCTTCCTTTGGCACCAATTGCGCCTCTATTCCCCGCAATGATTCGACTCGTATATTATCCGGTTTAAGCGCTTCTTGTTGAGCATCGTGAATCCGAGAAGTGAGATCAGTTTGTATGGTCATCTCCAAGACTCGCACCCTTAGAGGTTTTGCACGTTCCTTGCGGCTCAAAGCGTCCGCCACGACGTTCGCCTTGCCCGGGTGATACTTTATCTCACAATCATAATCGTTCAATAACTCAACCCATCGTCGTTGCCTCATATTTAAGTCTTTCTGATCGAATATGTGTTGCAGACTCTTTTGAACTGTAAAGATTGTGCAACGAGTACCATATAAGTAGTGACGCCAGATCTTCAATGCGAAAATCACCGCACCTAGCTCAAGGTCATGCGTGGTATAGTTTTTCTCATGCACCTTCAATTGACGAGACGCGTACGCGATGACTTTGTCCTGTTGCATCAACACGCAACCAAGACCTTGTCGCGACGCATCACAATAGACCACGAAGCCATCGGTACCGTCGGGTAAGGACAAAATAGGTGCGTCACAAAGTTTATCTTTCAATAGTTGAAAAGTCATCTCTTGTTCCTCACCCCAATCAAATCTCTTATCCTTCTGGGTTAGGGACGTTAGCGGTTGAGCAATCTTCGAAAACTTCTCTATGAATCGTCTATAATGGCCCGCTAACCCCAAAAAATGTCATATCTCAGTTAGGGTCTTAGGTGCTTCCCAGTTTTTAATCGCCTCAATCTTGGCTGGTCAACATGAATTCCCTTCTCATTTACCACATGACCTAGGAATTGCACCTCGCAAATCCAAAATTCGCACTTTGAAAGTTTCACATAAAGTTGTTCCTTCTTCGAGAGTTCCAAGATAGCTCGCAAATGTTGCTCATGCTCCTCCTTGGTTCGCGAGTAAATTAGGATATCATCAATAAACACAATCACAAACTTATCCAAATACGGCTTACACATGCAATTCATGAGGTCCATGAATACCGCCAGTGCATTGGTTAAGCCGAACGGCATAACTAGAAACTCGTAATGTCCATAACGAGTCCTAAAGGCCGTTTTGGGGATACTTTCCTCTTGTATTCTCAACTAATGGTATCTCGATCTCAGATCAATCTTAGAGTAGTAGCTGGAACCTTGTAGTTGATCGAACAAGTCGTCGATTCTTGGTAAGGGATATCGGTTCTTGATGGTCAGCTTGTTTAACTCCCTGTAGTCAATGCACATGCGAAAACTATCGTCTTTCTTTTTAACAAATTATACTGGAGCTCCCCGAGGTGAGAAGCTTAGCCTAATAAATCCCTTGTCTAGCAACTCTTGCAGTTATGTGGATAAGTCTTGCATCTCTGACAGAGCTAACCGATATGGTGCTTTTGCCATGGATGCCACTCCTGGCACCAAATCAATCTGAAACTCCACTTGGCGCTGTGGAGGTAGTCCCGGTAAGTCTTCTAGAAACTCCTTCACGATAGGGATATCTTCCAGCTTCGGCTCTTGGGTTTCCTTGTCGACAACATGGGCAAGGAAAGCTATGCAGCCTTTTCGAAGACACTTTTGCGCCTTCATGCAATTGATGATCCTTAGAGATGTCTCGCGCTTCTCCCCATGAATTACGAGCGTTTCTTCATTCAACAGTGGGATGCGAATGGTTTTCTCGTGACAAACCACTTCCGCCCAGTTGTCGGACAGCCAATCCATTCCGACAACTACATCAAAACTACCCAAACCAACTAGTAAAAGGTCAATAGAAAATTTTCTCTCCCCAAGCTCGAGTGTACAACCCTTAATAACCTCATCCACTTCGACTAATTTTTCGTTCGCCAATTCTATAGAATATGGGACGTCTAGTTTACTCGAATCTAGGCCAAGTATATCCTTAAATTCTATAGATATAAAGCTAAAGTTGGCGCCAATATCAAATAGAACGGATGCAAAGTGTTGCTTTATAAAGATCATACCCATAACAACGTTCGGGTCCTGGCGTGCCTCACGTGCTCCTATCGTGAAAACTCTTCCACGAGCTTGATTTTCTTTAGGGCAATCCTTCCTAAAATGCCCTATGTCTCCACATTTGTAACACCCTTGACCCTTTCCAGCTCCAGTACCCCCTTGTTGTTGTTATCATTTCCTCCACGGTTTGTATTTCTCCTTCCCGTTCCTGCCCAACATGTTTCTTTGTTGTGCCCATCCTTACCACATTTTTCACACTTAACCCTCGGGCATCGAACTTCATGATGAAACTTGCACTTATCGCACTTGGGTTTGGAACCCAAATAACCTTTACCACTTGTTTGTTGGTTACCCTATAAGCTTTAGCACCATGAGGTGAGTTTACATCCCTTCGTTTGTTAGCGTTCGAGTTGTTGTTGTTTGCTCGGGTGCTTTTCTTGAAGTTCAAAAACTTCCTCTTGTTATCACATGAAGACTCCAAATGAGTCTCCTTTTTGTTAGCACCAGACTTTGTGAATTCCCCTAAACGAACCGCCTCCTCGGTGAGGGCAACAGCTAGTTCAATAGCCTCACTAATAGAAGGAGGCTTGGAAGTAGTAACCATGCTCAGGATTTCTAGGGCAAGTCCCCAGATAAATCTCTCAATTCTCTTAAACTCAGGTTCCACCAGATAGGGAACAACCCTTGACAAATCACGAAAACGTTGTATGTATCCAGCAACATCCGGTCCGTTCATCTTTAAGTTCCAAAACTCGGTCTCAAGTTTCTAAATCTCAGCCCTCGAACAGTACTTCTTTCTTATCAGTTCTTTGAGCTCTTCCCAGCACATAGCATACGCAGCAGTTTCTCCTTTCGTCCGAACCTGTGGGTTCCACCACGACAGCGCTCCATCCATGAACAACCTAAAAATGTAAGTGACCCTTTGCTCGGGAAGACATTTGCTCATCCTTAGGACTGAGTCTGTTTTCTCGGTCCATCGCACAAACGCGACGGCACCTCCGGTGCCATCGAAGTTCAAAGGTTTGCAATTCAAGAACTATTTGTACATGCAACCTGTAACATTTGCAACAACAAACCACGAGTGAGTATTGACAAAGCACGAATAGACTACACGAGAGTATTGTAATGTGTCATAGACGACATAACATTACCAGTAGGGGGATTGTTTCCTGAAGTGTCGCTGCTGTGCTCGGAGCGGTTGGCTTCATGTTGCGCGATCGCCAGTGAGATGCGCTCATGTAGTTCGGCTTCTCTCCTTGGTAGTGGGTTCGAGTTGGTGTTTTGTCTTGGCGACATTGTCTTTTAACAAGAAGTATCGAGCAGATTAGACAAATATTCACCAAATAAATGTCTACTATGGTATATATATATACACATATATATATAACATAAATGATCATCACATCATCCAAACATGCAATCACATAAACAACATATGCACACGTATAAGCAACAATGTATAATAAAGAAAACAACTACTGAGCTTTTATATATCGGACAACTTGATACATTGTTTTTGTAGAAGAAAAACAAAAGGACTCGAGGTTACAACGCCTTGGTCATACAAGTTCATAATACAAAAGTAATAAGTCTTTTTCTCCTACATTGGTCTTCCAAGATCTTCAATTATCTCAAACCTGGTCTTCATACATACATGAAAGTGGGTCTGCAACTCCCACACAAAAGTGCCTGCAAACAAAAGATGACTAGGGGGCTGGAGGAGATGGAGGTGGGGCCGGCAGGGACAACCAAACTGTGGAGATGATCCGTCTCATCCAGTACATGACTCATACGGGTATCAAATAGGTTGGCTTGCTGCTCCAAAGTGAGCACATGAGCCTCAAGACTTGCAAGTGGACGTGAACGTGGTGGAGATGGTGGTAGTGGTGATGATGGTGGTGGTGTAATAGATGGTGGAGGATAGGCTGGTGGTGGTGGTGGCATCGAATCCCTAAACTGCTCTAACTCTCTGAACCGGCGGGAAAGAACCTGAAACTGTAGCTGTAAAGAGAGAGTAACGTCATCAAAAGTGAAGACAGGATGGTGACACGGATGGTAGGGATCGGATTCAGACATAAGTGGTGAGGGGTATAGGGTGGACAAGTGATCGACTGGTATACGAGTATCGGGGTAAGTCGGTTGTCGAGAAGTGCCCTCCCCAAGGCGGGGTGCTGGAATCTCGTGAGAGAATATCCAGTCGAGGGTGTCGGTACCGTCAAAGGTTGGGAGAATGATTTTGGGTGGTATGGGTTTGTAGTTATGCTGTGGTGGGGGTAGTGGATCGGTGGTACTAGAGGAGGAAGCGTGATCCGCTAGGGCGATGGTAAGTGAAGTAATGGAATTGTTAAGGGGTTCGAAGTTGTTCTTCGTGGCCTCTGCGACTTTTGCAACGGTTTAATCATTCCGGGTTAGCAACAATCGAGTCGATCGACCATGTTCATCACGGCTTCGTCAAGAGTCGGAACATCCTTGCGTGGAGGCGTGATCAATGAATGCACCAATGTTACACGTTCGTGAGTGAACGACACTCTGAGAAGTTAGGAAGAAGTTACGGATGAAGTATGAGATTATTTTCTGAATGAAATCTTACACATCCTGTTTACATACTTAAAAGGAACATACCAAAATTGAAATTACAGTTAAGCTACTTCATAATTACGGAACTATTCTAATGTAAGCAGGAATTAAAGGTTCAAATGGATGTGGCGGGTTGGAGCTGCGCTTGGGCCTGGTAACTTGTGGGCTGGTGATTTATGGGCTGACATTATGGATCGTATCATACTTTTATTAATTTAATGACTTTATTTAAAATTTATTTCATTTTTTTAAAGGTTCGGTATCCTGAAAAAGTTTTAATAATAAGTTTTTAATGGATACAAAAATGATAAGAGATCCTCCCGATGGCCGAACTGATATGAAAATATATCTTATATGCTCGAGCCCAAGTATACACTTAAACTCAATTTAGCCCACCAGAAACTAAATCTTGGTTGAAGACCCTTGAAGCTACATTCGGCCCAAGTAATACACCTATTCAATCGAACTACTATAGGGCCGGCCCTGAAGGTGGACGGGGAGGACCACCGGCCAGGGCCCGATATTTCGAAGGGCACGTAATTTAAAAAAAAAAACTCCGATATGTATATGTAAAAATAAATAAATTAATAGGGTATACCAATACAAACACTAACATAGGCCCACTTACAAAACTATTTTTATGGTTTAGATTAGTTATTAGCCCATTGACATTAGATTTAGATCTTTAATGAGCCCAATACCCAATTTCGTTAAGGCCTAAGGACACGTTTTTTCAAGCTCGAACAGGGTACATACATTCTCATGGCCGGCCCTTTATCAATCGATCAACCATCATGTTTGAAAACTACACAAAACTTATAGACAATTAAATGAACAAATACATGATTACTATAACTTCATATTACGATCCATCTTCAATGCAAAAGCCCATTTTTCTGTCAACCAACTTTAACTTCTCATATATTTGACTTTGATTCTTCATATTTTTTTTAAAGGTAACTATTATTAACACAAACACCGACCCAAGCTAGGCCGGCAACAAAACAACATCACAAGATTACATATTTACAAAAGAGGCCCACTCCCTCCACACTAACCCTCTATGCTTCGACCTGTTAGAAAACCATAAAAAACCCAAAGCTTTAACCTCGCTAATAATACTATCAATTCTAATAGGAATATTAGAAAATTTGGCATTGTTCCTTGCACGTCACAGGCTCCAGCAAACGATCAATATGATTCCTTGGACCGCGTCCCTCTTCTTCTCCGACACATTAAGGTCTTTGTGAAAAGTAAGGAGATCTTTGAGAGAAAAAGCAAAAATATTGGGAATCTTACACCATGAGCTGACTCCGTTCCAAACATTCGAGGCTATAAATCAAGCATTAAACACGTGTTCGACAGTTTCATCTTCCGAGTTACACATAGGGCACGTAGAATCTCTGATGCCAACGTTTCTTTTCCTTAATGCTTCGGCTGTAGGAACTCTATCTATCTCCATGCTCCATGCATGTATGTTAACTTTTGCAGGAACCCATTTACACAAGTCCATAATGAAAGAATTTTCCTGTACTGTTTCCTCTTTCAACAATCTTTTCACTGATTTGACCAAAAACGCACCTGTCGGATCGGCTGTCTACTTCCATCGGTCCAATTCAGCCGAAATCTGAACCCCAGACAACGCAGATAGCAATTGTTCGAAGTTTGAGAGCAGACCTGCATCTGAAAATTCCGATCTCCAGTACCAATGAAACTGAATCTCGCTGCCAAGTTGCTGAATTCTCTCGGCCACCCTGCATTTCTTGTCAACCTCAAGTCTAAAAAGGTCTGGGAACTTGGTCTTAAGTGGCTCATTGAAGAGCCAAGTATCAAGTCAAAAAGCAATTTTTTCTCCATTACCAACAGTGCCTATCAAAAAATTCCTAAGAGATTGCCCACAACCTTAGTGTTAATAAAGTTTTTAGCTATATTAATCCAAACTCCGTTTAACGATTTTTTAAATTGGATACATTCCCATCCCACCCTACGATTCTTCATATTTTGCTATCGACTTCTAAATGATTGACTTCTTAGGGTGGCTAACTTTCGGTCATCTTTTACCATTGACTATTGTTCACATTGAACCTTTCTTTTTCTTTTTTTTTTTTAAATCTCAAGAGTACACGACTTTCACCCTTCACTCAAATATATAACATCTTTCTAGAGCAGAACTTTAAAATCATTAGTATGTTACTGGCATGAAACTCTTTTAGTCTTCTTCTTTTATCAACATAACATTTACATTTTGATAGTCTTATTATGTGGCTTTCAGGGATGGACAAATAGATTATTTTTTTAAACGGTTCTTCAAAAACCGGTTCGGTCTTTAAACCGGTTTTATATGATGAGAACCCGAAATGGCACGACCCTGTTTAAAACCGGTTTGGGCAAAAAAACTGTTTTAATCGGGTTTTTTTACATCCGGTTCGGTTTTTAAACCTGTTACAAAGATCATTATGAAGATAGTTATCAATCTTACATAAATAAACAATCATTTTCATATCAAAACCATATGATTATTAACTTTTTATGCGAATCAACTTTATAAACAGAAGATTAATTAAGAATGATAAAATTATATTTATAAGAAAACGTGAATATTGCGAACAAAAGGTATGATTATATTCTTTTTTTTATTTGCGAGACTTACTAATTACTTCTTTTTCTATTTGCGAGAGTTAAAAAGATATAAAAATATTTAGTTCCATCACTAAACTTTTGATATAAAAATATTAAATAAATTCCACACCCTGTTATTTTTTCCATCACTAACCTTTTAATATAAAAATAATAAATAAATTCCGCACCCTCTTATTTTTTAAATGAGTTAAAATAATTTGTTGGTTGCTAATTCCGTGGCCAAGTATTTAATTAAAAAAAAAAACTTTTGATAGAGCCTTTTCTAGTAGGTAAATACTCCAAAGAACAAGAGAAGAAGAACAAGATTTTTGGGGCAATTTAATTTCCAAATGCAACAATTACAAATATTTAAAGATGCATGAGAATACATGTCCATCATGATATGTTTGCATGTTCACCATGTCCCTTCCCTTATTCTTAGCCATGATCTACCACTACCTTATCCTAAGTGCATGCAACTAAATAGAACAAGTCAACACGGAAAGTAACAGAAAGAAATAAACGTGTGCAGTAATCAATAATTAATGGGCTCGGCTCTTTAGTCCAACAACCTACTGGGCTTGCGTTTGATGCGTTTGGGCCTGTCTTCATTGAGCTGAGCCTGGTCATATATTGGAGTGGACTGGGCCGTATCATCTCCCTCCCCTTCAAGATCGACGTTGTCCTCAATGTCGGGGAAAAAAGGAAATTGTTGTTGTAGAACACTTTTATCTTCCCACGTAGCCTCTTCCAACGGGCGATTCTCCCACTGAATAAGAAGTTGTTCTTGTTGTTCAGGGCCGATGTTTCTCTCTAAAATCGCTTCCGGCAAGAAAGAGACCGACTCCTCATTGAATGCTTCAATGTTGCCTTTGTTGGAAGCGATGTTGCCGAAACTTTGCTTCAACAAGGGAACATGGAAAACCGGATGTATCTTTGATGACAGTGGTAACTCTAGCTTGTAGGCAACCTTGCCAATACGTTTAAGTATCTTGTACGGTCCGAAAAAACGGCTTGACAATTTCTGGTTTGCTCTAGAACTTACTGTTTGTTGTCGGTATGGTTGAAGTTTCAAGTAGACCCAATCTACGATATCAAACTTCTTCTCCATACGATGCTTGTTAGCTTGCTTAAACATGCGGCCTCTTGCGGTTTCCAGTGACTTTTTTAAAGCTTCTATGACTTCTTTATGATTCGACAGAGACATATCAATAGAAGCATTGGAATTGGTTCCCGGAATGTAATCATGAACGGATGTAGCTTCATGGCCGTAAAGTGCTTTGAATGGCGTCATGTTAATTGAACTGTGAAAATTTGTATTATAAGAAAATTCTGCCATGTACAAATACCTTTCCCATTTCGATGGTGTGTCGAACACAAACGCTCGCAAGTAAGCTTCAAGGCAACGGTTGACTACTTCTGTTTGATCGTCCGTCTGTGGATGGTAAGCACTTGAATGCAACAATTGTGTGCCCATTTGCTTGAACAATTCTTGCCAAAACCTGCTAACAAAGATCGGATCGCGGTCCGATACTATGGTTTTAGGTAAACCATGTAGCTTGTAGATTTCTTTCATGAAGATGACAGCCAGGGAGACCGTTGTACAGTGGGATGGAAGAGCAATGAAGTGTGCAAACTTTGACAAGTAGTCTACAATCACCCAAATCACCGTTTTACCTTTCGATGGTGGCAGATTTGTTATAAAGTCCATGGAAATATCATGCCATGTGTGTTCGGGAACCGAAAGTGGCTGAAGTAACTGATACGCGCAAAATGCAACATATAAATTATATCAATTGTGGCATAAAACTAACCCTTTTTTAGTACTAATGTTAGAAAAAGTGTGTTTTTGTCTTCCTTTTGTATTTTCAGGATGAAATGAGCTCAAATTAACAAAAGAAGCAAAAAGACAGCAAAAATCTAACATAAATACAAGAAAAAGGACAAAAGTGGATTGCCCGACCCCTCGACAGCATCCTCCCAAGCAAAACAGAGAAGACAGAAGACTGAACACGCCCCGTGCTCAGCGAGCACGGGGCCGTGCCCAAGAAGCAGCAGAAAAGACAAACCTGTAGAAGCTTCTATTGCTCACCACGGGGCTGTGCCCAGTGAACACGGGGGCGTGCTCAAAGTACAGCAGGTGCATTAATTGTAATTGCGAATTACAATTAATGAGGAGAGATAGTGTCAGACGGGCACGGGGTCGTGCCCAGCGGACACGGGGCTGTGCCCAGGCTTCCGTTCAGCCTATAAATAGGAGTGCTTGGAGACATTTCAACTCATCCCTTGGCACACCACCTCTCTCACACTTCATCCACCACCCACCACCATCACAACACCATCATCCACCACCATCATCCATTGTCCATCCTAGAGTGTGTGAGTCGTCTCGGGATCCAAGATTGATCGTAAGAGTTCTTGACAATCAAAGGCCATGTTTGCCTAAGTTTCTTACAACACTTGGTGAAGACAAGTGTTTAGTATAATACTTTTTATTTTTAATCTTTTGCACTTCTTAATTGGTTTTGTATTAATGACTTTAATAACTAGTTTCTTATGTTGAAGGTGATTCTTCCTTATCGTTTGTTCGTGGTGTCTTGGCATTATTTTACTGTCTATATAAAATAAAAGATTTTCACCATTCATATCTCCACGGTCTATATGGAGGTATGTTGGCTACCTGGTCGGGGGTTAAGGGAACGGTTTGGTAAGGGTCTTGCCCTTGTTCAGCGTTTAGAGGTCCTGCAAGGGACCTGGGTCAAATTTAGTAGGACCTCCTTCAATACTCAAAGGTATTGGATGGCAGGGGTCCAAACTCTTTGATCCCCTCATAAGTTAACTACTATTAATACTATAACCCGGCTATTTAGGACTGTATCCCTGCACCACCATCATCCATTGTCCATCCTAGAGTGTGTGAGTCGTCTCGGGATCCAAGATTGATCGTAAGAGTTCTTGACAATCAAAGGTCATGTTTGCCTAAGTCTCTTACATCACTTGGTGAAGACAAGTGTTTAGTATAATACTTTTTATTTTTAATCTTTTGCACTTCTTAATTGGTTTTGTATTAATGACTTTAATAACTAGTTTCTTATGTTGAAGGTGATTCTTCCTTATCGTTTGTTCGTGGTGTTTTGGCATTATTTTACTGTCTATATAAAATAAAAGATTTTCACCATTCATATCTCCACGGTCTATATGGAGGTATGTTGGCTACCTAGTCGGGGGTTAAGGGAACGGTTTGGTAAGGGTCTTGCCCTTGTTCAACGTTTAGAGGTCCTGCAAGGGACCTGGGTCAAATTTAGTAGGACCTCCTTCAATACTCAAAGGTATTGGATGGCGGGGGTCCAAACTCTTTGATCCCCTCATAAGTTAACTACTATTAATACTATAACCCGGCTATTTAGGACTGTATCCCTGCTGACTCAGACTACTTAGTCGAGGGTAACGTCGCCTTCAAAAGAGAGGCCTACCATAATTTGCATTAATAACTTAATTAATTATCTTTCAATAATCCGACCCTTTAGGATTGTATCCTTGCTGACTCAAACTACTGGGTTGAGGGTAACGTCGCCTTCAAAAGAGAGGCCTACTACAATAACTAAGATAATCTCTTAAACAAGTGCAAAAGTGCGAAAATAATTAAAGGTTATACTAACACACGAGTCGGATCCAAGTGATTCATCTTGTCTATCTGTTTTTATTTTTATTTTATTTTTCAGCATTTAGTTAGTTTTATTTTCTTAGTTTAAAAATCTTTTTCCTAACATTTTGATTTGATTAGACGTTGAGGATAAACCGGTACTAAAAGCTCTTGTGTCCTTGGACGACCTCGGTATCTTACCAACACTATACTACGTCCACGATGGGTGCACTTGCCCATATGTGTGTTTAGTGTTAGTAAATATCGTGTTTTATAAATTTAAAACTTGGCTAAAGTGTAAAAAGGGCTTAAAATATATACCTAAAACATATACACACCAACGCACATCAGTAACCCATAAGGTTTATGAGTTGGTGTCTTGATAGCTTGGCATATCGCGCAGTTCCGAACAAAAGAGATTACATCTTTCTTTAAGCGTAACTAAGAAAAAGAAGTAGATAACTTTTTGAACGTCTCGGTGCTTCCCGAGTGGCCACCAACAGGAGATGAGTGGAATTCGTGTAACAGCCGTTCTCGAACACTGCCGATGGGAGGAACCAGAATTTTGCCACTTACGTAAACAAGTCCATCTTTGTAGAGATGATGAGGAAACGCTACTGGATCCGAAGTTATCTTGTTGATTAATTAAATGCACGTCAGATGATCTTTGTAGTAAAGCTTAATCTCATTTAACCAAGGTGCAGTCGCATGAGACAATGCCATCATAGCCGAAATTTGCACTCTACTCAACGTGTTGGCCACGGTGTTCTATTTTCCCGGCTTGAAATGGATTTCGAAGTCGTATCCGAGTAACTTTGTAATCCACTTTTGTTGTTCCGGTGTATGAATTGTTTGGGTTAAGATGTGCTTGAGACTATGGTGGTCGTTGTAGATGCGAAAACAGCTTCCCAAAAGATATTGACGCCATTTACGAACGGATTCCGTGATGGCATACAACTCTTTAGTATATGTGGAGTGGGCTTGCATTGTGGGACAAAGTTTTTTTGAGAAAAAGGCAATGGGTCGATTATTCTGTGAAAGAACGACTCTAATAGCATAGCCCGAAGCATCGGTGGTTAAGTCAAACGGTTTTGAGAAATCGGGTAGGGCGAGTGTGATGAGATTTAGCATATGAGTTTTGAGAGTGGTGAAGGCTGTTTTGGCTTTGTCGTTCCAAACAAACTCTTTGGCTTTGAGTAGGTCAGTTAATGGTGTAGCTAGGTTAGCATATTGAGGTACAAAGCGACGGTAATACCCCGTAATACCCAGGAAGGCCCTCAAAGCGGTGAAAGAATTTGGTTTCGGCGACTGTTGAATTGAATTAATTTTCTCAGGTTCCGGCCTTACTCCATCGATGTCCCAAGAAAGGAATATCGGTTACAGCAAAGACGCATTTTGATGCTTTTGCATGGAAGTGATTGTCACGTAAGGTTTGAAAGACAAACTGTAGGTGAGCATAATGATCTTCTTTGGAAGTTCTATAAATCAAGATATCGTCAAAAAACACCAAGACAAGTTTGCGTAGAACAGACCGGAATAGATCATTCATAGTGCATTGGAACGTTGATGGAGCGTTGGTGAGGCCGAATGGCATCACCAAACATTCATAATGGCCATTCGTGGTGTGAAAAGCGGTTTTGTGGATATCGTTTTGTGCAACCCGAATTTGATGGTAACCCGATCGAAGATCAATTTTGGAAAAGATGGTTGCACCATTGAGTTCGTCAAGAAGCTCATCGATTGTTGGTATGGGAAAATGATCACGAATGGTGACGGTGTTGAGGGCTCGATAGTCGATGCAAAAGCGCCAAGTACCATCCTTTTTTTCACTTATAAGACCGGGGACGAAAACGGGCTTTGGCTTGGTCGGATAATCCCATCACGCAACATCTCGTCAATGAGTTGGGTCATCACTCGCTTCTGAAAATGGGGATAACGGTATGGTTTTTTACGAGTTTGTTGTCATTGAGTAAGGGTATATGGTGGTCATGAGGTCTTGAAGGTGGTAAGGTGTGTGGGGTGGCGAATACGGATTGGAAATTATTCAACAAGTTAGCAATGATGGGATCGGAATGGGATAAGGGGTCGATGGGTTTTGTGGTTTTGTGTGGAGGTTCCAACAGTAAGGCATGAAGGCAAACATTTGACACGACGATAAGGAACTTGAAGTTACCTGTTTAGTCATAGGTTCTCCTGTGAGAGTTGGGTGTTTGCCATGGATGGTAAAGGAGATTTGAGGTACTAAAAAATCGGCGGTGATTGGACCGAGGGTTCCCAACCAGGAAATACCAAGGACTACATCCGCTCCTTAAACTGGAAACACAAAGAATGGGATGTGAAAAGTGGCTTTCTGCACTAGTAATGGAACATCTGGACAATGTCCTTGACAGTAAATGTTCTGGCCATTGCCGACCATAACCGTAGAGGGTTGTAATGGTTTTATTGGAAGACCCAACATAGATGGGATCCGCGACTGTATAATGTTGTGAGTACTACCACAATCAACCAATACCGTGACTGGAGTGTTGTGGATGTAGCCCGTGATACGAAGAGTTGGTAAAGAGGACATACCAAAATAAGTCGCATCAGACAGAGACATGAATTGAGGAGGTGCTACGTTATCAGGTTGAGGATCGGGTGGGTCATCGATCGACTCAAGTTGATCCTCATTATCCACCATCAACATGAACTGTGGCGGAGAACATTTGTCACCGGGAAAAAATCTTTCGGGACAACGAAAGCATAATCCCTCCTTTCGACATTGGTGAATGGCTTCCGGGGAAAGTTTGATGAACGGTAGGGGTTTTGGTGGTGACGGTAGGAGTGGTGGGGATGTCGTGGCGGTGGGGTGGTGGTAGTCGGCTTGGTAGTGTTAGGGGTGGTGGGTATCATGGTCGTGACTGGGGTGGCAGAAGTTGTGGTGAAGTTTGTTGTGGAGTAGGTTTTTGTGGGATAAGGTTGTTTATTTTTTAAAAAAAGGTGGTTGAATTTGTCTTCAATACGTCGGGCAAGACCACAAGCCTCTTCAAAGGAATTGGGCTTAAGAATGGCAATTTCAGCCTGGATCTCGGGTTTAAGCCCTGAAATAAAACAACTAACCAAAGTTTGGGCCGATAAACCTGTAGAGCGATCACTCAAACGTTCGAATTCGGTTTGGTATTCAGGAACAGTGGTTTTTTGTTGGAATTTGAATAAGGTGGCTTCATGGTTATCAAACGTGGATGGGCCGAATCGAAGTTCAACCGATCGCTTAAAGGCTGTCCAATTACCGAGCAAGCCATTCGCGGATTGATTTTGGTACCAAGTTAACGCATCACCGATGAAGTGAAACCATGTGAGGGTGACTCGTTCTTGTGGAGGAATTTGGTAATAGGTGAAGTAATTTTCGGCTTGAAATATCCATCCTAATGGATTTGTTCCATCGAACATTGGTAGTTGGATTTTGGGTGGTCGGGGTTACGTGGAGGATTGAGGTTGTTGATCGGTTTGAGGGTTTCATCATCGTCCGAACCGGGGGCTAGACGATCTGTGAGTTTGGATACATGGTTAATGAGACGGGCGGTATTTTCGGTTTGGGTGTCGAGTTTAGTGGAGAGGTTATTAGTGGCTTGAACCAAGGCGGCAATTTGGGCGTTAAGGTTGGCTTGTGTGTTGGCTGAATTTGTAGTGAGAGAGATCAATTGGTTCAATTGATCCATAGCGGTGGGTGGTAAATCGTCAGAGGTGGAAGTTTCTTTGCGAGGCGGCATAATGGCGGGGGATGAGACGTGAATGAAAGCACCAAGATGATAGAGCCTTTTCTAGTAGGCAAACACTCCAAAGAACAAGAGAAGGAGATTAAGATTTTTGGGGCAATTTTCTGATTAATTTCCAAATGCAACAATTACAAATATTTAAAGATGCATGAGAATACATGTCCACCATGCCATGTTTGCATGCTCACCATGTTCCTTCCCTTATTCTTAGCCATGATCTACCACTACCTTATCCTAAATGCATGCAACTAAATAGAACAAGTCAACAAGGAAAGCAGCAGAAAGAAATAAACGTGTGCAGTAATCAATAATTAATGGGCTCGGCTCTTTAGTCCAGCAACCTACTGGGCTTGCGTTTGATGCGTTTAGGCCTGTTTTCATTGAGCTGAGCCTGGTCATATGTTGGAGTGGACTGGGCCGTATCAACTCCTATGTATTACGTTAAGTAATTAAACATCTTTGCATACATCATATCGTATCCAAATCCGTATATATTCTTATCTAACAAGAATATATTCAGAACTCATGCATATTTTCATATTCTATCAATTTTTATGTTATATCTTGATTACATAATAGTGTTGCAAAATTTATGGAGGTTGTATCTAAAATGATTCAATTCTTAATTTGATTATACGCTCTAACTTGTTCTAAGAATATAATATTATAGCTTTTGAAATTTTACAAGTTAATTTACGTAATTCGTTTAAATTATATTATATTATGGTCTATGGACGAAATTTCATATGCGATACAAAAAAGTAAAAGATATTAAATGACATTTTATGTCTGTAGATAGCTATTTGACATCTAAAATATAAGAACATGGTTCCTTGTATGTAAACCAACTAAAACATACATGCAGGGACGGACCCAAGCCCAGCCCAAGGTGGGCTGGCGCACCCCGGGGAAAAAAAATTAGTGCTAAGTTTCGTCAAAAATCCCGTCCGCACCCCGTGGAATTTTTCGTCCGCACCCCTTGGAATTTTTCGACCGCACCCTTGAAATTTTTCGTCCGCACCCCTTAGGTAAAAAGTGTTATCAATTTATATTTTAAATTTTTTTTAGTAAACACTTATTTAAAAAAATACTACCTAAATTAACTTTTAATACCTAACTAACTAAACCCAAATACTCATACCTTTACCCACTTATAATTCGTAACTAGTTAGCCCACTAAGTCTTAGCCCATTAACCAAACCCAACAATATTTCAAACTATAATAAAATAATTAAAGCTCAAAACCTTTAGAAATTCTCTCCCGCTCTCTCTCTCTCTCTCTCTCTCTCTCTCTCTCTCTTGTGTCCCTGTATTGCCAACGAACAACATCACCCAGCGACAACAGTCCAGCAAATTTTAGGGTGATTATGTTGTTTATATATTTTTAGGGTGATTATGTTGTTTATATATTTTTTGGGTGATTACAACTTACGTTATGAGTTCTAGGGCTTGAATAGTTGAAAATTAAAATTAAAATTGAAACAATATGTTATGGAGCAATGAACTTATGTTATATAGAGAAAGAATTGCTTAAGAAATTAGTTTTAGATGATATTTTGGATCGATTTCAAAAAATGAAAATCCGTAGGGCGTCGACGTTTTAATTATGCTTGTAACAAGGTTTGACATGTTTTTGATTATTATATAAATTTAGTTTGATGTTCGTTTGTTTTACATGACCCGACCCGATACGAAGCTATTTTTTTACTTAGGGGCCTAAAATTTTTAAAAATGTTCCGCACCCCCATGGAAAAATTCTTGGGTCCGCCACTGCATACATGAATTAACAAATTGTTATATGTTTTTTTTTTTTTTTTTTTTTTTTTTTTTTTTTTTTTTTTTTTTGATTTTACTATTTTGTTTTCGTTTATTTGACCTTGAACAATATATGTAATTTTCAAGTTTTCACCGTTGACGTGTTTGCTATGGGCCAAGATTGTTGGTATCATTCAACATTATTTCAATACTAATTAGTGCTTACGGCTTATAGGTGTGAACTTTTATTATATAAGTTATACTAGATTAGAACCCCGTGTATTACACGGGCTGAATAAATGTGAATTTATATACTAAATAATAAAATAATATATTTTTAAGAACTTTGTTTATTATATGGATTGAATACATATAATTTTATATACTAAAAAATAAAAAGTTATATCTTAAAAAACCCCTTGTATTGTTGTACAGGTTGAATAAATATAATTTTATACATCAAATAATGAAAAAAATACTAAATAATAAATTATTTATATATTTAAAAAACCCAGTGTATTGTACGGGTTGAATAAATCTAATTTTATATATCAAATAATAAAAAAGTTATATTTTTAAAAACTCATGTATTACACAGGTTGTACAAATGTAATTTTGTATAGTAATTTATAAAAAAAAGTTATATCTTTAAAAAACCCCGTGTATTACACGGGTTGAATTTATATATCAAATAATAAAAAATTATATTTTTAAATACCTCATGTATTACACGGGTTGGATAAATGTAATTTTGTGTAGTAAATGATAAAAAAAAGTTGTATCTTAAAAAACCTCGTGTGTTACACGGGTTGAATAAATGTAATTTTATATAGTAAATAATAAAAACTTATATCTTTAAAAACCCTCGTGTAAGTTCTGATTAATTTCAGATTTTGATTTCCTACATTTTCTCTTCTTAAGTCATATTCTTATTTTTATAAAATATATAATATTTTATTTAAAATAAATATATTTAAAACATTTACTGATTATAAAGAGTTAAATATATTTAAAACATATTACTGATTATAAAGAGTGATAGACAATTTAAATATGTTACCTAAATTTAGATGTAAAAGTATAAACGTAAATATTAAAATAAAATCTCTCTACCATATAATAAAACTATAATGTAACCTATTCCTATATCTAAGGAAATATATTATAAAAATAATAATTTAATACTAATAGTATATTTTCTAAATAAGTTTTTAATCTATACTATATCTCTACGTATATCTCATAATTATATATATTAAATAGTATATTTCATAAATAATTATTTAATTTTAATAGGTAAAAAAATAGATGGCTCCAATGAGTGACATGTGTCCCCAAAGTAGTTTCTTTTATTATATAGTATAGATGTATGTTTTAAAATATTATATACAATTATACAAAGTATACAATTATCTTAAATCATCTTTCGAACGTGTATACATGATATAATTACTTTACATTTATGTTAGATGGAATAACCCATATTTATTGTTAGAAATCATTTTTCGAACGTGTAGACTTGTTAGAAACCCTTTAGGTATTGCAACAATTAGTGTTCTTACACGTGTACATTGCAGGAATAAAGTTGTAGCATATTTGGACTTTGCATTTGATAAGATATTTTTCTTTAATTTTATGTATTTACGGATCTAATATTATTTTATGTCTAAAATACTAGAAACAGAATCTTTTATAGATATAGATGTTTACGCTTGCATGCCAAGAGTGCCACGTGGAACACCAGGGAAGCTACACGTCACCATGGTGTCTAATGGGAAACAAGGATAGAATGAGAACATGGCCAACGACTTAATGGACATCCAAACAAGAAAAGAAACCATATCCCCTCATAAAGATGCCTCATGCCTTATCCTCTGATCTTTTATCCACTTGTATTTTATTTTTAGGTATTATTTTGTATATCTATATATACACATAGGCTAGGAGTTGGCCAGAAAGTTCAAATTTCCTAAAAAGTGTAAAAAGTCATGAAACACCATAATGTCAACCATAAAATACACCAAAAACCCACAAATAATATGATAAGATTACTAAAACATCATGTATGTGGGTTTTGTGTTGTGTTTTAGATGTTAAGACTCTGATTATGGAATGACAAATATTATTGTGTTTTATGTTGTTTAGCATTGTGTGTTTTATATTCATAGTTCTACGATGGTGCGTTTGAAGTTTTTATGTATTATTAGAGTTTGAATATGGTGTTTTAGTAATATTCATTCTATTATTTGTGAGTTTTAGGTGTGTTTTATGCCTGAAATTATTGTGTTTTATGACTTTTTACACTTTTTAGGGAAAACACACTTTCCGTAGGATCCCCACTCTATACACATATACAGTATATTATCAGCGAATAAAATACATGAGGCCTTAACATACATTGCGTACGCGATTAGTGTATAACATGCGATTTTGTACATTTTTGGTTGTCCGAGTTTGTGAGTCCGAGGTTATAACATGCGTTTTTGTGAAGCCATGCGATTTCAGGACCATGCGATTTTGTCAGTCCAAGTTTAGACATGTTCCGGGTTTATGAAAGCCATGCGATTCTGGCTATATAACATGTGAACAACCATTTTGACTATATAACATGTTCCGGGTTTACGAAAGCCTTGCGATCCAACGGTTGTGGTTATTGCGTACGTAATGTACGATAAGAGGTATTGTACAATAGTAAAAATAAAATAACATATTATCAAAATAGTATATATAATGGTTTTTTCAAATATATAACACACATTTATATTTTGTATATAAGTTAGTAAACACAATGAAATGGTGAATTAATTGACAACCCCTGCTAGAGTCCACTCACGAAAAAAAGAGAGAAAATGGAGGGCCTAAAGAGCAGAATATAATGGTAACCCCAGGACACAAGAAGAAGGAGAATATAAAATAGAAGTGATTTTTACGTGAAAAGCGTAAAAAGTAACATGATTCATTAATCAATACTATTTAATGATTGAAATGTTGAGGGTTGTATGTAGTTATGAACAAATTAATTATTAAGGGAAAATAGGTAAAAACTATTGATAACTATTATCTATTATCCTCTTTATTTTGCCTTTGCTTATTGCTAATGGGTGATGGTCCTCTAATAAAAACAAAGTCTATAAATACACTGGTCTAAGAGAAAGAGTTATTGGATTCAAATCTTTTAGAAAATAAAGATTAAAACAATTTTCCATTAAAATATAACATTTTTTTACACATTACTACTTTCTGTAGATATAATACCATAAAATGGATAACTTAATTACCTTAATTTGTGTATAGAGTAAACCGTCAAAATGGTCCATGAGGTTTGATCACTTTTTTCACCTTATTCTAAAACTTAAACCTTTTTAATCTGGGTCCCTGTGATTTCAATTTTGTTGCCATTTTCATCCAAAAGCAAACTTTAGTCAGATTTTTCAGTTAACATCCAGTTTTTTTTTTTTTTTTTTTTTTTTTTTTTTTTTGTCTTTTTCCTCTCTTTTAATGAAGGGGAAAATGGACAAATTTTTTAATTTGTTATAATAAAAAGTTAAAAGACCATTTAAATTAGGTATCATGGGCAAGAGTTTCATTGGGCCGATTAAATTGATAGGTAGCATTTCGTAAGGTTTTGAAGTTTGCGTAATAAAATGTTTTAAGACATGATTAAGAATCTCGTGTATATGAATTGAGTACGTTTTGACAAATCAATGTATTTTGAAATTGGTATGAGTGGGTATTTTGAATAATGATAAAAAATTTGGGTATAAAATATGATCGAGTTTGCATAATAAGATATTTTGAATAGACGTTTTGGTAACGATCACCTAGGTAAGGGAATCACCCCTAACTCGTTGGTGAGGTCGTTTTTAAGAAAAGGGGAGTGGAGTTAATCGTCAAGGTAAGGAAATCACTCCAATCTCGATGATACCTCTCCACTAGTTGTTACAAGGAATATGAATTTAAATTATATGAAAATCATGCATATATAAATGTATCGAAAAGGTTCGATATGTTGTGCGTGTGAAAAGAGAAATCAAAGGTAAACTCGAGGTTGAAAGATTGCATCGTATAAAATGAACAATAGAAACACATGTTTGACCAAAGTTTGGAGTGTTCCAAAACGGAACTGTGACTAACCAAAGTGGTCGAAAAGTCTTTTGAATTTGAGGAGCATGCTTTGGCCTAATAGGTAAAATACTCTCGCCGACAAGTCGGTTAACGGTATTTACCCTTCCGGTTACTACATGTCCCAAATCAATCGAAATTTCGAGACTTGGCGGGATTTATGAAAAAAAAAAATGCCAAGGAGTGGAACTAGTCGACAAGGTGCGGGTTTCACCCCTAACTTGACGATTTCGTATCCTAAGTGTGGTTGGTACTCGTCGGGTCAAAATTTAATTTCGACGTGTTGACGAGGGTCCACTAGAATTTGAAATTCGAATTTCTCCATCAAGGTGAGGATTTCACTCCTAACTTGGTGGTGAATTCCGTGTAAAAAGAAAGGTAGAAGGATTGAGAGTCATTCACCAAATTGTGGGTTTCACGCCTATTTTGGTGGACTCGTCTCGTTTGTGCAATATGTGTGTTGTCGGATTTAGAATAGTCGAGTAAAACGCGTGAGGAAAAGTGTATATTAAAGATTAAACAAACAAGTATAACATGTCAAGAATATCACAATAAAAGTGAAATGATGAAACGAATATTAATGCATAAAAAGTATGTCAAGAACACACATAAAGGATAAGATGATGAAACAGGTATTAACACATAATAAAAATAAGTATAGCATGTTAAGTGTTAACGCATAAGTGACACATATGCTTACAAGATCAAGAGAATAAATAAAAGCAAATAAGATAGCATGCAAGTAGTTTTTAGTAAAACGTACGAATAAGGCTCTAGAACTATAGACTAGGTTAAAGCATTCCTACTTTTCCTAATTCCCTATAGTTATGGCTCTGATACCAATCTGTCACACCCCAACCAATGGCGGAAACATCGGGATGAGACGAAGTGTGAAGATTGCTAGAGACATCATAACGCTATTTGTGACAATATTTTAATAATCCGATTTCATTTCATAAAGTAAATTGTCAACATTACAAGAAATTCAAATACAACAAGTTCAAAAGAAGTACATAACAACACAAGCAAAATTGATACAACATATTAAACCTAAACGTCTAAATGTGTATCTAGGCATCAACGCTACTTCTTTTCATAGCATCATCATCATCAACCTGTAACATGTTTAAAATACAATTCAATGCAAAAGCAAAGGCGAGTATACAAGTTTAAGCATAAGTATAAGTTTAAAAGTTTAAAACGAATCCACATGGCAACTTAGTCTATACGAGATCAACCTAGCGTGGCATGCAATATTTCTAGCCAACCTCTGTTTACGCAAGAAAGTTTAATTAATTCAACATGACCCAAGTTTAAGGGGGGCGGTGCGTTACTCCTATAGCGCTATACATGTCGAAGGGAGGCTCGTGAGAGCTAATGACTAAAACATATCACATAAGTATGGTCCACGTAAGCATCAAGTATCATACCATAGTATTCATGTATAAGGATTGTTTTGTGCATTGCATAAAGAATACGTTTAAGTGTAGTTTAATAGTAAAACATGTTACACCCCAAAAAGTGGTAAACATAAAAAGGGGGTTGCGAGTATACTCACAAAGTTTGCATATGCTTTCCGATTATCCAATGTGACAAAGTTGATGAGGTTGGAAGGTTGAATGCGTAAGGGTTTAAGTTCAAGCATGTTTAGAGTCGAGATTCGGAATGAAAGTGACATGAAAATATTATACCAAAATATTCATCTTTCCACATAACACTTGTATGACACTTGGTAACCACAAGGGTTATAATGATTTTATGAGTTGAACACCCATAAGAATCATAACAAGGTTTAGGTCCTTAGATGATAACCTACTACTTTGACAAATGAATATGATTTCAACATCAAAGATTCGAGTGTACATAGATAGTATTTTGGTCGTATATTATACACATATTATTAAGTCCAAATGTTCAAGTATTCAAGTAAGAGGTAGAAGATTACATCTTCATTTAGGTACCTCAAGTTGGGTCATGGGTGTCATGGATGGGGTAGGAAGACAAGGCTTCCATTTAGGTACCCCTTTGATGTTCACCACTACACTTGATGTAAAAACAACCAAGGAGGATCATGAACTAAGGTCATTACAAGTATGTAAAGTAAACTAACTAATAGAAATCATCAAATCATGTGAGGATTGTATGTTTGGACAACCCAAGTTGTTCCATAATCACTCATGTATCAAAGACTAAGTTTGACATGACTTGTGGGTTAAAAACCCTAAACAAAACACCAAGTTTATGAGGTTTAATCCTCTGATTTTTAAGTGTCTCAACCTTGTTTTTAAGCCTAACCAACCACTAAAGTGTTGTAAGCATTAGGACATAGGTTTGAGATGAGATAGACTCAAGTTTGGTAAGAAATAAAAAGGATTTCATGAAAACAAAAACAATCAGTGGACTTTGGAGCCTTTTTGCTGGAGTTCCAGGGACTTATTTACTGTGAAAAACCCATGGAAACGTAGATAAGGTCAATACAAAGTAGTAGGAAAAAGAATCGAGTGAATCGGATAAGAATTGAGTGAGTTATGCTCATTTTCGTGAAGGGGTGTCAATCTGCTCGAACCTTTGCTTTCAGCTACGGTTTGGAGGATGTTTTGAGAGTTTTTAGTGTTGCAAAAGTGGTAGGGAGGCTGGTTATAAGTGGTATTTATAGGGGGAAGGATTAGGGTTTCAATGGGTTGGGCTTTGGAAGTGTTTAGAAGGGGTTACACCTTGAAACTAGCCCACAAAACCCAACTATATGGGGCTGAATTTTGCTGAATTGGGGCTGCCATATTTCTTTATTTTTTTTATTTTTTTAAAACATTATAGTGAGTAATTTTGTTAATTAAGTTTTGTAATAATATGCAACAATGTTTCCCCTAACTTGTAACAAGGTGAAA
Source organism: Helianthus annuus (assembly GCF_002127325.2). Classification (NCBI taxonomy): domain Eukaryota; kingdom Viridiplantae; phylum Streptophyta; class Magnoliopsida; order Asterales; family Asteraceae; genus Helianthus; species Helianthus annuus. Next base: position 57,022,212 of record NC_035435.2, on the reverse strand, counting down.
TATGAAATAAAACATGATTTAACTAGGTAAAAAGTGTAATGTACAAGTATGTAACATGTTTGTAAGTGACAAGTATATGTCACATATTAGATGATTAACCGTTGTATAAATAAGCATATTATTAGGGGTTTTTAGGTATCAACAATTTGAGGACAAACATGGACATGCATCGTGAATAAGTATCGTATAAGTATGGATTACAAATAAGGATTCGATGTACAATGAATTCCAACGTATGAACATGTATGAATATGTAGATGGTGAATTTAAAGAAATACGAATTTTATTTATGATCCAAGTCTCGGATTTTACAACGAAAAGACGACTACAATAATACGAGATTTCCAAAAATAGCATTACAAGGCGAGCTTTCTAATTATGGAAAGTATGAAAAAGCAGGGCGTTACATGAATCCCTTATTGTGGAACGCAGGTCGATCGTATTCGTTGATGTAAATAATGAGAAAGGAAAAAGGAATTGTGCATAAACTAGGTAAAATATGGTTTCCCTATTTAATTGTTAGGATAATAAATTAAATAAGAATTTAATAATATAAAAAGTATAAAATATATAAAAGTACTAAAATCATTAAAACACAAACAAACGAACACAAATGAACAAATATTCGTAAACATGTTCGAGTGACTTCATACTTTCACAATCAAAATCTACTTTGTAAAATAACACATATATTAGATGTAAGAGTTAATTGCAAATTTTGTCCTTTATCTTTATACCATTTTGCAGGCGGTGTCCTTTATGTTTAAAATTGACGAGTTTTGTACTTTACGTTTTAAAATCCTACATGTTTTATCCTTTAGGCCTAACCTAGTTTGTTTTTTCAGTTAAATCAGATCATGTGCATAACACATGAGGGTGTTTTTGTCATTTCACATTTATAAGGACTAATTATGTACATAACTTAAATCCACAAGTATTTAAAAAAATACTTTAAAAAATCTATACTATATATAAAATACACATGTCTTTCTCTCTCTCTAAGAAACCCTCTTTCTCTCTTATTTCTCTCTGCACTCTTCACCACCATAACTTCCACCACCATCACAACCTCCTTCCTCTCTCTACCCCTTCTCCTTCTCTACACTACACCGCCCCCACTAACAATCATCACATCCCCCACCAACAACTACCGCCACAGCACCACTACCGCCCACCCCTTTACCACCAGCAACTACTACCGCAACGCACCACTCCACCACCACTCGCCCCTTTACATTGAACTCGGGATTTAAGCCGCTGCATATCGCTCATCTGCAATCATGGCACTTGCATCCCCGATTCGTTCTATTAAAACATACACATACTCTCCGGCAAACCTTACAGTTAAATTGAGCACCCTGTGAGGTAAATATACAATCGTTCTACTCATTTTGATTTTCTGAACAAAAGCCCTATGATTTGGTTTGTTGTTAATAAACAATGAAGACGAATTTCTGAAATGGAAGTGGGAACAGTTGTAGGGTTCTTGGATTGGGGATGACGATGACCGGAATTAACTATTTACCTGAATTAAATTTGCTTTAGAAAACAAACAGTGTGTGTAGCCCAACGGATTTGCTCACTGGTTTGATAACATGTTCCTGGTTTGACTTCTTTTGACATCAAACTTATTCTCCATTTTCCTTTTAACTGGATATACAGAAGGCCCATAAGCAAATAAAAGGAAATATGTTCTGATTTCTCGAAGTTTAGAAAATAAATGTATAGATTATGATTTTATAGTTGTGGGGGTGGGGTGGTGGTGACTAATAGTGGCAGTGGTGGAGAATCGACTAGAGAGAGAGAGGTGGAGAGAGAAAGAGAGGTGGTGGGCGGTGATGGTTGATGCTGGCGGTTATTGACGGTGGTGGTGGTGGTGGAGAAAGCGAGAGATGTAGGGAGAGAGTGTGGTTGGTGGCGGTTAATGGTGGTGGTGGACAGAGGTAGAGAGAGGGGTAGTAATGTACATATACGTGTATTATTTATATACATAATATATTATACTATTATTAATTTTTATACTTAATTTTGTTTTATTGTTAATTTAAATATTTACGTATACAGGTAAAAAAACTAAATTACCCTTATGTGATTAGATTTAACTGAAAAAACAAACTGGGTTAGGCCTAAAGGATAAAACTTGTAGGATTTTAAAACATAAAGTACAAAACTCGTCAATTTTAAACATAAAGGACACCGCCTGCAAAATGGTATAAAGATAAAGGACAAAACTTGTAATTCACTCTTAGATGTAAATATAAATGTTTTTTTTATATAAATGATTTACTGCAAGATAATTAGTCATGTACTTATTTTATTTTTATACACTTTGCAACTAAATATGTATTACTGGTATAGTGAAAGTGTTTCATTCAAATAAATTATGTGTTTCGTTTTATAAAAGCTGAAAGAATTTATATAGATTCACATGATACAAAATATGAAAATGGTATGTTCATACTTTAGATTAAACAACTAAGAAAAAGTATGACCTCTCTTCTCTTTTGTCTTTGTATTAGTCGTTAAGCATCTATACGGAAGACCACATTATGTTCCCATTCGACTAGAATTGAATGTGTATTTTGTGTAGAAAGGTTACAATAAAATCTAGATATGTTCTTATATTGGATTATGTGCCCATTCGATTAGAATTGAATGTGTATTTTGTGTAGAAAGGTTACAATAAAATCTAGATATGTTCTTATATTGGATTCTTGGTGCCTTTTCTTACCCTGGTGAGATTTCATTCTCTAGAGAGATGGGGAAGTTTGACTTTCCCTTTGGTTGGTTAAGTGACAAAAAGACAAAAGAAATAACTTCTCTATAACGGGACTAGGGGTGGTTCACTAGTGATAGAATCCATCACTCTCACTATCCAATAAAATTATGCCATGTCATCAACCAAATTTCTATCACTAGTGATAGAAATGTAGGAGGGGTGGAATCACTAGTGATGGAATTCTATCACTCCTATTTTTTTTTATTTACATTTTAAAATTATAAATTTCACTAATTTTTTTATTTTTTATTTTAAATTAGAAATTAACAATAAAACACTAAAATTAAAAATTTCATTAAATTTAAAACATACTACTTCAATTTAAAACATACATTTTTTTTTGAAAAAAAAACCCTACTCCAATTTAACATACTAGAAACATACAATTTAAAAAAAAAAAAAACCTACTCCTCGTCCGAATCCGGAAACTCCAAACCTAGAGAACCTACTAGTTCGATTAAATCGAATCTCAACCGAAAGTGAGTTTCTTCGTTACGCAATTGTAAATTGATATCTTGTGGAACTTGAACTTGTGTAGGAGGATCCGGCACCCAATCCGGGGATATTGCATGTCCGTCGTGTTTGATCAACATATTGTGCAATATGATACATGCATACACTATGCTATGTATTGCTTTCTTGGTCATCGAACGAACCGGTCGGTGTAGTATACCCCATCTACCCTTTAAAACACCAAATGCCCTCTCAACATCTTTTCTTGCCGATTCTTGCAATTTTTTGAACGCCTTTTCTTTAGCCTCGACGGGAAATGAGGGAGCTTTCACAAAAACAGACCAAGACGGGTAGATACCATCCACAAGATAAAAGCCTTGTCTGTAATGTCGACCGTTAACATAGAAAGGAGAGGAAGGTGTGGTACCATCCGTTACGCTTTGGAACAACGACGACGTGTGCAACACATTGATGTCGTTGTTTGAACCTGGGACACCGAAATACGAATGCCAAATCCATAAATCATTCGACGCCACCGCTTCTAGTATGATGGTTGGTCTTTTGATGTCTCCCCTCACATACGCCCCTCGCAACTCTCTTGGACAATTTTTCCACTCGATATGTGTACAATCGATGCTACCGAGCATCCCGGGAAAATGCCATCTAGCCTCGTGTGCGGCGTAAATACGTGAGATGTCGTGGCTCGTCGGTTTACGTAAAAACTCGTTAGCATACAACTTAATGACCGCATTGCAAAAAAATTGCAAACATTCACGTGAAGTTCTTTCAGACATAGCTAGGTATTCATCATATTGATCGGGTGGGTTACCTGTCGCTAGTTGACGAATGGCGGACGTGCATTTTTGAATCGGCGTGAAACTTGGTTTGCCCCTCGCATCGTAACCTTCTTGAAACCATCCCTCGCTTGCCTCGATGTCTTCAACAATCTTTAAAAATAATTCTTTGGGTAAACGAAAACGATCTCTAAACGTTTCGGCATTGTATAGCGGGTTTTCCACAAAATAATCGTTCATCAAAACTTCGTTGGCACTTATACGATCACGGCCGACCATCTTCTTCTTTGGGCGGGACGACTCGGCATCAAGCTCGTTATACACCGACACAAAATAGTTTAGCGTGTCGTTGTCGGAAGACGACTCGGTATCGGTATCGTTAGACATCGGAAACGTCGAATCCGTAGGGAATTCCATTTGAGAAAGATATAAAAATTGTGTGAAATGGGTTTAAAATGGTTTAAAAGATATAGTTTGGTGTGTGAAAAAATGGTTAAAATGTGGATATATATAGATAAAATGGATTATTATTATTATTTTTTTTATTGAACTTACCGTTCAACAACGGTCATGTGCAACGGTCGATTTTTTAAAAGTTCAACGCGTTATGTGCAGCACGCGTTGATGTTTCCACGCGTTATAGAAACACCGACGACGGTGTTCCGTTCCAGTTCAACGAGTGATGAAGACTCATCACGCTCCCGCCCCGGGTTACCTAATGTGATAGAGATGTTTAACTTTTGGACGTACTTTGTAATGATAGTAAGAAAGGGACTCTTAGCTAGCTCATACCACATCTTCATCTTTGCTTTAAAAGTTTTAGCAATAAAAATGTTATATAATTTATTATCTGGTTTCCTGTGTTTTACAAATGGATGCTTGGTGAAAGTAATTTATTGGTTTAATAATGCTGCATATATTTCAAATAGCATGTTTAGTCTTCATGACATGAGATAAATGACTAAATAAAAGTAAAAGACATGTTTGGAAAGACAATTTTCTTCTTCTTTCTTTTTTAACGGCAAATTTTTATAAGACTTAAACCTATGGTCTTCCTAATTTAGGTGTTCTCATAAGGCTACTGGGGGTGACAGCGTTGAAGTTCCGTGATGGGCTTTTCAACGCGTGGAAAACAAGAAGATACCACCGCCACCATCAATTTACAACGCATGATAAATGCCAATTTCTTTAACGTGTGATTTTTTCAACGCGTGATGATATGATTTTGTGAGAGGAATTGTTGGTTGGGGGGAAATTGTTGGGTGTGGTGGTGAGTGATGACCTTTGCCACTAAAAAAGTTGTGAGTGATGGAAAAATGGTTGCTGACATGGCGAAACATTATTGAATGTTTGTGAATGATGGAATTTCATCACTAGTGACCACCCCCACTCCCCTAACCTTCTTAGTTTCTTCTCGTGGGCCACCAACCCCAATTCATAACTGTAAATTTAATTGAAATCATTAGGTCAATCAATAAGGTGAGGTCTATTCATTGGGTTTATGTATATTATAAAAAAAAAAAACAATTTAGTAGATGCTTATAAAGACTGGATTTTAAAGACATGTTGGGATGTCTAGTGAACAAACAGAAATGTTGGTGAAATGTAATTGAATTGGTACACTTCTCAAATCAAAATTTTGATATTATATTCAAGGTAATATCTGGCCATGTAATGTTTCATAAATTAGCGTGTAATTTCAAGAAAATATTCCGGAAATTTGAGAAATTGTAGTTATTCTTAGGGTCATGTCACCTATTATAGAGTCTCGGGGCGCCATCAATCACACCATTACCGTTAAATAGGGGGCGCTATCGAAGCCTCGCCAGCACGTTAACGGACGAATTTTGGGTGGATCGAGCTATTTGGTCAATATAATTGTTAAAGGGGGCGCTAGTGGGGCTTTATCACCCACCATCATTGTTAAAGGGGGCATCATTTTTATCTCAAAATCCACGTGACGCTTACGTGGCGTAATAAAGCTCTTTGGGGTTTTATAACACACCCTGTAACCTTATGGTCGTGTCAAAAATAATATTATTTTTACTGGATGTACGACAAATGTTAATAACCGCCTATAACCTCCAATTAAGTGACCTGCCAACTACCACCGACCATTGTTGGGAAACTCGTTAAAAGTTTATTAATTAACTTGAAATCACTAAAAACTTCAGACTCAAGTCCATGTGTATTATCTCACACAACATGTGTTCATCACGTTCATGTGAAACTCATTAAAACATTCAAAAAGTCCAACACATATCTATATTACTGTTACCAAATGTTTGATATCTTTAGGACTCGGGAGTGTTATAAATTCTTTCCGATCATTTGAAAAGTCTAATCTTATTGTCAACCTTTACGTAGATTTACAAGTAAGTTACATAAGTAATAATTCCGTAAGTGTGTGAATTATCATTATAAAAAGAGAAATATGCCTGTGGACAGTGTATCTGATTTACTCTATTTTCACCTATAGTCTTTACACTTTTAAAGTTACAGTTATAGTCCCTCACTTTTACACAATCATTCTCGGATAATCCCTGAAGCATATGGGGGTTAGTTTTTGGTGTTAAGGGGGTGTGAAATGAACAAAATATCCTTACTGTTAAATTAATATCTAAAAAGTTAAAAAGAAGGGGTAAATTTCTAGAATAGTAACCAAGTTTTAAAAGTGTCTTAATTAGATCACTCAAGTTTCAAAAGTGTTCTAATTAGGTCACTCAACATTTATTTTTCATTAAAATTAAAGGTTTTTCATTCATTTCATAGTTAACCGTGGTGATGTGGATTTTTGTTTATTTTTTCCCTTTTATTTGATGCTAACGTCGAGTGTTAACGTGGATTTTAACTTGTTTTTTTTTTAATTTTTAATGTAATTAAAGTATTTTTATTTTTAATGCTTTTAATAAATATAATTTCATATATTAAAATAATCCGACCCCAACATCTTATGCTTCATTTTTTCTTGACACATGGGAAAAACGACATGACTCGATTTGAATGTGAAATAATCTAATTAGGACAAAAACGATACGAGGGACCTAATTAGAACACTTTTAAAACTTTGTTACTATTCTGTGTCATTTTCCCTAAGAAATATAATTAATATTCAATAATTTATGTGGGACTCACCACCCACCCCACCTACTTCATCTTCCCCACCACCACCATCTCCACCTTTCACTACCATCATCATCCACCTTTTTCCGCCCACCACCACCGTTCACCACCAGTTACCCGCCCCTATGCCCTCCTTCCCTCTGTGAAAAGAGATACTTGCCACCAATTTCAATTTCACATAAACAATCATTTGACCATCAAAATTCAAGCCCTTCCACCTCACCCCGTCAGAAAAACATCACCACCTCACCCAGTCGGAAAAACGTCACCACCTTACCCCGATCGCCCACAACCGCAGACTCTAGATCTAACCACAAACGAGACATGCAAACCAGTTTTGAGTCATCAGAATCTAATCGAATCTTGACCGGAATTCACCGAACATAACTATGCTGGAAGCCGTCACATCTCCTCGCTGCCACAAACCGATCTTAACACCCACCGATCTAACTGATTTAGTAACGCGCAAACTTGTATCTTTTGTTGTTCGCGTGTCTGCTGGTGATGGTCTGTCCAAGTTACAGTGGGTAAAAAGGGGTGGGGTGGTCTGTCCAAGTTGTAGTGGGTAGAAGGGGGTCGGGTGGGTTGCGATGGTTTGAGGAGGGTGATGTGGTTATCGCAGGTGGTGAGGTGGCCTGCAGAGGTGATGGTTGAAGGCAGTGGAGGTTGGAGGGTGTAGCGGTGGTTGAGGGATGTAGGTTGGGTTATGAGATGCTGAATGTTTAGGTTTTCAATAAAAAATGTAGGCCCCACCTGAATTATTTACATTAACCCTTTTGTTTTAATTGTTTTTCTGTAAATAGAAAGGGTATTTTGATTATTTCACACCCACTTAATACCAAAAACTAACCCCCATCCATGCCAGGGACTATTCGAGAACAAATGTACAAAAGTTGGGGACTATAGCTGTAATTTTAGAAGTGTAGGGTGATGTACTTAAAATACAACATATAAATTATATCAAATACAACGTAAAATCAACCCTTTTTCAGTAATAGTGTTGGAAAAAGCTTGTTTTTCTGTTCCTTTTTGATTTACAGGGTCAAAAGAGCTTAAATGTGCAAAAGGAGCAAAACGATAGCAAAAATCAACATAAATCCAAAGAATGAGGAATTGATGCAACTCGCCAAGCCCCAATTCACATCCAAACCACAAGATAGCAAGATCAGAAAACCTGACACGGGGCCGTGTCCACCAGACACGGGCCGTGTCCGAGGCTGGATGTTGTGTAGAAGAAAAGAAAACAGCAAAGGACAAAACTGGCAGCCAACACTGGGTCGTGCTAATCCAACACGGGGCGTGGTCAACTCAAAGATTTTAATAATCTACGGTAGTACAACAAGTACATTGGCCATGGCCCATGCCGTTTACATACGGGGCCGTGTTAGTACAAGACCTGACAAGCAGTTAACGAGGGAGAGTGAGAGAGAGGGAGAGAGAGAGAGAGAGAGATGACCACGGGGACGTGCTAGGCGGGCACGGGCTATGGTGAAGCCACTGATTTCAGGTATAAATAGATGTGCTTGGTTTCATTCCAAACCATCCCTTAGCAAACCACTTCTCTCTCACTTGCCACCATTCCACCACCACTACAACACCATCATCCACCACCATCATCCATTTTCCATTATTTAGAGTGTGTGTAGTAGTCTCGGGATCCAAAATTGATAGTAAGAGTATTTGTCAAACAAAGGCCATGCTTGGCTAAACTCTTACATCACTTGGTGAAGACAAAACTTTTATGTATTTTCTTTTATGATTTTCAATATTTGGCAACTTTTTAATTGGGTATGTATTCATGACTTTAATAACTAGCTTTTTATATTGAAGGCAAATTTATCTAATCATTCTTCATATGTTGTTGATTCACATATTCGTGTCTTTACGGTCTATGTAAAGCGTGTTAATTGCCTGGAAGAAGGTTAGAAGAGTGGTTGGGTAAATTTTATGTCTCGTTTAGTGTATAGATCCTGCGAGAACCTGGTTCAAGCTTAGTAACATTTCACGAGTTGGAGCGGGCATTACCCACCACATGAGAAGTGCCAAAAGCTTGAATCCTTTATCTATAAACTACTATTAAAACTTTAAACCAACCCTACGAGGATTGTATCCCTGCTGACTCAGACCAAAGGGTTAAGGGTGATCGCTGCCTGGAAGGGGGCCCACCAATTTTTGTATTAATAACTTACTTAATTATCTTTCAATAATTCGACCTAGTGGGACTGTATCCTTGCTGACTCATAGCACTTGGTTGAGGGTAACGTCGTCTTCACAAGAGGGGCCTACTACTATAACTAAAATAGTCTCTTAAAATGCCCAAAGTGCGGAAATCATCAAAAGGGTACATGGAAGATGAGTCGGAACCAAGTGATTCTTTCTTGTCTATCTAGTTTTCTTTATATTTTATTTTTGCCTTTTATTTTATCTTTTTATAGTTTTAAAAAATCTTTTCTTCAAAGTTTGATTCGATTAGACGTTGACGATATGCAAGTATTACAAGCTCTTGTGTCATTCGACGACCTTGATATCTTGTGATCACTATACTACGTCCGCGATAGGTGCACTTTCCCTAGCATGTGTGTAAAATGATAGTAGAATATCATGTTTTATAAATTTAAAACTTGAATCGGCGAGTAAAAAAAAGCTAAAAATATACTAAAAATATAAACACCCGCACGCACATAAAGTTTTTAGCGCCGTTGCCGGGGATACAAGAATTTTAAGAAAGCTTAAAATTATCGGCCTAAACCTTTTTACCTTTTCTTTTTAGGTTTTTCTTCTTTTTCTTTTATTTTTTCAATATTCTGCAGAATTGACACGGGGCCGTGCTGTAACGCCTCGCGTTTTGCAACTTTCTTTATTTAGCCAGATCCTTATACTTTTCTTTTATGGAAACTCGTAATCTTTTGTATTCGTACTTTATTTCATACGTTGTAATCTGAGACTTGAATCATAATAGAAAACTTTAGCTTTTATATACTCGTGTTATACATTATTCATAAATACTTGATGCTTATTCATATTACATACATACTTGATGCTTATTTACATGCAAATTCATACATATTCATACTTGTTATACGTACAAAATGTATTTACACGCTCCTTTAATCATACACGACACTTAAACATTGCATTTATACGCTTAAAATGCTTAAAAACAACAAATATATCAAAATTCAGCAACTTGGGCCTTGGGCCTAGTGGGTTCGTGCGGACCAACAGCCAGCCCAGTCCATCTGCACGGATGGGCTGATCCGTAAGCCCAAGCCCATCTGCAGATAAGCCCATTCGTGAGTAATAGGCCCAATCCACTCAAAACCCTAATTTCATTCTATAAATACAAGACTCCCTCTTCACTTCCAACCTTCCACACTCACTTTACTCTCTAAATTGCTGCTGATCAGTAACATTGGAAACTCACATCAGACACTCTAAGTGAGTGTTAATCCTCCATTCTTCATCCATTTCTATCATTTACTTTCGTGTTTACAAAGATTAAACAAGATTTTTCATCCCTTTACACTTGGTGTCGCAGATTCGCACAGGCAATCTGTATTAAACTCTCAACTATTGAGGACCATGCTAAGGGCGAAGTTAATCTCTTTTCGAAACCTTGTTTTACAAACTTTTAGATTTAAACGTAACTGAAACCGAGTTCCATCGAGCCCACAAGTTGAGAAAATAGGTATGGATTCGTAATGGGGCTCATTTCAGTAGAATAGAGGGTCAGTTCAAGCAAAACCGAGCTGATTTACCTCAAGAACAGCTCCATCCGCACGAACCAACAGTCGATACGTACAAAGGACATCTCCATCTGTACGAACCTGGAGATCCGTACGAATGCATTGTTCAACAGTTCTGATGTTTCCAAACGTCAACTAACTTCCAGATTGCTATACTTAATATGGCTGACTCTGGAATGTGGATATTAGTGATTGATGTGTGTCGGTGTGAATATATTTTTAAGTATACTTTTAGCCCTTTTTAACACTTTAGTCAAGTTTTAAATTTATAAAACACGATATTCTACTAACACTAAACACACATATGGGCAAGTGCACCCATCGTGAGCGTAGTATAGCGTTGGTAAGATACCGAGGTCGTCCAAGGACACAAGAGCTTTTAATACCAGTTTATCCTCAACGTCTAATCAAATCAAAATTTTAGAAAAAGGTTTTAACATGAAAATAAAAAATAAAATGCTGAAAATAAATAAAATAAAAACAGATAGACAAGATGAATCACTTGGATCCGACTCGCCTTTAGTGTAACCTTTGATGATTTCCGCACTTTTGCACTTTTTAAGAGATTATCTTAGTTATAGTAGTAGGCCCCTCTTTTGAAGGTGACGTTACCCTCAACCCAGTAGTTTGAATCAGCAAGGATACAATCATAAAGGGTCGGAATATTGAAAGATAATTAATTAAGTTATTAATGCGTGATATGGTAGGCCCCTCTTTTGAAGGTGACGTTACTCCCGGCTAAGTGGTTTGAGTCAACAGGGATACAATCCCAAATAGACGAGTTAATGTATTAATAGTAGTTTACATATGAGGGGATCAAGCCATTCGCACCCCCGCCATCCAATACCAGTGGGTATTGAAGGAGGTCCTAGTAAGCTTGACTCAAGTTCTTGCAGAATCTATACACTGAACAAGGCAAGAACCTTACCAAACCATTCCCTTAACCCCCGACCAGGTAGCCAACATATCTCTATATAGAACGTAGAGATATGAATGGTGTAAATCTTTTATTTTATATAGACAGTAAAATAACGCCAAGACACCATGGACAAATGATAAGGAAGTTTCACCTTCAACATAAGAAACTAGTTGTGAAACTCATTAATACAAAACCAAATAAAAAGTGCGAAAAGATTAAAGTCAAAAGTATTACACTAAATGCTTGTCTTCACCAAGTGATGTAAGAGACTTAGGCAAACATGGCCTTTGATTGTCAAGAACTCTTACTATCAATCTTGGATCCCGAGACTACTACACACACTCTAAGATGGATGATGGTGGTGGATGTGGGTTGTAGTGGGTGAAGTGGGAGAGAGGTGGTTTGCCAAGGAATGCCTTTGAAGTGAACCAAGCACCTCTATTTATAGCCTGCACAGAAGCCCGGACACGGCCCCGTGTCCGTCGGGCATGGCCCCGTGTCCATCTACTTTCTCTTTCTTCATTAATTGCAGTTTGTCTGTATTAGCTCCACACGCCCCCGTGTCCGCTAGGCACGACCCCGTGTGCAGAAGCGTATCTGTACTATCAAGATTTGCTTGGATTCTATGAATCTTAGCGTTGACCATGACCGTGTTGAGCTGGGCACGCCCCCGTGTCGGGAAATAGACGCTGGGCACGGGGCCGTGTTCAAGCTTCTGATATCTTGTTTTTTCTTGGGAATATGCTGTCGAGGGTTGGGCATGCCACGTTTATCCCTTTTCTTGTATTTATGTTAGATTTGGCTGCATTTTTGTTTCTTTTGTTCATTTACGCTCATTTAATCCTGAAAATACAAAAGGAAGACACAAGCACACTTTTTCCAACATTAGTAATAAAAAAGGGTTAGGTTTATGCCTCATTTGATGTAATTTATATGTTGCATTTTACACACATCAATGATTATATTCTATATTCTATTCTGTAAACATGACCATCCGATCAGTTTAACTGATTTGTGCTTTGGTGTTATATAATGAGGTGAAACATCCTCCATGCATAACTTCTATGAGACTTATGTTATTGTTAGACTACTAATATACGTATATTACAATTAACAAACTAACAGAATCATCGAACGTAACTGATAAATAGTTAAAAAGTTTAAAACATAAATCTAACCGACAACAGTCCATTCGTACGAATGGTTCATCCGCACCAACATTGCATGCGTCCTAAGTAGACTGTTAACGAACTGTTCCGAGTTCCTTTTTGTATACTAATTTCGTGTTACTTATCGCTGATAGTCAGAATACACTCCTGTTGGTATACTTATTATTTTCTTAACGTACTAAGTACTTTAATTCTGTAACATAAATCCTCCAATTTCAACTCACTCCTTCATTTTCCTATAGGGTAACCTCAACATTCCTGTACTAGTTCCATCGAAACCTCGGCATTCTTGTACTATGTTCGTCTACCCCTGCCAAAACTACGCTTACATGGATCCTAGCTCAAAGTTAGCAAAACTGTGAGTATACTTGAACCCCCTTTTCTTTTACCACCTTTTGGGGTGTAACATGTTAATCTATTAAACTTACACTAATACCTTTATACTAAATGCACAAATAATCCTTATATATGCATGCATACGTTATACTTGATGCTTTAATCTGGGTTTGTACATTTTGTGTTGAACTTGTCATTAACTTCATACGAGCCTAACCTTAACATGTATAGCGCTATAGGAGTAACGCATCGCCTGTGAACGTTGGGTTATGTTAAGAGCTTATTGCGTTTAAATTTTGGGTTGACTAGTTTATACACATGCCAGTTTATTGTTTATCTTGAATAGCTAGCTTGCCATGTGGATTTGTTTATACTTTTTTATTTATGCTATGTATGAAAACCTATATACTCGCCAATGCATTTTGTGTGTTGAACTATACTTTTAACATGTTGTAGGATGATGCTGATGATATTGAACTAGATAGTGTTGATGCTTTAGATACACACATAGACATCTTAAGTTCTAAAATGTTGTATCAGTTTTGTACTTTGTTTTGTTGTAATTGTTTCATTGTATTCGCACATGTTGTATTTTGAAATTCTATGTATTGTAACATGACAAGTTTTATGCAATGAAATCAGTTTATCTAAATTATTGTCACTTTTAGTGTTATGTTGCAATGAATAATCTCGTTTTCGTCTCACTCCGATGTTTCCGCCATCGGTTGGGGTGCGATCGATTGGTATCAGAGCCATAACTGTAGGGAATTAGGTAGAATTTTATGATTCGACTTAGTCTATAGTCTTACGCACCAAAATAGACCTTTCCGAGCGAATCTGCTCAGTTCGCATGAACCGATATACTGCGCATCCGTACGACTCGGCTCGCCCGATCCGTACGAATGGAGACTGCTGATCCGTGTGAACCGACAATTTGCAATTCTTAAATTGTTTAACTTCTTCCTACTTGCTTCTATCCTTTTCCTTTTGACTTAATACATATAACGTGTCTTTCCTAAGACACTTTACACAATACACATTGAAGAGTTGAGGACATTCGTAATACAAACGAGACAAGTTCACCAAAATAGGCGTGAAATCCACAATTTGGTGAACGACTCTCACTCCGCCTATTCTATTTTGCACGAAATTACGCCATCAAGTTAGGAGTGAAATCCACATCTTGATGGTAAATTTCCAATTCGAATTCTAGTGGATCCTCGTCAAAGTGTCGAAATTAAATTCTGACCCGACGAGTACCAACCACACTTAGGGTACGAAATCGTCAAGTTAGGGGTGAAACCCACATCTTGTCGATTAGTCCCATTCCTCGATTTTCAATCCCGCCAAAGTTTCGATTGTTTCAATCGATTTGGGACGTGTAGTAACTGGAAGGGTAAATACCGTTAATCGCTTCTTGGCGAGAGTATTTACCTATAGGCCAAAGCACATTTCCCTAATTTGAAAGGACTTTCGATTCACTTTGGAATAGTCTAAGTTTCTAGACCTGAAATAATCCAATGTTTTATTGAGCCTCTCTTTTATGCTAATTCAATTTATATGTGATTTATACTTGTTACCTCATTCGTTTCAAAACCGATACATGATTCGAACGTCTCTCGCAGTTAAAACAATAATAATTCTCGTGAACAAACTAAATTTATACTCTTTTACACATTCATACGTGATTATACTTATGAATACTTGTTGAATACTTACACTTTATGTGAATCATACGTGATACGTGAACAGTTATGTGCTAATACATGCAAAACTTTGTCTTAGATTATGATCAAACCTCATCCTTTATTCCTCTTTCGAATCTTTAGATGGCCTCCCCAAACGCTGACACATCCAAGAAAAGCAAGAAGCCTCGATCAGGTTTAAAGAAAGATTCAAAATCAGATCAGTTTACTGGTAAATATAACAGTTTATTCTCAGCCTCAGGTCTATTTTACCCCTCGGACATCTAATAGTAATCAGAGTAATCGTGCATACCGTGGGTCACGTGGAAACTCATGACTGAACAATCGTGGTCGAGACACTAGTGGTACATGCCAATTCTCTTGGGCTTCCAGTCAAAAAACAGTTTATGGACACTGCAACCGCTGTGTGTCACAACCCCCACCCCCTAACTACCTGGGAACGGGCGGCCGCGAGCCATTGTCGGTGGTATCCGTATGTTTAATTATTTTGGCAGCGGAAATTTCATCAGGACCGTAGTTAGGAAATATTTTATCAGAGTAAAACCACCATATTTTTAAATTTATAATCACATGGGTAAAACCCAAGTTCTTATTACAACATGTTTATAGGGATAAACTCTATTTTATTGAATTTAAAACATCGTCTTTTAGGTAACTTTTATAGCCACATTTTTCCAAGCCGTCAGTGCTCTCCAGCTGGCTTTTGACTAATTGGCTGTCACATTGTGTTACCTGAAACGCGTTTTAAAAACATTTGTCAGTGGGAAACACTGGTGAGTGAATCCCAGTTTAATCAAGAAACATTAATTTAATTTAGACAGTATTGAGAGCGATTACAATGTTTACATCTACCCAATTACTCATTCAGTACTGTCAATCCTGACTGGTGGGTCATATTACACATTGGCTAACTCTTTATCTAATGGTAACGTGTTCCACATTTTGTATACAAAACCCCAACATACCGGCAGTAATCGTAGAATTACAAAGACTCAATCACTGCTAAATTGCATTGTAAAAAGGTTAAGGTTTTGTAAAAACTGTTTACAAAAAGGAGATTACTCACATTGCTATTTTAGGTATTTCCTTTGTGGCTTCCTGGTTATAATCTAGTTGAATAAATAATGCACACGCGTTAGTATAATAACCCATTTTAACATTAGTAATACCCTCCCCGAGACGGCATTCCAACGACTACGTCGGGCAGAACCACGACAGCCGTTACGGAACCCTAGATCAATCGGGCGGAGTATCTAATACGTATCCAGGGGTTATGGTACCTACAACGAGGCAGAGCTTCGCTAATTAGGGGGGGGGGTATAATGCCCGGTTATAATTCTTACTTCTTCAGAATTGAGAGAGAATCGAAAAGAATTGAACGAGTTGTACTGAAGGCCGATGCGTTCTACTTAAAGGGCCTGAAATTGAGTTCTACGCGGCCCGCGTAAAGTAAGACAAAGGGCTACGCGGCCCGCATCAAAGGGAGTCAACGGCATAGCTTATCCGGGTCAGCATATAGGGTCGACGGGTGTTGGGCCACGTGGCGGCCTGGGGTCGTGCCAGCCATCACCTTGTCGCGGCCTGCGTAACCCGAAGACTAAGTCTTCGCGGCCCGCGAGTGCCTGCCAAAACTTGTTTTATTTTATTTTTATTAATATAAAAGGTATACGGGCTCGTTTATCGCATACGGGTATATTTAGGAAGTGTAGGGGTGTCAGGGGTGTTTTAGGAGGGTTGTTATATTTTGGGTATAATCCCTAAATTTAATAAAATATATATAGTGTACTCGTGTTAAGTATAGTAACCTAATTCAACTTTATCCCTACGTCACGAGACACAACCCCAACGAATTTAGTCGGGCAGAGCCTTGACATTCGTTACGGGGCCCTACATCAATCGGACAGGGTATCAATGATCAGGGCTTTGGAGTATAATAGGTATAATACCTAAAAATAGAATATATAAAAGAGACATAGAGGGGCAATCGAGAGAGCAACGATCTGAGCAATCTGGATGTTGAACATCTGTGACAACTGGCACCAAACCGGTAATTTTCGTACACTTTAATTATTATTTAGTGACTGCAATTATGTGCTTAAATGTCAACATTGTTTGATTACATAATATACTTGTGAATCCATGCACGTTTTATAGTACAAGAATTACTTTATGCATTCATGAACAAGCGTTGCGTCAGAAATACTAGTAAACTCACCGGTAAGACACATTGTGTCAACAATTCTGCAGAAAGCAGTTAGACAATAGAATTGGAGCCTAAGTGAAGGTCCAACGACAAGAATACACTAAAACCCAAGAGTACATACAAGGGTTTATATATAGGCCATCCGGAAGCTAAAATACGCACTAAAAAGCACCCGAAACACACTTTAAGTGCAGAATTTTATTAAATTCAGCTATAATCAGCCATAATTCAGCATTTAAACCTTGAAATATTATGCAGAATTCATGTCTTATTATCTAGAATACCCTTCTAAGTGTTGGGAATTAAAAGGGCACCTAAAGGACACTAAACGGTGCAATTTAGCACTTTAACGAACCGGTATTTAACCGAACAACACCCGGAACATAAAAATATTACTAGAAGCATTGTTTTAATGTTTCTGAGCTAGTTATGGTCCCCGAACACCATAACAACCCTTATAACATAGTAACACACTAAATCCCAAAACTATATACTTGGAACTTAACTTACAAATGAAATTAGAAGTTGCAAGTTACAATTAAACCCGCCCCCCCCCCCCATATGAAACTTACGGCCCGAAGAAGTGTCCCCACCAAGATTTCTAAAATCCTACAAAGATCTATAATGACATTACTTAGATTTAATTTGATTTTGTCTAGATATTGTAAGACGTGGAAGATTGAGTTAGATCTTGTATGGATAATAAATATAACACTTCACCTCCTTCATGTCACACCCGCTCATAGCGGAAGCGCGAGGTGTGATCTGATCGGTTCTCATTGCATAACAATATAAGTTAACATACTAAATGAATAAAAACAAGCTCCAATGCCATTGTCATAATTGTTTCAAAAGAACGCAACATAAGTTAAATGTATTGGTTACAAGCTATCAAATGAAAATAAGTTGTCATTGTTTCATACATCAAAATGTAAGTCTTCAAAATGTCAAGGCTTTGACCACTATATCACCGCAAAGAGGCAGTATATAACGGGCAAACCCTTCAAATGTTGGCATGGAGTCTTGATACTTGCTTTCTTGAACTGAAATACCTGCATAGTCCACTAATTTCCTGAAATACATGTTAAATTTGAAAACATCAACAAAAGTTGGCGAGTTCATGCAGTTTAGTTGTATAAGATGTATCTGTAAAATGTGAGATGCATTTGTATCAAGACTGTATGTAAAGATGTATCCGTAAAATGTGAGATGTATTTGTATCAAAACTGTATATAAAGATGTATCCGTAAATGTGAGATGTATTTGTATCAAAACTGTATGTAAAGATGTATCCGTAAAATGTGAGTTATGTTTAGATGAAACCAGTATATAAGATGTAGTATGTAAAGCGTCAATGAAATCGTTGATCATTAATGTTTCGCGAGGACATTAATATGTGTGACGAAATAGGAAGCAATCCAAACCTAGACGATTTTGTTTCGACTACTATCGACTGGGACACAAACACACTCTTTTGTATGGGTCCACGACCAAGAGTGGGGCTCGCCAAAACCCATTAGATCTAACCCTCTGTACCTAGGTCCAAACTGGATTAATGGTGCTTAGATGTATGACCCTAATCGCACATGATCTAAGGTGTTTCATTCCATGACTTATCATACTATAAACATGTATTTTCCCCGATAGTTGTAAAGTTGTAAAACATTTAAAATGAATAGGGGACATGAACTCACAGAATTGCGTCCGTGAATGGTACGTGACTGTGATCTGAAATACGGTCGTCCTGAATAGTGTCACGACCTACAAACGTTCTATATTTGTTAGACACTTCGGTCTTGTAATGACTTGAGTACAAGTCTTTTGTCTTGAATATGTGTTAAGACGTGTATGTCTTTGTTATTCATTAAACTGTGTCTTAGATGTATTAACTGATAACTGTTTAGTGTATATATTTCGCCAAATATATATTCTTGTATCTCGTGAGTTGTATCGTAGTTATATAAATGTGTTTTCACCAAGTGTTAGGTGATGTGAAAGTGCATATCATTGCACGTATAAGAGTACGTATGTCCACGTGTTTGTTATATGTGATCTTGTATTATTAGAATATATATACTTATATATTCTAAGATATGTTTCATAAAAATATATATGTTATACTTGGTAAAAGGTATAGGAAATATCTTAAAAAATAATATATTTTTAAGATTAGTTCTAAAAATATAATTTTTAGTCTTTCACTAAAACAAAATATTTTAGATGGTAAGAAATATATATATGTATGTTTATATATTTCTAAAACAATACCTTTTTATTATAAACCATAAGTAATATATTTTGTATATTGTAGAAAATATATAGTTACTTATTCGGTTTAGAAAACGTAGTTTACCAAGTCGTCGACATATGGTATATTATAGTCCGTAGTATTTATATAGTCCGTATATTTGTCCGTAAGTCTGATTTGTCCATAAGTTGTGTCCGAAGGCTCGGAACATCCGGAAGTTGTTTTTAAGGTGTATTTTTTGTGTAGTCTTGTAAGACTTTAGTTGTAACGTGTCTTGTGTTTGTTTGTACTATTGTATTCAAGTTACTAGTTTTCAAGTATATAACTAATACAAACAAATAACACTTACCACATAAGTTGTTAAGATAACTAAATATATATTTTCTCAAAAATATATATTTATATGTAGTTTTTGCTTTTATAAAAACTATTCTTTTAAATCTTTTTATGCTAATAAAGATTTTGTCAAAAATAATAGTTTTTATAACTTATGATTTTAAGAAAAATGGCCATATTTTCTTTGAAGTATATACATTGCCATGTTTATATAAAACATAACTTTTTCTTTATAAAAATCACCAACAAGTTCTCATATCATTCTTAATAAAAACATATGAGATTTATATCAAAATCTTAACAAGATGAAATCAATAACATGTAGGGTTTTGGTATGATCATAACATATGTTAAGTAGTTCAAAATCCATGATTTACTGCTAGTTTTATCAAACTTTTTATAAAAACCCATCTTGTATGTTTCTTTTTATAACTTTGTAAAAGTATCATTTTTAGTGAAAAACCTCATATACTTTAACAAAATCCAAGATTATGATCATCCATTCAAACATTTATGTTTAACAAAACCTTTAAACATTTACATGTACACTTGTTAGATTATGTTTTTAAACATCATCTAACAAGTTATTCATATGCTAATCATCAAAACTAGATCAAATATGCAAGTAATCATCCTTACATCACAACATAAACAAACTTTTATATCATGATTATTATTTTGCTTCTTTGTATTTTCATATTATTTTGTATGATTATTTAGTTTATTACATGTTCTTTAACCAAATAATACACAAATAAGTATGAAAAAGAGATTTTAGAAGCTTACTTCTAGCACTAATGGCTAGGGATGATCTTGATGATGATTAAAGAAAAGAAAAAAAGTGTTGATCTTGGTGTTTTGAAAGCTCATGAATGGATGGAAAGGCTTGCCTCTTCTTGTTGTTGCTTTAGATCACCTTAAGTATCTTCAAGCTCCATCTTGATCATCAAAGAAGGCAAGGTGAAATATTTTTGATGGTGTTCTTGGATAATATATGAATGTTGAGAGAGCTTCTTAAGTGAGTGAAAAAAATGGTGAAAAATGAGATGAAGTGCTTTGTTGATTATGAATCAAAATGTTTAAAGTCTTTCACTAACTTTACCAACTTGTCCACTTGGTTAAACAACTTGCAACCATGGTAAAATATCATGATATTTATGGAAACAATGGTAAAAAAAGTGGGTCCCACAAGGGTTAGTTTTTATTAGGTGTTGTTTAGGAAAGCTTTAGATGTTCAAGTTCTTAAGTGTTTAGAAGGTGTTAAGTGACCATTACTAGACCATAATAATCCAATTAACACTAGATGGCCATTAAAAAAAATATTTGATATCGTTCAGATATTCGTTTCGAATTGTTTCTGTTAGACGTTATTTGAATGCTAAGTTGTGTAACTTGTGTGAATTGATGTAGTTATTGGTTCGGATGATACCTGAAGGTATCCTCATATGAATTCTATGTTAAATAGCATTTTTACATGTTGCAAAAATATTAAAAAGCTGATTTCTGCAGAATTTCTGTGGAAAAATGTTGAAATCGTCGCTTTTAGTGCTTTTCTGGTAGTTTTTAGTGTTATCGGACTTTGGGAAGGTTTTAAACCAAAGTCTTGCATTCGTAGTTAGGGTTTAATGTATATTAGATGTTGGACTTTTGTCTGAGTCCTAAAGATGTCGTTTAGATGGTTTCTGCAGATCCTGCGTTTTCGTTAGAATACTAGTTTACTAGGTGCTTTTCTAGTAGTTTCGATGCATTGTTTAAACTGTTTAAAATATACTTAATAATAATGAATCATATGCATCCTAAGTAAGTTTTTCATGAGTATTCTAAGTGTATGTCACGAAATACGTAGTTCGGGTGTTCAAAATGCATAAAAATGTAGCTAAAAATGAGTACTTTAAGTGTAAGAAAGTTACCGAAAAGTGGCAGTTGTCACATTCTCCCCCTGTTATTGAGAATTTCGTCCTGAAATTCAAGCTGAGTCATCCTTTGCAGGAGTATTCTCGAACAGGTGGGGGTATTTTGGTTTTGATTTGATTTTCACGATCCCAAGTATTTTCGGATCCGTGTCGAGAGTTCCAACGAATTTTTGCTAATATTTTACGACTCCTTCATGTTTTCTGGACCTTCCGGTCCATGACTCAACAGGTGCTTTGCTGAATTGGAGTTTGTTATCAATGTGAACCTCATCCTCCGGGATGAAAACTGTTTCCTTATGTTGGACTGAGATTCGACACATGAAACATGTCGTGCACACTACTAAGTTCTTCTGGTAACTTCAGCTTGTAGGCATCGGTGCCAACCTTTTCCAAGATTTCAAATGGACCTACGTATCGAGGGTTAAGCTTTCCACGCTTACCGAACCTTGCTACGCCCTTCTAAGGTGAGACTTTCAACAAGACTTTGTCTCTGACCTCGAAAGATAATGGCTTCCGCCTCTTGTCTGCGTAGCTCTTTTGTCGATCGCGAGCCGCCTTGATACGGTCTCTGATCTGAAAGATTTTATCTGTAGTCTCTTGGACTAATTCGATACCAATTAGTTGTTTATCTTCCGCTTCCGCCCAACATAGCGGTGAACGACACTTTCGACCGTAAAGAGCTTCAAACGGTGCAGTTTATATACTTGTATGGTAGCTGTTGTTGTAGGAAAACTCAAACAAAGGTAAATGAGTATCCCAATTGCCGCCCAAATCCATAACACACGCAAGAAGCATATCTTCGAGTGTTTGGATTGTCCATTCACCCTGGCCGTCAGTTTGTGGATGAAAGGCCATGCTTAGATTTAAATGAGATCCAAAGGCCTCTTGAAATGACTTCCAAATTCTTGAAATAAAGCGACCATCTCGGTCTGAGATGATTGAAATAGGCACTCCATGACGAGCCACTATTTCTTTGAGATAGAGTTCTGCTAGTTTCTCTGTGCTATCCTTCTCCCGAATCGGCAAGAAGTGTGCGGACTTTGTCAATCTATCAATTTTTACCCATATCATGTCGTGGCCTCTTGAGGTCCTGGGTAACTTTGTAACAAAGTCCATCGATATTTGTTCCCATTCCCAGACGGGAATCTAGGGTTGTTGTACGCAAGCATTTCCCGACATAAGTCGCGATATCCTTTTTGAGGTTAGGCCACCAATAGTGCTCTTTCAAGTCTTGGGCCTATGTGCTTCCTCAAAATAACATCTCGAAGGCCGCCAAAGTGTGGAACTCAAATTCTACCCACATGGTATAAAGTTCCATCTTCTTTCGGTACTAATTGTTTTTCTGTGACTCAAAGTGTTTCTGCTCGAATATGTTCTTCCCTGAGCGCTTCTTGTTATGCATCATGAATTCGTGTGGTAAGATCCATGTGAATCGTCATCTCTAATGCTCGAACTCTCAAAGTTCTAACTCGTTCCTTGCGGCTCAAGGCGTCTACTACAACGTTCTCCTTGCCCGGATGGTACTTAATTTCACAATCATAGTCGTTCAGCAATTCAATCCTGCGTCGCTGACGCATATTTAGTTCCTTTTGATTGAATATGTGCTGAAGACTTTTATGATCCGTGAAAATAGTACACTGAGTACCATATAAGTAATGTCGCCCTATTTTCAAAGTGAATACCACTACGCCTAACTCGAGGTCGTGAGTGGTATCATTCTTTTCATGAACTTTCAGTTGACGTGATGCGTACACGATAACTTTCTCTCGTTGCATAAGTACGCAACCCAGTCCTTGATGCGAAGCATCGCAGTAAACTACAAAGTCATCGGTACCATCGGGTAGTGATAAGATTGGTGCGTCGCACAACTTATCCTTGAGAAATTGAAATGATTCTTCTTGTCTTTCACCCCTAAATCGAATTTCTTGTATTTCTGTGTGAGGGAGGTTAGCGGTTGAGCAATTTTTGAAAAATTCTCAATAAACCTCCTATAATCCCCTGCTAATCCCAAGAATTTTCGGACTTCAGTTGGAGTCTTGGGCGCTTCCCAGTTTTTAATTGCTTCGATCTTCTAGGTGTCTACTTGAATGCCTTTCTCGTTCACTATATACGCTAGAAATTGTACTTCACGAATCCAAAACATGTATTTGGAAAATTTTGCGTATAGTGTCTCAAATGTTGTTCGTGCTTGTCGGCCGATCGTGAGTATATTAACAATGTCGTCAATGAACACTATGACGAATTTGTCAAGATACGGCTGGCACACGCGGTTCAATAAACCCATGAAGACCGCTGATGCATTTGTTTAAACCAAAGGGCATAACGAGAAACTCGTAATGACCATAACGAGTTTGAAAAGCCGTCCTTGGTATGCCTTCCTCTTGTATTCGTAATTTGTGATTCCCCGATCGTAAGTCTATCTTGGAGTAGAAGCTTGAACTTTGCAATTGATCAAATAAGTCATCAATCCTCGGTAGTGGATACCGATCCTTGATGGTGAGTTTATTCAACTCTACATTCTCTATACACATTCTGAACGTTCCGTCCTTATTCTTCACAAATAGGACTGGAGCTCCCCAAGGTGAGAAGCTTGGCCTAGTGAATACTTTATCCAACAACTCTTGAAGTTGTATGGAGAACTGTTGCATTTCAGAAGGTGCTAATCGATATGGAGATTTAGCTACGGATGCGGTTCCCGGTACCAAGTCGATATGAAGCACGACTTGTCGATATGGTTATAGTCTCGGGAAGTCTTCAGAAAAAAAACTTCAGGAAACTCTTTTACCAATGGAATATCTGTCAGCTTCGGCCCAACGGCCTTCTTGTCGACAATATGTGCTAAAAAAAGATGTGCAACCTATCCGTAAGTACTTCTGTGCCTTCATGCAATTGATGATCCGCAATGATGTGTCGTGCTTCTCTCTTTGAATAACAAGTGTCTCTTAGCTCACTAGTGGTAGGCGAATGGTCTTCTCATGACAGACGACTTCGGCTCGGTTATCGGATAGCCAATCCACGCCAACCACTATGCCAAAACTACCCGACTGAATGGGTAAGAGTTTGGTATCGAATTCCGCTTGCCAAGTTCCAAGGAACATTCTCTAACAACTTCCCCTGACTTGAGTAGTTTACCGTTTGCCAATTCTATAGAATGAGGGGACGTCTAGTTTACTTGACTCTAGGCCAAGAACATTTTGAATTCTATGTGGCGAGGACTTCACTGTATAGTTTTATGAACCCTATGTTTAAATGTAGGATAACCCAATCCATATGTTTAGTTATAGGATAATCCAATCCCTATTTGTAGCTAGGACAATCCCGTCACTAGCCATGACACTCATTTCACATGCATGAGTGTGATTGGTAAGAAGCGTGTCGGGTAACTACTGTTTGAGTGACCGAGGTAGGGTGGGATAATGCGGTCATGCCTCGGATCTCAGAGACTAAATCCCAAATGTAGCACTCAATGCGTTTGAATTCGGGTGTTACGCAGCATGGAACAACCCTTGAGAGATTGTGAAAGCCTCGAGTGTAACCAACAACATTGGCTCTAGTCATGATCGAGTTCTAGAATTTGTTTCCAACCTTTGAATTTAAATCAGCGAGCAATACTCTTCTCGCATGAGATCCTTGAGTTCTTCCCCCGACAACCTCTTCACAGCATCACTTCCTAGCGTTTGTACTTGGAGATTCTACCAAGTTAAGGCGGCGTTCAACAGGAGACTCTCTGTGTATCTAATTGTCTACTTAGGAATACGTTTCCTAGCGTGACTAACCGACTTCATTGTCTTTATCTGGCGGACATAACCTACCGCACCTCTCATATTAATGAGGTCTTGCGGCTTACAGCCCGGAAAAGTCTTAAAATTAAGGCCTTGTGTGGTCGCATCTTCCGGTGTGGCATTGCTACTCATTCCCGATCCATCGGGATTTGAACCACTCGAACTACCAGTACCACCAGTACCGTCACTAGTGTCGTCTCGATTAATCTCATGTTTTGAAATTTCTACACCCTCGTGTTGTTCCATAAGAACTTTAGTTCAACTTTGTCTGTAACTTTTCAGCCGTAGATTTTCTTTTAGTGCCATGTTACTTTTGATACTTAGTATCAAGGAATTTAGACTTATATTTGGGTAATATAGTCTATCATGTGCCCATGAATGAAGAATGAAACCAGTCATGGAAACCTCAAGATCGTATTGTTCATACATGTTCTAATAGATGATAATGTGGATAACCGCAACTAAATGCGTTGTGACACCTGTGTCACTTCAACCATCAAACAAACGCCAAACCAATGAAATATTGTATTTCATACCTTGGACTTGTATAAATATGTGTATCATTTGCACATATCAACTCTTGTTCGATTTCAAGCTCTACATCGCTTTCTGGGGAATTATACGCAAACTGGTGCGTAAACGTACTCAGTTTAATGTGACAAATACTCTGGAACATCAACATATACTCAACATACCTTAAATAACCTTTACATAACTTAGAAATAAGTTTTGAAGGCTTTGGTATGGCAAAAACAAGTTAATTCGCTTACAGGGACTAAACTTGACAAACTGCGAAAGTATGCCAATTTGAACTGTAACGAACATTCCGGAACGTGTCCATATGTTAAACATACCATAAATATCCTTTACATAGCTTAGAAATAGGCTTTGAGGGGTTTGGTATGCTAAAACAAACTTTTGGATCATTCAGGGACTAAAGGTGTCAAAAAGTGCATAAGTTTGCAGTTTCGCGCATAACTTACGTTCTGAATACGTCCGGACTTCCAAAAATTTATGTAAGCATCCTTATATTATGCCTTGGTGTTTGGCATGAGAAAAATCCATTCGTCGCGTCATTTGGATCGTTTTTCGCGCTTATGCGCATTCCGTCGTAACTAAGCGAACATCGCGATAGTACGGCCAAACGAACCAACATCCGACACATTTTTGAGCATGTTTCATGTCCACAATGTTTAGGCATCATTTTAGGGCCTTAAAGTTGGCTTTACGGGCCTTAGAAGTGTCGGAAATGGCTTAAATACGCAACAGGGACCAAAACTGCCAATTCTGAAAATATGTGCAGATCAGACGGGGCCAGGCGGCCCGCGTGAGTTTGGCCTGCATATTGAGGCGGGCCGCGTGGGACTGTCAGACCAGATTCAATGTTTGCATTTAATGCAGTTGGCCTTTCGTTCGATCAAGGGGCAATGCCCTTTCACCCAATCAAAGGCCAAAGGCCATTTTCAGTAACCACCACATTTTTGACAAGTGTTCGCACCCGATCGTGGCACGATATTCGATAAACAATCCTAACAGTTATGCTTTTCCTATAAATACCCCCCCTTTGTTCCAAAAACCCACAACAATCTGATCTAAGCTCTAAGTTGGAACCTTTGTTTCATACCTGATCTATTTTGATCTAGATTAGCATTCAGGGACCCTCCGTAAGTCTTCTTTCGCTCTTTTATTCGCTTTTCGAGTCCGAAAGTCAACGTTTTGTTGACTTTCTGCATTGACCAGCCTATGGTCAACACGAAGTTCTTGGAACTTCATAACGTGAGCGTGATCACGATGGTTATAGTCCGTAGTGACTATACCTACTGATTACCACGTTATCTAGGCTCAGTGACGAGTCGTAGTTTCGGCCAAAATGTGCATTCTTGCATATTTTGTAACCAAACTACTCGTGAGCATCAAAGCCGTTTGTTTTGATGCCAAACCTGTTTTCTAAACTTAGTTAAGCATGTTCTAACATGCTTAGCTCGTCACTTTTAGTTTAGTGCTTATATAGGGTCGTAAGGTAAGCGATCTAAACCATCGCTTATACTTTCAAACCCAACCCATTTGGTCGATCATTAGGATCCGACCAAACACATTAGGTGACCATAGCTATAACCTTCCGAGGTTATACCTTGTGGTCGCGATCTTAGGCGTTCCGAACGCGTTCTACGCGAACGACGCGTTAAGGGTAGCATAAGCTACCTAAACGGGTCGTGATGGACCGTAAGCACTTAGGTTAAGTTTCATTTTAGTATGTAGGCTTTGTTAAACCATATTACACGAGTCTCCATACTCGTTTGGTTTACGAACCCGCGTACTATCCGATCCTTCCGATTTGGTCCGGTATATTAACATAGCTACCTATTAGGTGCCGTTTGATATCCCGTGATCTTTAGCATTATCTGGTTATTATACAAGAACTCCAAAGCAATCTCAGGTGAGTACATTGAACCCCTCTTTTACTGTTTTCCAAACTGTTTTGGGGTGAAACACATGTGCCTATCTGTTACTTTCATGCTTTCCATGTTTTCACATCATATGCCTGCTATGTTGTTAGTACATTATAGTACATGATTTCATTACATTTTATGCTAGGTATGCCCATTGTGTGCGTACTTAGTACATTGATTTACATTACATTTCTATTGCATATGTTTACTCAGCATATGGACACATTGATTTACATGAACATTTCTGCTTCGTATGTTTACTTAGCATACTTAGTACAATTATTTACATCACATGCCTTCATTTTGGTACAACATTTGGTTTGTTTAACATGGGACAATACATTCATTAACATTAGCTACGCCGTTCGTTAGTAGGTAGTGGTACCATAGGAATTGACAACTCCCGTTTCTGAAATCCTGGGTTTGATAGGATTGGAAGGAATGACCGAATTCGATATACATAACTTAGATAAACCTTTAATTTGTTTAAGGGTTTATCGCCGCAGTCTCAAGGCTTGGATGTATGCATAGTTTACAATACCGCATAAATGTTAATATCAGTATAGCATGCATTTCCACAGAACATAACTTTGATTTAAACCAAGTTTTACTTCAATAGTATGTTTTCGTGCATATGGTTTAAGTTGATACATTTCGCTTACCATACATGATACATTTTGGGATACACATTACATGATTTACATTGAACATAAACACGTTGACATTGACATACACATTTGGTGGTTTACATTGAACATAGACATTTGACATGGTTTACACAATAAACAATTGAGTTATACAAGAACAATCTTACATGGTGGATGGTTTGGGTAAGTGATTAAGTAACGAGGCGTGTGTAATATGATACAAGCATGGTGGATACGCCGCTGGTACTTCCTATATATAAGTGTTTGTATGGTATCACATATCATAGCGTTATTTGAATCATTTCAATTTGAGACATATGACATTTTATACAAATAACACACTTTTCATGAGACATTGTTTTACAAACTCATTTTACATGGTTATCCGTTTAACCATACAGTGTTCTCTTATTTATACATATCATCTGATCTTATCGTTTTTCAAATGATTTACAAGACAAAGCAAAAAACGGGATTCATGACTACAAGGTTCCATACTATCGCGATGTTCGCTTAGTTACGACGGAATGCGCATAAGCGCGAAAAACGATCCAAATGACGCGACGAATGGATTTTTCTCATGCCAAACACCAAGGCATAATATAAGGATGCTTACATAAATTTTTGGAAGTCCGGACATATTCAGAACGTAAGTTATGCGCGAAAGTGCAAACTTATGCACTTTTTGACACCTTTAGTCCCTGAATGATCCAAAAGTTTGTTTTAGCATACCAAACCCCTAAAAGCCTATTTCTAAGCTATGTAAAGGATATTTATGGTATGTTTAACATATGGACATGTTCCGGAATGTTCGTTACAGTTCAAATTGGCATACTTTCGCAGTTTGTCAAGTTTAGTCCCTGTAAGCGAATTAACTTGTTTTTGCCATACCAAAGCCTTCAAAACTTATTTCTAAGTTATGTAAAGGTTATTTAAGGTATGTTGAGTATATGTTGATGTTCCAGAGTATTTGTCACATTAAACTGAGTACGTTTACGCACCAGTTTGCGTATAATTCCCCAGAAAGCGATGTAGAGCTTGAAATCGAACAAGAGTTGATATGTGCAAATGATACACATATTTATACAAGTCCAAGGTATGAAATACAATATTTCATTGGTTTGGCATTTGTTTGATGGTTGAAGTGACACAGGTGTCACAGTCTCCCCTACTTTAGGAAATTTCGTCCCGAAATTTAGTTTTAGAGGAAACTTGTGCAGACAGCTGTGACGGTTTCGCTTTCAGACAAATCCATTGAACCCTTAGGCAAAACTCTGGGCCATGTTAGGAACCTTAGCGAAAATTTCAACCCACAAAGTGAAGTCCTTGTAGTAACAAAACATGGAGTTCCGAACTAAGGGCGGGAGAACGTTTCCCGTGAAGAGTTATCATAGGAAACTTGTGTGTGCTTGAAATCAGAATTGGGGAGTGTAAGAATAAATGACATTGGTCAAAATCCAAGACTTTTCCCGTATCATTACGCTTGTCACTGTAGGTCTTAACACATGACAAAACTTCCTGTGGTTTCTGTGCATTGAATTCCATAATTATGTAGGCCTCCATAATTACGTACTTCCTTGCACAGTCCGCACAGTTCATTTCATAATGCGTATGGGAAAAAAAAATCAAACGAATAATCTCTTCAGCTAAACTACCCAAGAGAAATATTTAACTACATCAACGTAGGATGTCTTTAACTAGATTGTCGAACCAATCTATTTAACTTAGATCGACGTAGGATCTCTTTAACTAGACCACCCGAGGGCCTCTTTAACTATATCAACGCATGACATCTTTAACTAGATTGTCGAACCAATCTCTTTAACTTAGATCGACGTAGGATCTCTTTAACTAGACCACCCGAGGGCCTCTTTAACTATATCAGCGCATATTATCCTTAAACTTTGGAATAGTACTTTATAATCCAAGGGACTTGACTACAACGTAGAAGTCCATTAAGGATTTAAGATAGTACCTTTTTGAATGTCCTACTACGAATCCCTCATATGAAGATATGAAAGATTCCACGAGGATTTGGATAACGAATATCCAGAGTATACAAAAAACACAAAATGCATAATAGAAAACACAAGATGCATAAACACATAGTCATATAACCACAAAGATTGTTTAACTTGATTTGTTATCATTCTGTTAGTTTGTTCTGCTAACTGTGCACATGTATTCAAAGCACACCAGGTATCCAATCAGTGGATTTTGATTAGTGCTTTAAATATTTCTAAGAATCTAACTATAAAGATAGAAAGATCTTAAAGAGAAAATTCGATTTCGATTCTAAGGAACCGAAATGATCGAATTTTGGTACATGAGGAATCCAATTAAGGACTCTGATCTGTATGATAATCATCCACAAGGGTCTAATTATGGGGATAAAAGATCCCATATGGATTTTAGAAGTTGAAGATGTTTCGAAACCTGGCACTGGACGTGTTTAAGTCAAAACACGAAGTAAAATGCTTATGAGGTTGAGATGCTCAATATGCCATGGCAACATATGGGGCGGAATTTGAAAGTTAAGTCAATGTATGAGGATAAATATTTTTTTGAAACTATGCATGTTTGAAGAAATCAGAACGTAATGGGTATGAGATTTGAAGATATCCTTGGTTATCTAAACAAGGATTTAAAGGTATAGAAGCACGATTACTCTTAATGTCACATTATTTCCTGTACTTCGTTTCTAAGAATAAAACGAGTACTTAGAATTTACTAAGAAAATCATGAGTAAACGCAAAAATGGGAAGAATTTTCACGAAAGTAGTTTGCAAGGAACATAGTTCCTTAATGTAGGCATCATAGGGGAATGCCATTCATACATGTAACTATACTTTGCATATCAGAATTGCGAACAACAACTTTTATTTATGAACGGGACAGATTGTTTCACATTACAAGCAAAATACAAGAAACAAAAGCATAAGACAACAACATCTTCTAAACAGCCAACTGCTCATCCGTGGGTTGGATTTGCCTTAGCAAACTTCGGGCAATTTCTTCGGAAATGACCCATCTCGCCACAGTTGAAACAAGAACCTGGTAGGAAACGACCTTGAGCGGGATTGTTGCCAGCTTGGTTTGGTGCAGCTACAGCTGTGCAAACTCTTGCTGTATGACCTATAAGTCCACAAGTTTGGCATTTGCGGCACTTTACATTGACATGATGATGGAGGCTACATTGGTTGCACAAGGGTGCAGTTCCGTTGTATGGCTTCCTAGCAGGGGGTTGAGCTGGTCGGTTGGGGATGTCTTGACCATTGTGAGTGACCACGGCGAAGTTCTGAGAGGCCTTTTGCTTCCTTGACCTCTTAGGGGATTCATTCTGTTCATCCATGGTCTTTGATTCCTTGATTGGTTTCTTGGCTGGTGGTGCAGGCTTGACTTCTGCTTCCTTTGGTGGCTCTTGAGTGTCTTCGTTGTCAAGACGAGAGGCTTCATTGTTGATACGAGACATGGCAAAGCCTAATTCAACAGTCTTCAGAATTACTTCGCCTATCCGCTGGGCAAATTTGGCAGTCTGCTCGGATATCTGCGCATCGTTGCGATGAAGAGACATTATGGAGGAAATGAAGGATATCAGAGGAAATAAACGAAATGTCATCGGTAAATAAAACAAGATGACAACACATAGAAATTGCGATCATTTGTTTGTTACCTAAGGCAAACAAATGAGACGGTGTCTAATCAAAGTAAGCAGGTCATATTAATGTATCGCGAAGACATGCTTTAGCCTATAAGTGGACACTCACCCCAAGAGTTCCCAGGTAAGAGTGACTGGTCCGATTATGTGGATTTGTACGAACACTCTAGCCTTAGACAGAAAACTCAGAGTACATGCATCCACTCTTCCAGATTGCACGTGTTCACACAATAAGACCCAAATTTTGATGAGGTTTTGAAAGCTCAAAGGGGTTCAAAACCTAGTAATCAATCATCCTAGAACAGATGATTAGTTTTCGAAGCGGGTTTGAAATTTATGTTCTTGTTGTGGTCGTCGCCTAAGGATAGGTGACGGTATTGTTTTATGACTAAACGCAAGTAAACTCGCGTTAGGGTCCTAGGAAGGTTATAGACTAGGTCAAAGTATTACTAATAACCTAATTCCCTATAACCATTGGCTCTGATACCATCTTTTCTGTCACACCTCGACCACATAGAACATACAAAACGTGGCGGAAATGTCGGGGAGTGTTGTAACAGAATCAGTTGTTTCAAATCCATGGTAAACGAAGTTTCGTTTTATAAATCAAACATGAAAGTTTACATTGTCTTAAACAAGAACCAAAGAATACATAACATAAATTAACTAGTTCTTGTCTCGTTTTAAGTCACTAAGGCACAGGTCCGCCTAAGTATGTCTTGATAAGTCCTATGCATCATCTTCTGAAAACACATGTGAAAATAGGTACGTCAGCATAAAAATGCCTGTGAGATACATTGGTTTTGTGAAAACGGGATTCATGACTTATGTTTGAGAAAATTTTTAGTCATGAACCTTGTAATTTGCTTTGTCTTGTAAATCATTTGAAAAACGATAAGATTAGATGATATGTATAAATAAGAGAACACTGTATGGTTAAACGGATAACCATGTAAAATGAGTTTGTAAAACAATGTCTCATGAAAAGTGTGTTATTTGTATAAAATGTCATATGTCTCAAATTGAAATGATTCAAATAACGCTATGATATGTGATACCATACAAACACTTATATATAGGAAGTACCAGCGGCGTATCCACCATGCTTGTATCATATTACAACACTCC
This sequence comes from Helianthus annuus, assembly GCF_002127325.2. NCBI lineage: Eukaryota > Viridiplantae > Streptophyta > Magnoliopsida > Asterales > Asteraceae > Helianthus > Helianthus annuus. The sequence goes on along the minus strand of NC_035435.2, from coordinate 56,988,822 downwards.
CCGACATTTCCGCCACGTTTTGTATGTTCTACGTGGTCGGGATGTGACAGAAAAGACCTTGTATTTTGCTTTGTCTTGTAAATCATTTGAAAAACGGTAGGATCAGATGATATGTAAAAATATGAGAACACTGTATGGTTAAATGGATAACCATGTAAAATGAGTTTGTATAAGATAAGTCGTTTGTAAGTCAATGTCTCGTGAAAAGTGTGTTATTTGTATAAAATGTTATATGTCTCAAATTGAAATGATTCAAGTAACGCTACGATATGTAATACCATACAAACACTTATATATAGGAAGTACCAGCGGCGTATCCACCATGCTTGTATCATATTACACATGCCTCGTTACTTAGATCACTTGCTCAAACCAAACCATCAAGATGAAGTGTTTAACAATTGTAGAAATGTTCATGTATAGTAGAATGTCTATTGTCAAATGTAAATCATGTCAACAGATACAACTGGTTCACACGGTTCAATGGTTATGAACGGTTCATATAATCAAAGGGTTTAGGCGGTTCACATAGTCAAATGGTTACAACGGTTCAAAATGTAGTATAATGTGTTCATATGCTGGATGAGCATATGCAACAGAAATGCAATGTAGAATAATGTACTACGTATGCACACAATGGGCGTACGTAGCATGAAATGTATTGTAAAGTGATGTACTAAGTATGCACACAATGGGCATAAATAGCATGAAATGTAATGTGAAACAATGTACTAAGTACGCACACAATGGGCATACATATCATAAAACGTAATGTAAAGCAATGTACTAAGTACGCACACAATGGGCATACATAGCATGAAATGTAATGTAAAACCATGTACTAAGTACGCACACAATGGGCATACATAGCATGAGATGTAATGAAATCATGTACTATAACGTATTAACGAATATAGCAGGTATATGATGTGAAAACATGGAAAGCATGAAAGTAACAAGTAGGCACATGTGTTTCACCCCAAAACAGTTTGGAAAATAGTAAAAGAGGGGTTCAATGTACTCACCTGAGATTGCTTTGGAGTTCTTGTGTAATAATCACACAATGCTAGAGATCACGGAATATCAAACGGCACCTAATAGGTAGCTATATTAATATACCGGACCAAAATCGGAAGGATCGGATAGTATGCGGGTTCGTAAACCAAACGAGTATGGAGACTCGTGTAATATGGTTTAACAAAGCCTACATACTAAATTGAAACCTAACCTAAGTGCTTACGACCCGTTTAGGTAGCTTATGCTACCTTAACGCGTCGTTCGCGTAGAACGCGTTTGGAACGCCTAACATCATGGCCATAAGGTATAACCTCGGAAGGTTATAGCTATGGTCACCTAATGTGTTTGGTCGGATCCTAATGATCGACCAAATGGGTCGGGTTCGAAAGTATAAGCGATGGTTTAGATCGCTTACCTTACGACCCTATATAAGCACTAAACTAAAAGTGACGAGCTAAGTATGTTAACACATGCTTAACTAAGTTTAGAAAACAGGTTTGGCATCAAAACAAACGGTTTTGATGCTCACGAGTAGTTTGGTTACAAAATACGCAAGAATGCGCATTTTGGTCGAAACTACGACTCGTCACTGAGCCTAGATAACGTGGTAATCAGTAGGTATAGTCACTACGGACTATAACCATCGTGATCACGCTCACGTTATGAAGTTCCAATGAACTTCATGTTGACCATAGGCTGGTCACGCAGAAAGTCAAACAAAACGTTGACTTTCGGACTCGAAAAGCGAATAAAAGAATGAAAGAGCACTTACGAAGGGTCCCCGAAAGCTAATCTCGATCCAGGAGCTCAGGTATGAAGCAAAGGCCTCAACTTAGAGCTTTAGATCAGATTTTGTGGGTTTTTAACCAAAAGGGGGGGGGGTATTTATAGGAAAAGTAAAGCCATTAGGATCGTTTCTTGAATATCGTGCCACGATCCAAGCCGTACACTTGTCGCAAAGTTGTGGTGCCTTATTTTGCCCCCACCATAGGAATTCGACACGTGTCGTTGCCCTTTGGGTGATCGAAAGGCCAATGCAAGTGGATCAAACATTGAATCTGGTCTGCATGTCTGATGCAGCCCGCGTCAGGATTCACACAAGTTTCAGGCGGGCCGCCTGGCCTTGTCTGATCCGCACAAACTTTCAGAATTTGCAGTTTTGGTCCCTGTTGCATGTTTAAGCCATTTCCGACACTTCTAAGGCCCGTAAAGCCAACTTTAAGGACCTAAAATGATGCCTAAACATTGTGGACATGAAACATGCTCAAAAATATGTCGGATGTTGGTTCATTTGGCCGTACGATCGCGATGTTCGGTTAATTACGACGGAATGCGCATAAGCGCGAAAAACGATCCAAATGATGCAACGAATGGATTTTTCTCATGCCAAACACTAAGGAATAATATTAGGATGCTTAAATAAATTTTTGGATGTCCGGATGTATTCAGAACGTAACTTATGCGCGAAAGTGCAAACTTGTGCACTTTTTGACACTTTTAGCCCCTGAATGATCCAAAAGTTTGTTTTAGCATACCGAACCCCTCAAAGCCTATTTCTAAGCTATGTAAAGGATATTTATGGTATGTTTCACTTATGGACATGTTCCGGAATGTTTGTTACAGTTCAAATTGGCATACTTTCGCAGTTTGTCACGTTTAGTCCCTGTAAGCGAATTAACTTGTTTTAGCCATACCAAAGCCTTCAAAACTTATTTCTAAGTTACGTAAAGGTTATTTAAGGTATGTTGAGTATATGTTGATGTTCCGGAGTATTTGTCGCATTAAACTGAGTACGTTTACGCACCAGTTTGCGTATAATTCTCCAGAAAGCGATGTAGAGTTTGAAATCGAACAAGACTTGATATGTGCAAAAGATACACATATTTATACACGATCCCAAGTATAAAATAAAATATTTCGTTGGCTTGGTATTTGTTTGATGGTCGTGGTGGCACAGGTTTCACAGTCTCCCCTACTTTAGGAAATTTCGTCCCGAAATTTATTCGTAGGAGTCTATTTGTGACTTTGTGTCAAATAACCACCAAAGATATGCAAGGAAATATCCTGTCATTTCCTTAACGGAGACTCTTCAGAAATGGAAATGAAGGAAGAATCAAGGATATTCATTTTCCCTTCGATGGAAAATTTTCAGAAACGAAAATGCACAGAATGAGTCATTTTCCTTAATGGGTATCCTTTAGAAACGAAAATGCACGGAATGAGTCATTTTCCTTAATGGGTATTCTTTAGAAACGAAAATGAACGGAATGAGTCATTTTCTTTAATGGGTATCCTTTAGAAACGAAAAATGCACGGAATGAGTCATTTTCCTTAATGGGTATCATCTGATCTTATCGTTTTTCAAATGATTTACAAGACAAAGCAAATTACAAGGTTCATGACTAAACATTTTCTCAAACATAAGTCATGAATCCCATTTTCACAAAACCAATGTATCTCACAGGCATTTTTATGCTGACGTACCTATTTTCACATGTGTTTTCAGGAGATGATGCATAGGACTTATCAAGACATACTTAGGCGGACCTGTGCCTTAGTGACTTAAAACGAGACAAGAACTAGTTAATTTATGTTATGTATTCTTTGGTTCTTGTTTAAGACAATGTAAACTTTCATGTTTGATTTATAAAACGAAACTTCGTTTACCATGGATTTGAAACAACTGATTCTGTTACAACACTCCCCGACATTTCCGCCACGTTTTGTATGTTCTACGTGGTCGGGGTGTGACATGCGTAGTGCCTCTTTCGTGTATTGGTCATATGTCTAAGTGGAAAACGAAATAATTCGTTGAGGAGGGGAAACCAACCAGTGGCCTCCGTCCCTATAGTATGCATTCCATACTACATAGGCTTTGATAATCCGCAGTAGAGAAATTCCTTTGTCGTACTTGTCCATGTGACGAATATGGTAATGGTTCTTGAGCTTCACGAGCTCCAACAAGATCATTAAGATCTTCATAGATGTCGAATAGAATGCAAATGGGGGAGTTGTAGCATGGCTTATGCCATACTATCCCTTTGGATAAGACAAATGTCAAAATGACGGAATTTATTGTGTTCATTTCCAATAAATAAGATAAGGTGTCATAGACACCAAAGAACCAACTCATGCACAAGAATTCTAGAATGTTGAGGGAAGATCCTCCATGAGTGGTTAACAAGTTTTGTTTGTTTAGATGACTAGTCTCGAACAACTTGTGTTGTAGATCGAATGTTAGGTGCGAACAATATGTATGGTCTTCTATATTGTATTGTAGGGTGTTATAGTAACCATCTCGGTTAGTGTTCTACTGGATAGAAACTTGAACAACTTAAGAATTTTGAATGGATAGTGATCACTAGCTTTGCCCGCAGAGTCCACCAGGATTTCCATGCACTGTTAGTTTTTATTACGTGGGCCCCCGTAATAATAAATTGTCTTGCATGGTCACCTTAGCATTCTCTCGTTCAAAACAGACGACCAATCAGAGAGAGGACACTATTGTCTATGTTTAACACATGAGGGAACTTCATGATAGTTCATGTGTCAACGTCCGTTGTCATTAATCGGAATGACACGCCGTTAGAAGAAATAAAAATAGAGAGATTTTGTAAAAATAAAAACTGGAGGGGCACCTTTAAGATGAATACTTCATCTTCCTTGTTTGGACAAGTGTGTCTATCGTGATTTGTATGAGCCACAGGGACCTCGTCCCACTAATGGAGTTGTTGTCCAAAGCTACCACCTCCGCCTCATCGTCACTACTGAAGTCAGGCATCTCAGCATCTGCGGGAAAGCAACCATCTTCCACGGGGTCAATGCTTTATGGTCTCACTTAGGAACCATGTTCGCCACCGTAATAGACGTGAGGTCAATATTCTCATAGAAGATGTATTGTGTTGAATATGTCAGGTTTTGAAATAGAGCATCATATCTCATGTAAAAGATGACGTGTCTTAACCATGTTATGCGTGTCAAGGATGACACTGGAATTCAAAGTCGAAGGCATTTTGTTCTTGCCAAGATGTTTCGTACAACACATATATAAATGATTTGCATATATAATCATATAAAATCCTATCTAACAAGGATTTCTATCGTGTATAAGCTAAACTCGTAAACTGTTTATAATGCATAAACTAGTAATGTAATGTGTTGTAGGCACATAGTCTATTAACGTAATGTGTCTATTTCTCGTAGACTTCACCCATGGAAATGTCCTCGCTTGATTTATGTGAAGTGAATTTTTGTTGTAGTGGACCATGAAAAATGTTTATGCAATGAAAACCTTTTGACCTGTCCAATTTTATTTATAATCTGTTCAACATGAACAAGAGGTTTTCGTGAGAGGTCCCTAGTGATTGTAGAGTTAGACTCGAGAAAGAATCATGGTTCACTACAATCGATGCTCTGATACCAATCTGTCACACCCGCTCGTAGCGGAAGCGCGAGGTGTGATCTGATCGGTTCTCATTGCATAACAATATAAGTGAACATACTAAATGAATAAAAACAAGCTCCAATGCCATTGTCATCATCGTTTCAAAAGAACGCAACATAAGTTAAATGTATTGGTTACAAGCTATCAAATGAAAATAAGTTTTCATTGTTTCATACATCAAAATGTAAGTCTTAAAATGTCAAGGCTTTGACCACTATATCATCGCAAAGAGGCGGTATATAACGGGCAAACCCTTCAAATGTTGGCATGGAGTCTTGATACTTGCTTTCCTGAACTGAAATACCTGCATGGTCCACTAATTTCCTGAAATAGATGTTAAGTTTGAAAACATCAACAAAAGTTAGCCAGTTCATGCAGTTTAGTTGTATAAGATGTATCTGTAAAATGTGAGATGCATTTGTATCAAAACTGTATGTAAAGATGTATCCGTAAAATGTGAGATATATTTGTATCAAAACTGTATATAAAGATGTATCCGTAAAATGTGAGATGTATTTGTATCAAAACTGTATGTAAAGATGTATCCGTAAAATGCGAGTTGAGTTTAGATGAAACCAGTATATAAGATGTAGTATGTAAAGCGTCAATGAAATCGTTGATCATTAATGTTTCGCGAGGACATTAATATGTGTGACGAAATAGGAAGCAATCCAAACCTAGACGATTTTGTGTCGACTACTATCGACTGGACACAAACGCACTCTTCTGTATAGGTCCACGACCAAGAGTGGGGCTCGCCAAAACCCATTAGATCTAACCCTCTGTACCTAGGTCCAAACTGGATTAATGATGCTTAGATGTATGACCCTAATCGCACATGATCTAAGGTGTTTCATTCCATGACTTATCATACTATAAACATGTATTTTCCTCGATAGTTGTAAAGTTGTAAAACATTTAAAATGAATAGGGGACATGAACTCACAGAATTGCGTCCGTGAATGGTAAGTAACCGTGATCTGAAATACGATCGTCCTGAATAGTGTCACGACCTACAAACGTTCTATATTTGTTAGACACTTCGGTCTTGTATTGACTTGAGTACAAGTCTTTTATCTTGAATATGTGTTAAGACTTGTATGTCTTTGTTATTCATTAAACTGTGTCTTAGATGTATTAACTGATAACTGTTTGGTGTATATATTTCGCCAAATATATATTCTTGTATCTCGTGAGTTGTAACGTAGTTGTATAAATGTGTTTTCACCAAGTGTTAGGTGATGTGAAAGTGTATATCATTGCACGTATAGGAGTACGTATGTCCGCGTGTTTGTTATATGTGATCTTGTATTATTAGAATATATATACTTATATATGTTTCATAAAAATATATATGTTATACTTGGTAAAAGGTATAGGAAATATCTTAAAAATAATTTATTTTTAAGATTAGTTCTAAAAATATAATTTTTATAAAAATATAATTTTTAGTCTTTCACTAAAACAATATATTTTAGATGGTAAGAAATATATATGTATGTTTATATATTTCTAAAACAATATCTTTTTATTATAAACCATAAGTAATATATTTTGTATATTGTAGTAAATATATAGTTACTTATTCGGTTTAGAAAACGTAGTTTTACCAAGTCACCGATATATGGTATATTACAGTCCGTAATATTTATATGGTCCGTATATTTGTCCGTAAGTCCGATTTGTCCATAAGTTGTGTCCGAAGGCTCGGAACATCCGTAAGTTGTTTTTAAGGTGTATTTTTGTGTAGTCTTGTAAGACTTTAGTTGTAATGTGTCTTGTGTTTATTTCTACCATTGTATTCAAGTTACTAGTTTTCAAGTATATAACTAATACAAACAAATAACACTTACCACATAAGTTGTTAAGATAACTAAATATATATTTTCTCAAAAATATATATATTTATATGTAGTTTTTGCTTTTATAAAAAGGGAAAATGCCACTAAAATGTAACTAAGTTTGTCAAGTGTCTCAATTAAGTCATCCAAACTTTTTTTGTCTCTTTAAAGTCATCAAACTTTAATTTTTTGTTCCAATACTGTGTAATTACCAGGTTATTAGGTTACCATATTTTTCTTTTATTTTTTATTTTCTTTTAAATGCTTATGTGGATATTATTTATATTAGGTGGAATTTAAAAAATAAAAACATATCTTGATCTTGGTTTACTGTGCAAGTTATAAGTTTTACGTGAACTTTATTTCATTGATTTTATATTTGAGGCATCTGGTCATCATCTTACCAATACGATATTTAATATATATATATATATATATAGGGTAAGGTTCATGCGAGAACCACCCTTATTGCGAGAACCGCGAGAACCAATGTGAACACAAAATAAAATCTAAAAAAAATCAAAAAAGCACTCAAATTTTTTTTTTATTTTTTTTATATTATCAGGAATAGACAATTGCACTTTAATTTACAATACCATTAGTAATACACTACTTTTTACATTACCAATATTCAAAATGCACATGTGCATAATTAGGTATAACCATGATATAACGTGTTTTGGTACAAAAAGTTTGTGATTTTGAATGGAGAAGTAGACCCATATATATGTTTTTTGGTTAGTTATATCTAGTGGTTGATGGTTTGGTTATAGTTGTCAATTTTTTATGTAATATATTGATTGGATGGTATAAATGGTGTTTACATACATGTAATAAAGTGAAAATATTGTTAATGGTATTGTATTATGGATGGTAGGAGGTAATGGTATTGTATTATGGATGGTAGGAGGTAATGGTAGTGTATTATGGATGGTATGATAGATGAAAGGGAAAGTGTATTCAAAGTGGTGTATCAAAACACCTTATTTCATGTTGATACATATAATGCACATGTGCATTTCAAATATTGGTAATGTAAAAAGTAGTGTATTACATATGGTAGTGTAAATAAAAGTGCAATTGTCTAATATATGTAATGAATTACGGACTTTGTCAAAGAAATGACAGAAATGCACATGTGCATGCTTGTGTATTATGGATGGAATGATAGATGAAAGAGAAAGTAGTGTACCAAAACACCTTATTTCCTGTTGATACATATAGATGCACATGTGCATTTCTAACATTGGTAATGTAAAAGATAGTGTATTACACGTAGTAGTGTAAATGAAAGTGCAATTGACTATTATTTGTAATGAATTACGGAATTTGACAAAGAAACGACACATATGCACATGTGCATGGATAACTGTTACTCGAATTTTTTTTTTTGAATTTTTTTTTTATTTTTTTATTAACAAAATATAGCGATTTTTTCAAAAAAAATAGTAAAAAAATAAAAAAAAATTTTTTGAGTGTTTTTTAGATTTTTTTAGGAATTGCTGTTTGTGTTAACACTAGTTCTCGCGGTTCTCGCAATAAGGGGTGGTTCCTAACGGATCTTTGTCCTATATATATATATATATATATATATATATATATATATATAAAACTCAATCGTAACAATTTTTGTTACTCATTCAAAAAGTATATTTTTTTGCTTTAAAAAAAACTCAATCGTAACACTGTATATTTTATTAATTTTAGAATAAAAAATGAATTTTCAATTTTTTTAGAGAAAAATCCATGTCATTAATTTTATTTTCCACATCATATTAAAAATAAAAATAAAAAATAAAACCTGACACATCATAATTATTAACCTGGTAACCTGATAATTACATAGTATTAGAACATCAAATGAAACTTGAGTTATTTTATAGAGACAAAAAAAGTTTCAATGACTTAATTGGAACACTTGTCAAAGTTGGTTACATTTCTATGAAGTTACCCCTTATAAAAACTATTCTTTTAAATCTTTTTATGCTAATAAAGATTTTGTCAAAAATAATAGTTTTTATAACTTATGATTTTAAGAAAAATGGCTATATTTTCTTTGAAATATATACATTGCCATGTTTATATAAAACATATCTTTTTCTTTATAAAAATCACCAACAAGTTCTCATATCATTCTTAATAAAAACATATGAGATTTATATCAAAATCTCAACAAGATGAAATCAATAACATGTACGGTTTTGGTATGATCATAACATATGTTAACTAGTTCAAAATTCATGATTTACTTCTAGTTTTATCAAACTTTTTATAAAAACCCATCTAGTATGTTTCTTTTTATAACTTTATAAAAGTATTATTTTTAGTGAAAAACCTCATATACTTTAATAAAATCCAAGATTATGATCATCCATTCAAACATTTTGTTTAACAAAACCTTTAAACATTTACATGTACACTTGTTATATTATGTTTTTAAACATCATCTAACAAGTTATTCATATGCTAATCATCAAAACTAGATCAAATATGCAAGTAATCATCCTTAAATCACAACATAAACAAACTTTTATATCATGATTATTATTTTGCTTCTTTGTATTTTCATATTATTTTGTATGATTATTTAGTTTATTACATGTTCTTTAACCAAATAATACACAAATAAGTATGAAAAAGAGATTTTAGAAGCTTACTTCTAGCACTAATGGCTAGGGATGATCTTGATGATGATTAAAGAAAAGAAAAAAAGTGTTGATCTTGGTGTTTTGAAAGCTCATGAATGGATGGAAAGGCTTGCCTCTTCTTGTTGTTGCTTTAGATCACTTTAAGTATCTTCAAGCTCCATCTTGATCATCAAAGAAGGCAAGGTGAAATATTTTTGATGGTGTTCTTCGATAATATATGAATGTTGAGAGAGCTTCTTAAGTGAGTGAAAAAAGATGGTGAAAAATGAGATGAAGTGCTTTGTTGATTATGAATAAAAATGTTTAAAGTCTTTCACTAACTTTACCAACTTGTCCACTTGGTTAAACAACTTGCAACCATGGTAAAATATCATGATATTTATGGAAACAATGGTAAAAAAAGTGGGTCCTACAAGGGTTAGTTTTTATTAGGTGTTGTTTAGGAAAGCTTTAGATGTTCAAGTTCTTAAGTATTTAGAAGGTGTTAAGTGACCATTACTAGACCATAATGATCCAATTAACACTAGATGGCCATTAAAAAAAATATTTGATATCGTTCAGATATTCGTTTCGAATTGTTTCTGTTAGACGTTATTTGAATGCTAAGTTGTGTAACTTGTGTGAATTGATGTAGTTATTGGTTCGGATGATACCTGAAGGTATCCTCATATGAATTCTATGTTAAATAGCATTTTTACATGTTGCAAAAATATTAAAAAGCTGATTTCTGCAGAATTTCTGCGGAAAAGTGTTGAAATCGTCGCTTTTAGTGCTTTTCGGGTAGTTTTTAGTGTTATCGGACTTTGGGAAGGTTTTAAACGAAACCCTTGCATTCGTAGTTAGGGTTTAATGTATATTAGATGTTGGACTTTTGTCTGAATCCTAAAGATGTCGTTTAGATGGTTTCTGCAGATCCTGCGTTTTCGTCAGAATACTAGTTTACTAGGTGCTTTTCTAGTAGTTTCGATGCATTGTTTAAACTGTTTAAAATGTACTTAATAAAAATGAATCATATGCATCCTAAGTAAGTTTTCCATGAGTATTCTAAGTGTATGTCACGAAATACGCAGTTCGGGTGTTCAAAATGCATAAAAATATAGCTAAAAATGAGTACTTTAAGTGTAAGAAAGTTACCGAAAAGTGGCAGTTGTCACAGTTCAAACCACATTCATCTCCTCCCTTCTCTCCCCACCTACGGCCCCCATACACCCACCATACATCCACCATTTTCAAACCTTGTTCATCCATTCCAAGTTCACATTGAGGTACAAGAAGGTGTTTAAGAAGGATTAGAGCTTGTAGATCTTGAAGAACCTTCTTCATTTGCTTTTACCCAACACTTTTGTCATCTTCAAGTCCTAGTAATCTTCCCTAGCCTTGTTGCTAGTGCTGAGCCCTCATATTCTCTTATTACTTCATGTATTGATTGGTTAAAAGATTTATTATGGTGAAAATCACAAGAACACTAAAGAATATAAACATGAATTTTTCACATAAGCTTAAATACATAGGAAAACATGTTGAATATGTTGATTTGCTTCTTGTTTATTGATTATTAGTGTTAGTGATGTTAGACATCATATGGAGCCTACTAGATTATGATTAAACACATGATCTAGTCCTAGTAATCTTTCCTAGCCTTGTTGCTAGTGCTGAGCCCTCATATTCTCTTATTACTTCATGTATTGATTGGTTAAAAGATTTATTATGGTGAAAATCACAAGAACACTAAAGAATATAAACATGAATCTTTCACATAAGCTTAAATACATAGGAAAACATGTTGAATATGTTGATTTGCTTCTTGTTTATTGATTATTAGTGTTAGTGATGTTAGACATCATATGGAGCCTACTAGATTATGATTAAACACATGATCTAGTAAGTTAAAGTGGTGATCTTGTGAAAGAACAAGATCTCCATGCTTTATGTCTTCATAAACTTGAATAATGAAATGGGTTCTTATGTAAAAATGGTTAAGACAAAATACAAGTTTTGTAAATAGATGGTTTCCAAATGATTTTCTCAAGAAACCAAGTATATTTATGAGATCTACAAAGCCATGGTTTCTAAATAAACTAACTATATTTTTAGTGTTTAACAAGACTAGAAACATGTGTGTAACAAGAAAAATACAAAAGAAATATTCTTAGAAAAATCATCCTACAAGTTGTAAAGAACCAAATCTTTTAATAAAGAGATTTACAAACAAATAACCATGTTTTTAAGGGTAACTAAACCTACTAAATAACATGGTAAGTTACTACAAGTTTTTACAAGAACTTCAAGTTCATGATGTAGGGTGAATTACATGATTTAGGCATATGGTGAGACTTGATTGTGTTGTTGATGTTGATGATGATTTTAAAAGAAAATAAACACATGTTTTGAAAACATGGGAAACCTCCATTTTTAGGGGAAACCCTGTCAAAATTTCTACAAATTTTGACACTTAGAAAAATATAACTTTTTGAGAAACTTATTCCCTAAAAATGCATATAAAAATGTTTACCAAGTTTTCCCTAATTTTTGTGTTAAGAAATGATGATTTCTTCAAGATTAAAAATTTATATTAAGTCTGTATAATTTTGAGAAAATATATATATTTATTGATCACCAAATTTTGTGCTAAGTGTATGTAGTATGTATTATATGTGATAGTGTATTAGGACTTGAAAATACACTAAATACTTCTAAGAAGTGAAAATACAAAAATACACATACTACATACTTAGACAAATACAAGAAAATATATTTATGAAAATATATTACTTGATAGAATAAATAACTTGGACAAAATACATAATTCGGGTGCAAAATACAAGATACTTATATTAATTTTTGAGAAAATAATATAAGTAAGATGCATAGTTAAAAATATAAAATATTTTTAACACAAGAATACATATACAAAAGATAGTGACTTGTGCTTGTGCGATACAAGTCTAGTGACTAACGATAATAAAACACGTTTAGGTCACGACACATTATAAGCAAATCCGGTGAAGTTTACGACGCAGGAACGCAAAGTTGTAAGTTCATGCTCCCCCTTTTCTTTAAGTGTTTTTGGTTTTATAACTTCGGGGGTGAAATACATGTTATAAATGTTACAATGTTATAAATGGTATGATACGAAAACAAGAAACACTCTTGGTGATAACTAGTACCAAGTATGATGCGTTTGATAAATGATACGAGAAATCGTGTCACGAATAGGGTACCATAAGCACCATTAATCGTGTACATACTTAGACCACAGAACAAAAAGTTAGATCTAATGGGTACAAGGGCAGCCCCACTCTTGGTGATAACTAGTACCGAGTAGTGTTTTTGTGTCTCCGTCATGAATCGACAACTAGAAAAATGCCTATGGTTTGGTTGCTTCGTATGTCGTGTCACATGTTAATGGCCTTGCAACCCAATAGCAACTTGATACATACAGGAATACTTGAGTTATACAAGAATACATGATTTATACATGAATACTTGATTTATACATGAATACTTGATTTTCAAAAGATACATACCATGTTTTTCATACAAAGTATACAAATGTTCAATACAAGAACTGCATGAATTCACACCAACATTATGTTGACGTTTTTCCAAAACTCACATGTATTTCAGGTAACTAAAGGTGGATGTGCGCGCGGTCTTACTCATGCTCGTGGATGTCGTTATGTTTGTCTTAAATAAAGTTGTAAACTTTCAGACAATATGTTGTTTCGTGATGTAAACACTTAACTATGTTTTCTGTTATGTAATGGTGTTTGAAGTTATTTTATGAGCATTTAGTATGTTTACCAATCGTATGCAATGAAAACCTTTCATGATCACACCTCGTGCTTCCGCCTTAGAAAGGGGTGTGACAGATTGGTATCAGAGCTGCGATTGTAGTGAACCAGGATTCCTTCTCGAGTTTAGACTACAATCTCTAGGATCCTCTCACGATAACAATTTTCAAAAAGTTTTCATTGCATAAAACTTCCCGCGACATCCACTACCTGAAACTGTTTACAAAGAGTCACGAAAAGACACTACGAGACTTAGGGTGCACTGGAGTAGCACTTGTCTGTGATTAAGAATTACTTGCAATTATGTGTGATAATCGATATATACATGTACTAGAAGTAGAATGCCACAGGTATATGTGACTTTGCCTGGAAACAGTGACCTATCTGAAGGAAGAAATACGAGGACGAAACGAACTGTGCGGACTGTGTAAGGAGTTACGTAATTATGGATGCATACATAATTACGGAATTCAGTGCACAGGAAGCACAACAAGTCTTGTCACTTATAGATTCCCTCAGTGCAAGAAAAGGGCAAATGTGAACACCCTTCTTGATAAATACTCCTTTGGAGTAATAACTTAGGGTATAAAGACAAGAACCGCCAATGTGAATAGCTTATGACACAACAGTATTTATCTATTTATGCATGCTTGTTGCTGTATGAATTGACACATTTGGCGGATTGTTTGATGTCACTTATGTGGTATATGCATGCGTATATATATACTACTACTGTCTCGTATGACGATATCAAACAAATGTCTAACCCTATTGTGTTATGTTCTGTCAGAACATGGCACCAAGAAGAACCGTGAACGCTCGTGATCAACCTCCTCCTCTGCCAAGAACTGCTGAAGAGCTTAACGCTCTACTAGAAGAAAGGATCTCCGCAGCTATCACCCAGTATGAGGCGAACCGTACTGAACACAATGGAGGACCAAGCAATGCTAGGCAAAATGGTAATGGAGACTCATCTGGAGGGAACACAGCTCAGGGCTGCACTTTCAAGCAGTTCCTTGACTGCAAACCACTGAACTACGACGACACTGGAGGAGCGGTGGCGTTTGTACGTTGGACGAAGAAGACTGAAGCCACTATCCGCATGAGCAAGTGTACCGCGGATCAACAAGTCACTTTTGCTACTGGGTTGTTTATTGATGAAGCTTTAACTTGGTGGAATTTGCAAGTCCAAACTATGGGTGATGATGCCGCTTATGGCATGTCTTGGGATGAACTGAAGGAGAAGATGAGAGAGAAGTATTGCTCTCGTGCTGAACTCCAGAGGTTGGAGACTGAGTTTTGGCATCTGACCATGGAAGGTGCTGACATCACTAGATATACTCGAAGGTTCCACGATCTGTCAAGAGTGCTTCCCTACATGGTGGCTCCTGAATTTAAGCGCGTTGAACGTTACATTTGGGGATTGGCCTCAGAATTTTGCGGCATGGTAACTTCGGCCAAACCTCAAACAATCACTGAGGCTGTAACTCTGGCTGTCAGCCTTACTGAAGATTGTGTTCGTATGAAGAAGTTATCGTTGAACCCAACAGAGAAGACCGAAACGCATGCTGAGTCGTCCGGTGACAAGAAGAGAAAGCATGCGAATCTGAATCAAGCAACTCATAACAATAAGGGTTCCAACAAGAAGCGTGACCCCAACCCGCCTTAGGAGGCGAAATCTCTTACAGCCATGAATGACGCTCCAGCTAAGGGATACCTGGGCACTCTGCCCAAATGCAATCAGTGCAAGCGTCATCACGAAGGAGTTTGTCGCATTCCAAAATGCGACAAGTGTGGAAAGCTGGGTCACCGCACTGAAGACTGTTGGGGGTAAAGGAAAGAACGGGAATGGAAACCGCGGCAGTGACGGTAATAGAAATGGTGGGAATGGAAATGGCAATGGTAATAGGAATAGTAACGGGAATGGAGCTAGGCGGAACCAAGGATGCTTCGTTTGTGGAAGCAAGGATCACTTCGTGAAAGATTGCCCAGGGGGAAACAACGCTCAGGCTCGAGCATTTGTGATTGGAGCAAGGGACGCACGCGAGGACCCTAACGTGGTCACCGGTACGTTTCTCGTAAACAATCACTTTGCATCCATATTATTTGACACTGGTGCCGATTATAGTTTCATGTCTGTGGAATTTAAACGTATGCTTGGGATAGAGTCTAGTAGATTGGATATTCCTTACTCCATAGAACTAGCCAATGGTAAACTTGTTGAATCGGGCGAAGTTGTTAGAGGCTGCTCATTAAAACTTGGTGAACGAAATTTTAGCATCGACCTTTTACCTATTCAATTGGGTAACTTCGATGTAGTGGTCGGAATGGACTGGTTGTCCAAGAACAAAGCTGAAGTTATTTGTCATGAGAAAATCATTCGCATCTCTTTGGCGAATGATGAAACTCTCATCGTACATGGAGAAAAGCGTGACGCGCCTCTGCAAATCATCAGTTGCATGAAGGCACAGAAGTGCTTAAGGAAAGATTGTGTCGCTTTCCTAGCACACGTTGTAGATAAAAAAGCTGTGGAGCCGAAACTCGAAGACATTCCTGTGGTGAAGGAATTCCCTGATGTTTTTCCCGAAGATCTGCCAGGACTACCTCCGCAACGACTAGTCGAATTCTGTATAGACTTGGTTCCAGGAGCCACTCCTGTAGCCAAGGCACCCTATCGGCTTGTACCATCTGAAATGCAAGAGTTATCTACACAACTCCAGGAGTTGTTGGATAAAGGATTCATAAGGCCAAGCTTCTCGCCTTGGGGAGCTCCAGTATTGTTCGTGAAGAAAAAGGATGGAACTCTGCGGATGTGTATCGATTACAGAGAACTGAACAAGCTCACTATCAAGAATCGGTATCCGCTACCGAGGATTGATGACTTATTTGATCAGTTGCAAGGATCATGCTACTATTCCAAGATCGATCTTCTGGATACCATCAGTTAAGGATACAAGGAGAAAGCGTACCAAAGACTGCATTCCGAACGCGTTATGGGCACTACGAGTTTCTCGTGATGCCATTTGGACTGACGATCGCGCCAGCGGTCTTCGTGGATCTGATGAACCATGTATGCAAACCATATCTCGATAAATTCGTGATTGTATTTATCGATGATATCCTGATTTACTCGTGAACGAAAGAAGAGCAGGAGCAACACCTCAGAACCATTTTGGAACTACTGAAGAAGGAGAAACTATATGCAAAGTTCTCAAAATGCGAATTCTGGATTCGCGAAGTACAATTTCTTGGTCACGTTGTGTATGAGAAGGGCATTCATGTAGACCCGTCCAAGATTGAAGCAATAAAGAATTGGGAAGCCCCCAAAAACCCAACTGAAGTTCATCAATTTTTGGGCTTAGCGGGCTATTATCGATGGTTTATTGAGAATTTCTCAAAGATAGCTCAACCGCTAACGACCCTTGCGCAGAAAGACAAGAGGTACGACTGGGGTGACAAGCAAGAAGAAGCCTTCTAACTACTCAAAAATAAGCTATGCGATGTACCGATACTATCCTTGCCCGAAGGCACTAAAGACTTCGTGGTATACTGCGATGCTTCACGGCAAGGTTTGGGTTGCGTGCTCATGCAACGCCAGAAAGTCATCGCTTATGCTTCAAGACAATTGAAGGTACATGAAAGAAACTATACCACCCACGACTTGGAACTCGGCGCGGTGGTATTCGCCTTGAAGATCTGGTGACACTATTTATATGGTACACGATGTACAATCTTCACAGATCACAAAACTCTGCAACACATACTTGATCAGAAAGAATTGAACATGCGCCAGCGGCGATGGGTCGAGCTGCTGAATGATTACGATTGTGAGATTAAGTACCATCCTGGAAAGGCAAACGTTGTAGCAGACGCATTAAGTCGAAAAGAAAGGGTTAAGACCCTAAGGGTTCGAGCATTAGAAATGACTATTCAAATGAACCTCACTGCGCGCATTCGTGACGCACAACAAGAGGCCCTTAAGATGGAAAACCATAAAGCTGAATACCTCCGGGGTGCGTTGAAATACATGGTGCCAAATGAAGAGGGAACCTTATACTTTAAGAAGCATATTTGGGTTCCGCTCTATGGCGGTATTCGAGAAGTCATCCTTGATGAAGCGCATAAATCGAGATACTCGATCCATCCAGGATCGGACAAGATGTATCAAGACTTAAAAGAATACTATTGGTGGCCGAGACTCAAGAGCGATGTTGCTGTTTATGTTGGAAAATGCCTAACCTGCGCTAAGGTTAAGGCCGAATATCAGAAACCGTCCGGCTTACTACAACAACCAGAGATACCCATGTGGAAGTGGGAGCAAATCTCGATGGACTTCATAATGAAATTACCCAAGACCCCGAGAGGGCACGATATGATATGGGTGATAGTTGATCGATTAACAAAATCTGCGCATTTCCTACCGATCCGAGAAAAAGACAGCACTGGAAGGCTTACTGAGATATACTTAAAAGAAATTGCGTCACGTCATGGAGTGCCTATCTCAATTATTTCAGACAGAGATGGACGCTTTGTCTCAAGAATCTGGCAATCCTTTCAGGAAGCCTTTGGATCTCAGCTAGACCTAAGCACGGCCTTCCATCCGCAAACAGATGGCCAAAGCGAACGGACTGTACAAACGCTAGAAGATATGCTTCGTGCATGTGTTATGGACCTAGGAGGCAGCTGGGACACTCGTCTACCATTAGTTGAGTTTTCCTACAATAACAGTTATCATACAAGCATAGAAGCCGCACCGTTCGAAGCTCTGTATGGCCGCAAGTGCCGATCGCCCCTCTGTTGGGCAGACGCTGGAGATAAACATATGGTTGGTCCTGAACTTGTACAAGAGACAACCGACAAGATTATGCAGATCCGAGAGCGCATTAAGGCGGCTCGAGATCGACAAAAGAGCTACACTGATCGAAGACGAAAACCATTAGAATTCGAGGCGGGAGACAAAGTTTTGTTGAAGGTCTCACCTTGGAAAGGCGTAGTAAGATTTAGAAAACGTGGGAAGCTGAACCCACGATACATCGGACCATTCAGGATCTTAGAAAGAATTGGTACCGTGGCATACAAGTTGGAATTACCGGAAGAACTTAATGGAGTACATGATACATTCCATGTATCCAACCTCAAGAAGAGTCCAACACAAGAAGACGTGATCATCCCTGCGGATGAAGTGCATATTGACGACACCCTTCGATTTACAGAACAACCCGTTGAGGTTACCGACTGGAAAGTCAACAAGACCAGGAGGAGCAATGTGAAACTTGTCAAAGTACGTTGGAACTCTAAGTACGGACCCGAGTACACGTGGGAAT
Source organism: Helianthus annuus (assembly GCF_002127325.2). NCBI lineage: Eukaryota > Viridiplantae > Streptophyta > Magnoliopsida > Asterales > Asteraceae > Helianthus > Helianthus annuus. Next base: position 56,969,754 of record NC_035435.2, on the reverse strand, counting down.
GTGAAGGCCAGTTCAAAGAAAAGTATCCCCACCTGTTCAAGAAGACTCCTGCGAGAGTTGGTTCAGCCTAAATTTCGGGACGAAATTCTTTTAACGTGGGAGACTGTGACAACTGGCACCAAAACGGTAATTTCCGTCACTTTAATTATTATTTAATGACTGCAATTATGTGCTTAAATGTCAACATTGTTTGATTACATAATATACTTGTGAATTCATGCACCAAGAATTACTTTATGCATTCATGAACAAGCGTTGCGTCAGAAATACTAGTAAACTCACCGATAAGACACATTGTGTCAACAATTCTGCAGAAAGCAGATAGACAATAGAATTGGAGCCTAAGTGAAGGTCCAACGACAGGAATACACTAAAACCCAAGAGTACATACAAGGGTTTATATATAGGCCATCTGGAAGCTAAAATACGCACTAAAAAGCACCCAAAACGCACTTTAAGTGCATAATTTTATTAAATTCAGCTATAATCAGCCATAATTCAGCATTTAAACCTTGAAATATTATGCAGAATTCATGTCTTGTTATCGAGAATACCCTTCTAAGTGTTGGGAATTAAAAGAGTACTTAAAGGACACTAAACGGTGCAATTTAGCACTTTAACGAATCGGTATTTAACCGAACAACCGGACATTACCCGGAACATAAAAATATTACTAGAAGCATTGTTTTAATGTTTCTGAGCTAGTTATGGTCCCCGAACACAATAACACCCCTTATAACATAGTAACACACTAAATCCCTAAACTATATACTTGGAACTTAACTTACAAATGAAATTAGAAGTTGCAAGTTACAATTAACCCCCCCCCCCCATATGAAACTTACGGCCCAAAGAAGTGTCCCCACCAAGATTTCTAAAATTCTACAAAGATCTATAATGATATTACTTAGATTTAGTTTGATTTTGTCTAGATATTGTAAGATATGGAAGATTGAGTTAGATCTCGTATGGATAATAAATATAACACTTCACCTCCTTCAAACCACATTCATCTCCTCCCTTCTCTCCCCACCTATGGCCCCCATCCACCCACCATACATCCACCATTTTCAAACCTTGTTCATCCATTCCAAGTTCATATTGAGGTGCAAGAAGGTGTTTAAGAAGGATTAGAGCTTGTAGATCTTGAAGAACCTTTTTCATTTGCTTTTACCCAACACTTTTGTCATCTTCAAGTCCTAGTAATCTTCCCTAGCCTTGTTGCTAGTGGTGAACCCTCATATTTTCTTATTACTTCATGTATTGATTGGTTAAAAGATTTATTATGGTGAAAATCATAAGAACACTAAAGAATATAAACATGAATCTTTCACATAAGCTTAAATACATAGGAAAATATGTTGAATATGTTGATTTGCTTCTTGTTGATTGATTATTAGTGTTAGTGATGTTAGACATCATATGGAGCCTACTAGATTATGATTAAACACATGATCTAGTAAGTTAAAGTGGTGATCTTGTGAAAGAACAAGATCTCCATGCTTTATGTCTTCATGAACTTGAATAATGAAATGGGTTCTTATGTAAAAATGGTTAAGACAAAATACAGGTCTTGTAAATAGATGGTTTCCAAATGATTTTCTCAAGAAACCAAGTTTATTTATGAGATCTACAAAGCCATGGTTTCTAAATAAACTAACTATATTTTTAGTGTTGAACAAGACTAGAAACATGTGTGTAACAAGAAATATACAAAAGAAATATTCTTAGAAAAATCATCCTACAAGTTGTAAAGAACCAAATCTTTTAATAAAGAGATTTACAAACAAATAACCATGTTTTTAAGGGTAACTAAACCTACTAAATAACATGGTAAGTTAGTACAAGTTTTTACAAGAACTTCAAGTTCATGATGTAGGGTGAATTACATGATTTAGGCATATGGTGAGACTTGATTGTGTTGTTGATGTTGATGATGATTTTAAAAGAAAATAAACACATGTTTTGAAAACATGGGAAACCTCCGTTTTTAGGGGAAACTCTGTCAAAATTTCTACAAATTTTGACACTTAGAAAAATATAAGTTTTTGAGAAACTTATTCCCTAAAAATGTATCTAAAAATGTTTACCAAGGTTTCCCTAATTTTTGTGTTAAGAAATGATGATTTCTTCAAGATTAAAAATTTATATTAAGTAGGTATAATTTTGAGAAAATATATATATTTATTGATCACCAAATTTGTGCTAAGTGTACGTAGTATGTATTATATGTGATAGTATATTAGGACTTGAAAATACACTAAATACTTCTAAGAAGTGAAAATACAAAAATACACATACTACATACTTAGACAAATACAAGAAAATATATTTATGAAAATATATTACTTGATAGAATAAATAACTTGGACAAAATACATAATTCGGGTGCAAAATACAAGATACTTATATTAATTTTTGAGAAAATAATATAAGTAAGATGCATAGTTAAAAATATAAAATATTTTTAACACAAGAATACATATACAAAGATAGTGACTTGTGCTTGTGCTTGTGCGATACAAGTCTAGTGACTAACGATAATAAAACATGTTTAGGTCACGACGCATTATAAGCAAATCCGGTGAAGTTTACGACGCAGGAACGCAAAGTTGTGAGTTCATGCTCCCCCTTTTCTTTAACGTTTTTGGTTTTATAACTTCGGGGGTGAAATACATGTTATAATTGTTACAATGTTATAAATGGTATGATACAAAAACAAGAAGCACTCATGGTGATAACTAGTACCAAGTATGATGCGTTTGAGAAATGATACGAGAAATCGTGTCACGAATAGGGTACCATAAGCACCATTAATCGTGTACATACTTAAACCGCAGAACAAAAGGTTAGATCTAATGGGTACAAGGGCAGCCCCACTCTTGGTGATAACTAGTACCGAGTAGTGTTTTTGTGTCTCCGTCGTGAATCGACAACTAGAAAAATGCCTATGGCTTGGTTGCTTCCTATGTCGTGTCACATGTTAATGGCCTTTCAACCCATTAACAACTTTATACATACAGGAATACTTGAGTTATACAAGAATACATGATTTATACACGAATACTTGATTTATACATGAATACTTGATTTTCACAAGATACATACCATGTTTTTCATACAAAGTATACAAACGTTCAATACAAGAACTGCATGAATTCACACCAACATTATGTTGACGTTTTTCCAAAACTCATATGTATTTCAGGTAACTAAAGGTGGATGTGCGTGCGGTCTTACTCGTGCTCGTGGATGTCGTTATGTTTGTCTTAAATAAAGTTGTAAACTTTCAGACAATATGTTGTTTCGTGATGTAAACACTTAACTATGTTTTCTGTTATGTAATGGTGTTTGAAGTTTATTTTATGAGCATGTAGTATGTTTACCAATCGTATGCAATGAAAACCTTTCATGATCACACCTCGTGCTTCCGGCTTAGAAAGGGGTGTGACAACATCCTTCTCTATTTATAGTTTTGCAAAGCTTGCATCCTAAGGAAATTTTAATATTCCTTTGGACACGTAGACATTAGTTTACAGGTGTACATGTTTCACCCTACACACATAAACAATCAATCATTGAATGTTAGATTTATTTTATTTTATTTTATTATATACATTATTTGATTCCATACATTTAACTTTTACTTATTATTATTATTATTATTATTATATTTATTAATTTATATATTATAATTAATAGCTGCTTCACGTATTTGGCGCGTATAACTTCTAAAATATGACGTTTTATAAAACAATGAATATGTCATTAGAACGAGAATGATCTTATCTACATTTTGAACCAAGTTTCATTAAAAACGGAGTAGGTTCAAATATAATGTATTTTTATAATTTAATTATTAAATGGTTCCTACGCTTGCCCAAAATACCTCATATTTCCATTGGTCAACTTACCCATGATGCATCCTCTTAATAACACAAGTTTTTGTATATTTTATATAAATAAAAATTTTGGGAGTGTTTCACTGTGGCATCGGACACCTCCCATATCAATGTCCAAATCAATCAAATCAGCCTCGTATGCAGCCACAAGCCAACTATGCAACTCGTTCAGATTTTGATTCTCAGTCAGGCTTCACTTGGCTTCCTGACACGGAAGCTAATGATCATGGCACTCTAGATGTAGCTAGTCTAGACAACTCTGAGGCGTACTATGGTAACGACTCTCTCCTTGTTGCTAATGATCAATCTTTACCTATTTTAAATATTGGCTCAACTAAAATTTACTCACCTAATAAAACCCTTTTCCTTTCCAACGTTCTTCATATCCCTGAACTTCAACAAAATCTTTTATCTGTTCAAAACTTTTGTGTTGATAATGACGTTTTCTTTGAATTTCATGCTTCTTATTTTGTTGTGAAGGACCAGGCTACACACAACATCCTTCGCACGGGACCATGCGAACATGGCTTATATTCCATCCGTCTTCCAAAGCTCAAGTCTTGTCCAAAAGTTGCGTTTACTGCTACCAAAGCGTCTTCCAACGCCTGGCATCAACGCCTAGGCCATTCTCATGCTCAAGTTTTTCGTTCTATTATTTCACATTGTTCTTTACCTGTTTTAGACAAAATATCTACTGATTTATATTGTGACACCCCAGGAAAACCAGGAAACCAACGCAACGTAACTTGATTTCTCAGTAACCACGTGCTAAATTTCAGGACAAAATTTTCTTAATAGGGGGAGAATGTGACAACCCTCATAATTCCATGTATCCATACAATTTATTAATGATAATTAAAGTGCTTGATGATTGTGTGGAATTATTTAACTGCTTTCTGATTGCTGTGTTATACTTACATGTGCTTGTTAACATACTAGTAGTGTACGAAAAAGTTACTAAATAGTCCGATATGCTTTCCTGAGTGTTAATTAAGAACTTTAACGGAACAACATCGAACCGAACAACCGGACTTTACCCGGAACACAAAAATATTGTCAAACACATTGTTCTTATTTTTCTGAGCCAGTTAGGGTCCCCGAACACCCTAACACACTATATATTACTTAACACACATAAATCCCTAACTAAGCACTTGGAAACTAAGTAAATTCCCTAACCATCCATCACCACCCAACTAGAACCCCCCCCCCCCACTTCACGGTTACAAGGGGTGGCTCCACACCCTTGTTTTCTTGAATTATTTATTAGGCATGTCTTGTACTAATGGAACATTAAACCTAAGGGATAAAGGGATGTTGGAAAAATCTTCTATTTAACCACAAGACCTTAACTCATTCTTATCTACACATCACCTAAACACTTTCTTCTTCCTTCCTTCTTTGGGTTCGGCCGCCCCCTAGTAGCACCACCACCACCATCACTTGATCACTTGCAAGCATTTTAAGGCCATACATAAGTGTTAAAGTTCATACAACGAAGCTCGGTGCGTTCGGAAGTTGAAGGACCACTCTCATCTTCTTTTATCCACCACATTTCTTCACTTGAACTTCCCTAGTCTTGAACTAGTGGTAAGAACTTAGATCCTTACTTTTTACATCTTGTTTAAGTGGTTAATAGTGTTTAATGATCAAAATGATTGGAACTCTAAGGAATCTTGAAAAGAAGTCTTGAACATAAACTAGTTGATAATAAAAGTATGGTTAAAAGTTGAGAAAATTATGATATTCATGTGTTGTGATGATTATTGGTTGTTGTTGTTTATGTAGTTGATGGATCATCATATGGTCTTGCTCAATCATGATTAAAAACATGATCTAGCAAGATGAGAAAGTTAGAAATGCGTAGGATGATGGAATCATCCACACATAAACTATGAACTTGAATAAATAAATGTTTTCTTGTAAAAATAAAGATGAAAGTAGGTTACAATCTTGTAGATCTGAAGATCCATGAGTCATTTCTCGAAAGAACCAAGTTAAAAATATGAGTTTCACTAAAACTTGGATCTTACATAAACTAATCACATTTTTGGTGGATAAACAAGTGTAGAAACACTTGTTTAACTAGAAACTTTCATGAAGAAATATTTTTAGAAAATATCGTGGAAGTTGTAAACACTTAAAGTCTTTAAAAAATAGAGTTTTTAAAGAACTAATCACATTTTGGAAGGTAACAAGACTTACTAAGTACGCTAGTAAGTTACTACATATTTTCATAAATATTCAAGTTCATGAGTTTATAGTTTATGCTTGTTTTGACAAGTTTGTTAAATAGATATTGTAGGTTGATGATTGAGAATTGTTTGAATGAATTTTTGAAAAGAAAATGATATGCTAGTAAGCATGGACACCTCCGTTTACAAAGGAAACTCTGGCGAAATTTTTCTAAAATCCCAACACTTAGAAAATATTTTTCTAAAACAAGTATTACAAATATATTTTATAACTTGCGTTTCGAATATAAATGTCGCCATAATTTTTTGTAACAAAACACCAAGTATCGGAGGTTGACTTTCATAAATAAAATTTGATAAATATATATTTAAAATATATATATATATATATATATTGTATACTAAAACCCTTGTGTGAATATTTGTTTATTTCACCATTATATTATTTTAGAATAAAATAATATATAACTTAACAAAGTGCGTTGACATTTAAATTATGTGATATGTGATAAAAGTAATGGGTAGATAAATCATACGTGTTGTGCATGAGAAATTGATTGTTATCTGTACATTATTAGGACGTGCCTGATTTCCTGATTTTTAGAGTAACTAGTCTAACCGAGCAAATCGAGGTGAGTTCACACTTTTCTACAAAGCATGGTAAATTCCCGGTGGGAATGGGAATGGGTTCAGGAATAGGGATTCCTCGTCCTTTGGGACGTGTTCAGGAATGTGAATTCCTCGTCCTTGGGACGTACTTAGACTTACTGGACTAGAACTCTATCAGCGAAGTCCCTCCCTTTTTGTATCGACTTAATCGCCGGGGCTATGGCGAGCGGGTCGTTAATTAATAGCGCTATTAGGTTTAACAAACCTCACACCGTGCTAGTCGGACGGGCGTGTACTAATGGACTATGGCACGTCGGTGATGATAGACACCGACGCTAGGGCACAATTAATTTTCGTTAGTAGTGGATATGATAAACGAGTCCGGTAGTTTAAATAATGGGGTAGCCCCCACGACCGGAGTGCCGGGCTGGATAGCCAGGGAAGGTGGACATGGGATGGTTAACTGATAAACGTTTTCGAACTATGGGGTAACCCCCACGGCTGGATAGCTGATTAAGATTAAACTACGTTTTTGGAAACAACTCTAAAATGGACAACCAACTGTGAACTCACTCAACTTTGTTGTTGACTCGTTACTGCATGCTTTGCAGGTCGCTAGATGCTAAGGGGGCTTGCACATGGAGGTGGTCGTTGTGGGATGCGAACTGTTATGTGCCGTACTTAATAAATAAACTTTATGATCTTATGAAACTTATGTTTTGGGTCATTAAACTTATGGACTACGAACTTATGTTTTGGACTAACTGTTGGTGCATGCGTCTGTCGACTTTGTCTTGTATCGAGTCTTGTATAGAACTAGTTAGATCAGGGCACGAAAAACGAGAAAGTGAGAATTAGTGATGATTCCGCTTGAAATGACACCAGGTCATGTTCAAGCGAAATCATAATGTTTCTGATTCCACTCAAGATAATCATACTGATTTCGCTTGAAGTTAATCATGGTGATTCCGCTTGAGACGTGTTCAAGTGGAATATGATGCCTATAAATAGTGCACTCCAAGCGAAATCACATAACAATTTCCGGCTTGTGCAACGAAGTGCTGCCGAAGTGTCGACTCGCTGTAAAACGTCATTATTGCAATAAAATCGGCAGTTTAAAGTGATATCATTGCTGAATTGACCTCAGTTTGTCTGTTTCCACCGTTCAAACTGAGTAAAACTCTTCTGATCGACTCGTTCGGGTCCGAAAACGATCTTGAAAGTGGTATCAGAGCTCAGGAAGAAGAGTTCATACCAATTCAGCTGTGAATTCTGTTTTCTACACCTTCTTTTTCAAAATTTATAACTTTTCATGGTCAAAATGTTCTGATTTTTACACATCATGCTCGGATTTGTATTTTAACAAAATTTGAAAGTTTCAGGCTTAAAATCGATCTAAAATTGACAATTTTTTGATTCCGCTTCAAAATCAGCGAATGAATGATGACCGGCAGCATTTTAGGCTTGATTCCGCTTGAAATTTTCTGGTTGATTCCACTCGAAAACTAGGTTCCGCTTGAAAGTTCTGTTGATTCCGCTCGAAAACGATATTCCGCTTGAAAATACTGGTTATTTCCGCTTGAACTAGTGTTCCGCTTGAGAAATTGTATTGATTCTGCTCGAAACGTGCTATTTCGCTTGAGTGGGTTATTTCGCTTGAGTGATAATGTTTGAAACCTGGTGATTCCGCTTCAAGGTGATATTTCGCTTAAAGGTGTATTCAACTCGAACAGTGATTTCGCTTGAACAGAACAGTTTTGAAAATTTTGAAAAACCGAAACATGGATAGGTATTTTATAATGCATTTGCTACCCCGATCACAGTTGCTCAGCAAACGATGTTGGAAAACGAAACGGGAACTATGCAAAAACCGCCCAAACTCATGAACATCGAGGAGTATAAGAGTTGGGAAGAACGTTTTGAGAACTGGGTACAAGCAAACTATCTTGATGCTTGGGAATGTATTGAAACGAAATACGTTAGACCAACAAATAATGATGAGTTGATTGCTATCAAAGATCTTGGTGCCGATGAGAAAAAGAAATACAAAAACGAAAGATGATGATCAGCTTACTGCAACAGGCAGTCAAAGAGGATATCTTGGTATTATTACAACACACTGGGAGTGCATATTCAATTTGGAAAGCATTAGGATCTAAGTTTGTTGGAAGCCAAGAGATGATCAAAAACAAGAAATCACTTCTGAAAAAAGAGTTTGATTTATTTCGTGGTTTGAAAAATGAAAGCACAAAGTAGATAATTGAAAGATACTACAATTTATTGGTGAACATGAAGAGAGCTAGCATTATCAAAGAAAATGAAGAGTTGATTGAGAAATTAGCAGATGCGTTGCCACACGAAACTTGGGGCACATATTTGATGATGCTAAGAAACAAGAAAGGTTTTAGTAATCTGACACTTAGCAAATTCATTGAAAAGATTGAGGCACAAGAAATGGAACAGATAAAGATTTCAAGAATGAAAGTGTTTGATGGTGAACAAGACATTAGTTTGTACTACAAAGCAGGGTTGAATGATAAAGCAACCAACATGTCACCAAAAGTTGAAACTGCATTCAATGCAAAGAACACATCTGGAAGTTCGTCCAAAGGATCAAACAGCAACACTAGTGTTTCATCTTTTCCATCATTTGATCCAAATGTTTCAGCAACAAGAAATGGCAAGAAGCTTCAATGCAACATTGTATTGAATCTTGAAAATGATCAGGAATATTCTGAAGAATTAGCAAAAAGCCATATGTCTTTGTTAGGAGCTGTTTTAGAATCTTATGGTAGTTTTGTTGCAGGTCGGATCGGGAATCCAATGCTTACTAAGGAGGATTACGATCAGATCGATGCTGAAGAGATGGTGTTTGGTTAGTGTGTTGAGGAGAGCTGAGAAATTTAAGCAGATCACAGGAAGAGATGATCTTCGTGAGGCTAATATTTCTACTTTAGGTTTTGATAAATCTAAAGTCACTTGTTTTCGTTGCAGGGAAAAAGGACACTTTAAGAGGGAGTGCACTAATCGCGAGGCAAGTGGAGCTCAAAATCCGTTCAACAACAATGATTACTACCGGAAGGCCATCTACCATCAAGTTGCTCAACAACCAACTCAACATCAGGCACAAACTGCACATGGAAGGAATGTGATTGAAGATTCTTCAAAAAGAACTTGTGTGGTGAATCAAGATGAGAAGAAGTCATCAACAGGATTCAATCGGGACAAATATATTCCATCTGATGCTAAAGCATGTGTGATTGATCAAGATGATGAAAAGTTACCTGAAGGGTTTAACTGGGAGAATTTCAATTCGGATGATTATGATCCTAACAAAACTCCAGTTCACACAACTTTTGTTGCTCGAATTGAAGAAGATAGTGATGATGACACTGAATACTACGCTAAAAAGATGAGAGATCATTTGAAAATGATGGCTGAAAGTGACAGTGAAGATGAAAAAGTTAAGCAGAAAAAGAAAAAGATCAAAACACCGGTCAGCACTGATGATGAGGTTGTTCCGGTGGTTAGAAGAAAAGTTAAAGAAGTTCCAAAGTTCAAAATTAGTGAAGATGTTATTGCTAAAGAGATTCCTGTAAAATGTGAAACCTGTGAGATCATGAAAAAGAAAAACAGTGAGTTGATCAACAATATGAACAGGTTGAAGGAATCTTACGATGTGTTGAACAAAGCAATGAACATGTACAATGACACAAGTGAAGAACAGGCAACAGCAATGAAGACACTTCAAGGAGCGTTCATGATCAAGCAAAAAGTTGTGAACAATTACATCGAGAAGTGTGCTGCTCTTGAATAGAAACTGGAATTGCAAAGAATTGAAACTGAAAGAGTTAATCGTTTGTTGAAAAGTTACTCATGTACTTCTTATGTCATTGACATGATTTATCCAACTATTGAAGGCATGAAGGCATTTGAGGATGATGAAGTAACTGAAGAACAAAAGGTTTCTGAAGGAAAGACTCCTGAGAAGAAGAACGAAAAGAAGAATGACACAAAGAAAAAGACTGACAAGAAGAATTCTGGTAAGAAACAAGGTGTCAGTTATAACAAGTGTCCACCCCCGCTGGAAAATGGATATTTACCCAGAAATCCAAATTCTGAAAGAGTTCAAAAGGCTACAAACTTACAGTGGGAGTCAGAGTCCTCAGTCAATTTTCCAGAAAGTATTGATGTCACGTTTACATCGTCTGACATTGATCAACAATCTCAATTGATGAAGAAAGTGGTGGATCATGTGTTAGATAATGATGAAACTGAGGAGTCAAAGTCGGAGTCAATGTCAGATTCAAAGTCTGAGTCCAGCACTCCGGGTCAAAATGAAAAATAGGGCAAAAGAGTTTATGATAAAGAATTCTTGTTATCAAAATCTAATTTGAATGACGAAACATTTAAAGTGGCATATACTTTGAATGATTCGGACAAATTATATTCTGATGAGGAATTTCCAATAAGAGGTGTCAAAACTGAGATGATTAAAAAGGTTTTCAAACTAACAGAAATAAATATTTCTGAAATAAAAGATTTAAATCTTACTGATAAACCTAAAAAATACACCTCAAGAATTCAACAAAGAGAAAACAAGAAAAAAGGTTATGGTTCTGGTTCTGGTTTTCAAAAGAAACCAAACCATAATGGTAATTTCAAAAAGAAAGGTTTAGGTTTTACTCCAACAGAAAAACAGAAAACTGAAAAATATGTTCGTGATTTTAAATCAAAGATGACATTTGTTTCAGGTACATAACATCTTCTGAAGAAGAGAAATAAAAGATATTCAGAAAACAGTCAAACAGAGAATTTTTTGCAAAGAAGCAAGAAGAAATGCAGACTGTAGATCAGAAGAAGAGAACTAGAACCTGTTTCAATTGCCATGAATTGTTCACAGGCAATTCAAACCAAACAGGGAGTTTCTAAACTAAAAGAGAAAGTGGTTGAGTTTGAACCACTAATTGATAGAACTAAACTATTCAAAAATTCAAAATTTGAAATTGTTGAATGTTCAAACAGGTTTTACAAGAAGAGAGCTAAATCTGACAACCAGAAATGGGTTGTTAAGAAGTCTGGTGATAGTTCTAGCGATGATTCTGATAGGTCAAAATCAGAGGAGCTATCTTCCGACGATGAAGCTGATTCCACAAAATCAGAGGAGCCACAGGTTGAGGAAAATGATGAAAAATCAGTTCCGTCTGTGGATGATGAGAATTTTCCACCACTTCGGGCTGAAAACTTTAAGAAGAAAATTGGTAAAGTTGAGATTTCAAACCAATTTTATTTAGACAAAAAGGTTTTTGATGTTGAAAAGGCCTTTAACCCCAAAGTAAAACACATCTTTGGAAAAATGATTGACAGAAAAGTCAAAGGGGTTAAAGAGTTCTATGAGAAGAAGATGGGTGGTAAGAAACTGAGTGTTGGTAGCTCGGTAACACCCAAGGCTGGTCAGGCTTGGGTAGATATTTTCTTTGAATAGAAAAACCTGACTTGCCGGAGTTCCCAAGTTTGTATTCGTGGAACATGAATCGGCATCTTTCTTAAAATGTTTTTTTTTGAAAAGGTTAAGTATGACTTGCCGGAGCTCCCAAGTTGGTAACCGCGGAGTAGGAATCAACATATTTCTTGAGAAATTCATGTAACATGATTTCGTCTTACAAGTGGTAAGAGGTTGGTGTTTACAAAGTGATTCGTCAAGGTCATTAGTTTGAACTTGATGTAATCTTCATACAAGTGGTACAGAGGTTGGATTGTGCATACTTGCAAGTGGTAAATCAGAGACATTAACTTGTACTTGATTTCCTACAAGTGGTTAAAAATGAACAATGTGATGAGTTTTCCCCGAACTTACAAATGGTAAAATCAACTAAACTTATTTTCCAGAAAAATCATTTTGATTAAAACAAATTTAAGTGTTTTGAAATCTTAATGGGAAAATAGTTTGTTGAAAGGGGGAGTTCTGATTGTTTATGGCGAGTGAATGGAGGATTGAAGCAATTCACAACAGTTGTCAACTTTGTCTGTACAGTTTGTTTTCAAATTTCTTTAAATGTTTCTGAATTTTAGGGGGAGTAAGAATTTTAGAAAAATTCAAAAACAGTTGAAAATTTGAAAAAGACAAAAACATGATAAAATGGAAAAGAGTTTTGTTGTAAAAAGAGGAAATGATAATACTTCAGTGGACTATCACAACACGCTAAAGAAATGTAAAGTCAAAAATGTTGTAGGATCGGTTTGCTGACCCGAATGAGTCGTTCAGAGGAGCTTTGATCAATTACAGGTGCGGAAAACAAGTAATTGACTTAGAAACAGCTGATTCTTCATTTTTAACACTGATTGCATTGATTAGAACGTGAATACACTCAGTCTTCACATCGGCAGCAGTTCGGCGTGGAATACAAGGCAATGCTCTACTGATTTCGCTCAGGATGACCTATATATAGGCCACCTGATTTCGCCCCAAACAACACAAGACACCAGGAGCGAAATCAGCTATTCTGATTTCGGGCGAAATCACCTGAAAGACCCTCAGGAGCGAAATCAACATCTTAACTCACTAAACTTTCCTATTTCCTCATACAACGTGCCCTAATCTATACAATGCAATCTAAGACTCGATACAAGACGAAGTTGACAGATGCATGCACTAACAGACTCCCCCTCAGATGTTAACGAGTCGCAAGTGTCGAGTCTTCAATTCTTCAGTCTTGATCAGTCTCTGGGCTTTTCTCTATCTAACAGCATCAACAGACTCCCCCTAACAATGTGCTTGCATTTCTTTGTTCTTCAGCAAACTGCTACAGGATCGATGTCTGGCTTTCACAGGCCCACGAATGTTGCCTGGTTTTAACTTTGATCACAGAATCGAAATCTAGCTCAAGCTCTATCCACAGAGTCTTCAGGTATCGAAATCTGACTCTTTAACACATAAGCTTCTCAGGATCCATCAGCCTGGCTCTTCAGAAAATTGTTCCAAGATCGTCACTTGGCTCTCGTTTTGCTCAGGACTCAGGATCGAATAACCTGATTCAACTCAGCCTGCACAATCTCTGCCTCGCAATAAACTTTCTTCATTGATGAACCACTTGTTGATTTAAAAACACATTTTATGTTCAAAACACACTCCCCCTCACAACAATGTCATCATGTTTAGCATTTGAGACTTTGAAAATCAGCTTTCCAACATCAGTTGTCGAAAATCTTTTTGACTTTTTTTTTTAAAAAATTTATGCTAAAACACACACAAAATCTTTTTGAATTTTCTGAAAGAAAGTAAATGACACCACTTGTAGAATTAAAAGAATCCAGAAATGAAATATTTATAAACAATATTTTTTTGAGTTTGCGTAAGAGGATCATATCAGTTTTTGAGACATGTCACTAACACCGTTAAGCTGATTACATTTTAAGCTCTAAACAATTCACCTAGATTGTCAGTATATTTGTCCACTTAAATTTTCACATAAATTTCAACTGATCCGAGATATGTAATTAATGTCTTAAGCTCTTGAACTTATCCGTGTGTCCCACTACTTGAATATACTCCCGTATCCAGATCCTAATATTCAGTCTTACAGGTGAGTATACCACATCTTTGGAAAAATGATTGACAGAAAAGTCAAAGGGGTTAAAGAGTTCTATGAGAAGAAGATGGGTGGTAAGAAACTGAGTGTTGGTAGCTCGGTAACACCCAAGGCTGGTCAGGCTTGGGTAGATATTTTCTTTGAATAGAAAAACCTGACTTGCCGGAGTTCCCAAGTTTGTATTCGTGGAACATGAATCGGCATCTTTCTTAAAATGTTTTTTTTGAAAAGGTTAAGTATGACTTGCCGGAGCTCCCAAGTTGGTAACCGCGGAGCAGGAATCAACATATTTCTTGAGAAATTCACGTAACATGATTTCGTCTTACAAGTGGTAAGAGGTTGGTGTTTACAAAGTGATTCGTCAAGGTCATTAGTTTGAACTTGATGTAATCTTCATACAAGTGGTACAGAGGTTGGATTGTGCATACTTGCAAGTGGTAAATCAGAGACATTAACTTGTACTTGATTTCCTACAAGTGGTTAAAAATGAACAATGTGATGAGTTTTCCCCGAACTTACAAATGGTAAAATCAACTAAACTTATTTTCCAGAAAAATCATTTTGATTAAAACAAATTTAAGTGTTTTGAAATCTTAATGGGAAAATAGTTTGTTGAAAGGGGGAGTTCTGATTGTTTATGGCGAGTGAATGGAGGATTGAAGCAATTCACAACAGTTGTCAACTTTGTCTGTACAGTTTGTTTTCAAATTTCCTTAAATGTTTCTGAATTTTAGGGGGAGTAAGAATTTTAGAAAAATTCAAAGACAGTTGAAAATTTGAAAAAGACAAAAACATGATAAAATGGAAAAGAGTTTTGTTGTAAAAAGAGGAAATGATAATACTTCAGTGGACTATCACAACACGCTAAAGAAATGTAAAGTCAAAAATGTTGTAGGATCGGTTTGCTGACCCGAATGAGTCGTTCAGAGGAGCTTTGATCAATTACAGGTGCGGAAAACAAGTAATTGACTTAGAAACAGCTGATTCTTCATTTTTAACACTGATTGCATTGATTAGAACGTGAATACACTCAGTCTTCACATCGGCAGCAGTTCGGCGTGGAATACAAGGCAATGCTCTACTGATTTCGCTCAGGATGACCTATATATAGGCCACCTGATTTCGCCCCAAACAACACAAGACACCAGGAGCGAAATCAGCTATTCTGATTTCGGGCGAAATCACCTGAAAGACCCTCAGGAGCGAAATCAACATCTTAACTCACTAAACTTTCCTATTTCCTCATACAACGTGCCCTAATCTATACAATGCAATCTAAGACTCGATACAAGACGAAGTTGACAGATGCATGCACTAACAGACTCCCCCTCAGATGTTAACGAGTCGCAAGTGTCGAGTCTTCAATTCTTCAGTCTTGATCAGTCTCTGGGCTTTTCTCTATCTAACAGCATCAACAGACTCCCCCTAACAATGTGCTTGCATTTCTTTGTTCTTCAGCAAACTGCTACAGGATCGATGTCTGGCTTTCACAGGCCCACGAATGTTGCCTGGCTTTAACTTTGATCACAGAATCGAAATCTAGCTCAAGCTCTATCCACAGAGTCTTCAGGTATCGAAATCTGACTCTTTAACACATAAGCTTCTCAGGATCCATCAGCCTGGCTCTTCAGGAAATTGTTCCAAGATCGTCACTTGGCTCTCGTTTTGCTCAGGACTCAGGATCGAATAACCTGATTCAACTCAGCCTGCACAATCTCTGCCTCGCAATAAACTTTCTTCATTGATGAACCACTTGTTGATTTAAAAACACATTTTATGTTCAAAACACACTCCCCCTCACAACAATGTCATCATGTTTAGCATTTGAGACTTTGAAAATCAGCTTTCCAACATCAGTTGTCGAAAATCTTTTTGACTTTTTTTTTTAAAAAAATTTATGCTAAAACACACACAAAATCTTTTTGAATTTTCTGAAAGAAAGTAAATGACACCACTTGTAGAATTAAAAGAATCCAGAAATGAAATATTTATAAACAATATTTTTTTGAGTTTGCGTAAGAGGATCATATCAGTTTTTGAGACATGTCACTAACACCGTTAAGCTGATTACATTTTAAGCTCTAAACAATTCACCTAGATTGTCAGTATATTTGTCCACTTAAATTTTCACATAAATTTCAACTGATCCGAGATATGTAATTAATGTCTTAAGCTCTTGAACTTATCCGTGTGTCCCACTACTTGAATATACTCCCGTATCCAGATCCTAATATTCAGTCTTACAGGTGAGTATACCACATCTTTGGAAAAATGATTGACAGAAAAGTCAAAGGGGTTAAAGAGTTCTATGAGAAGAAGATGGGTGGTAAGAAACTGAGTGTTGGTAGCTCGGTAACACCCAAGGCTGGTCAGGCTTGGGTAGATATTTTCTTTGAATAGAAAAACCTGACTTGCCGGAGTTCCCAAGTTTGTATTCGTGGAACATGAATCGGCATCTTTCTTAAAATGTTTTTTTTTTGAAAAGGTTAAGTATGACTTGCCGGAGCTCCCAAGTTGGTAACCGCGGAGCAGGAATCAACATATTTCTTGAGAAATTCACGTAACATGATTTCGTCTTACAAGTGGTAAGAGGTTGGTGTTTACAAAGTGATTCGTCAAGGTCATTAGTTTGAACTTGATGTAATCTTCATACAAGTGGTACAGAGGTTGGATTGTGCATACTTGCAAGTGGTAAATCAGAGACATTAACTTGTACTTGATTTCCTACAAGTGGTTAAAAATGAACAATGTGATGAGTTTTCCCCGAACTTACAAATGGTAAAATCAACTAAACTTATTTTCCAGAAAAATCATTTTGATTAAAACAAATTTAAGTGTTTTGAAATCTTAATGGGAAAATAGTTTGTTGAAAGGGGGAGTTCTGATTGTTTATGGCGAGTGAATGGAGGATTGAAGCAATTCACAACAGTTGTCAACTTTGTCTGTACAGTTTGTTTTCAAATTTCCTTAAATGTTTCTGAATTTTAGGGGGAGTAAGAATTTTAGAAAAATTCAAAAACAGTTGAAAATTTGAAAAAGACAAAAACATGATAAAATGGAAAAGAGTTTTGTTGTAAAAAGAGGAAATGATAATACTTCAGTGGACTATCACAACACGCTAAAGAAATGTAAAGTCAAAAATGTTGTAGGATCGGTTTGCTGACCCGAATGAGTCGTTCAGAGGAGCTTTGATCAATTACAGGTGCGGAAAACAAGTAATTGACTTAGAAACAGCTGATTCTTCATTTTTAACACTGATTGCATTGATTAGAACGTGAATACACTCAGTCTTCACATCGGCAGCAGTTCGGCGTGGAATACAAGGCAATGCTCTACTGATTTCGCTCAGGATGACCTATATATAGGCCACCTGATTTCGCCCCAAACAACACAAGACACCAGGAGCGAAATCAGCTATTCTGATTTCGGGCGAAATCACCTGAAAGACCCTCAGGAGCGAAATCAACATCTTAACTCACTAAACTTTCCTATTTCCTCATACAACGTGCCCTAATCTATACAATGCAATCTAAGACTCGATACAAGACGAAGTTGACAGATGCATGCACTAACAGACTCCCCCTCAGATGTTAACGAGTCGCAAGTGTCGAGTCTTCAATTCTTCAGTCTTGATCAGTCTCTGGGCTTTTCTCTATCTAACAGCATTAACAGACTCCCCCTAACAATGTGCTTGCATTTCTTTGTTCTTCAGCAAACTGCTACAGGATCGATGTCTGGCTTTCACAGGCCCACGAATGTTGCCTGGCTTTAACTTTGATCACAGAATCGAAATCTAGCTCAAGCTCTATCCACAGAGTCTTCAGGTATCGAAATCTGACTCTTTAACACATAAGCTTCTCAGGATCCATCAGCCTGGCTCTTCAGGAAATTGTTCCAAGATCGTCACTTGGCTCTCGTTTTGCTCAGGACTCAGGATCGAATAACCTGATTCAACTCAGCCTGCACAATCTCTGCCTCGCAATAAACTTTCTTCATTGATGAACCACTTGTTGATTTAAAAACACATTTTATGTTCAAAACACACTCCCCCTCACAACAATGTCATCATGTTTAGCATTTGAGACTTTGAAAATCAGCTTTCCAACATCAGTTGTCGAAAATCTTTTTGACTTTTTTTTTTTTAAAAATTTATGCTAAAACACACACAAAATCTTTTTGAATTTTCTGAAAGAAAGTAAATGACACCACTTGTAGAATTAAAAGAATCCAGAAATGAAATATTTATAAACAATATTTTTTTGAGTTTGCGTAAGAGGATCATATCAGTTTTTGAGACATGTCACTAACACCGTTAAGCTGATTACATTTTAAGCTCTAAACAATTCACCTAGATTGTCAGTATATTTGTCCACTTAAATTTTCACCTAAATTTCAACTGATCCGAGATATGTAATTAATGTCTTAAGCTCTTGAACTTATCCGTGTGTCCCACTACTTGAATATACTCCCGTATCCAGATCCTAATATTCAGTCTTACAGGTGAGTATACCACAGATGATATCTGTTCAGGGGTTAAAATGCGAGGGCCGTGAGAGCTCAGGTCAATACTTCCGTATACGCAAAGAGATGACGGCTTCGACTTTTCGGTGTGTCCCCTTTAGAGGATCTTTTGATTACAACAGTAGTGACTATCAATTTTATTGTTTCATCAACATACTGAGGGCGTAGCTGTGTTTCAAGCTTTTGCGGAAAGCATTATCCGGGGACTAGTATTTCCATACAACAGAAGTCCCGGGATAATACCCCAGATATCACTGAGCATAAAGACCTAGTATCTCAGAATAAGGGACCTTTCAAACAAGATTTCAGGGGTTACCTATATATCCAAGAAGTTGTTACCCACAGAATAAGCAAGTCTGAAATTTTTAGATTTATATCTCGTCACAATCTACTAAATGTGTAAAAACCTACTGACACATCCACAGTAAGATTATTTATCACAGTTTAACTTTTCGTATCTTTAGCATGTTGTGACAGTCCACTGATGTACTATCATTTCCTCTTTTCACAACAAAACTCATTTTGATTTTATAATGTTTTTGGCTTTTTCAAATTTTCTAATGTTTTTGGATTTTCTGAAATTTTTACTCCCCCTAAAATGCAAACACATTAAAGAAACATTGAAAAACACAACTAGACTCTTGACCCAATTGTAAAACAAAACTATACAGTAAATTGACAACTGATATCGAATCACATCAAATCTCCATCCACTCGGCGTAAACAATCAGAACTTCCCCTTTCAACAAACTGTTTTCTCATTTAGATTTCAAAACACTTAAGTTTGTTTTAATCAAAATGATTTTTCCGAAAAATGAGTTTGTTTTTACCACTTGTAAGTTTACCACTTGTTAAGTACGGGGATATGGTTCATCATCTTGTCTGTTTATATCATGTGTAGTAAATCAAGTACAACTTAATGTCCTTGATTTACCATTTGCAATAAGCAGCCTCTGTACCACTTGTTAAGAATAACCACTTGTAGGTATAACCAAACAATACCAATTGTAGGAATGTCACGTCTACATAAATCACTTTACCAGACAGGATGCCAATTCCTGCTTCACACTTACCAACCTGGAAGCTCCGGCGTAGTCTTTTACCTATAAAATTTAAACTCATTTAAATTCTTTCAAACATCCTATCAAAAACTAGAATGATGCCGATTCCTGATCCACGATATAAACTTTTGATCTCCGGCATAGTCCTTAGACTTCAAGGAAAACAAACTTCCATCCAAGTCTTCTCAGACTTGATGTTTTTCAATTCTTGCGCAGTTGTAGGATCGTGTTCGGCCCTGTTTGAGTCGATCAGAGAAATTCCTATCCAAATCAAGAGGCGGAAACTAATGATTTGGTGCTATTTCAGCTGGATTCACTTTTAACTTGCTGTTTTATTGATCAACAATACGAGTACACGTTCTGACAGCACTTCGACAGCACTTCGTGGCTTGTCGGAAGAAAAACACCGTAAACTATGTGTTTAGGTTCGCTTGTAAAGACACTATATATAGCCTGACTGGTTTCGCTTATACATACATGTATATATGAGCGAACCTGCATCATGCCATATAAGCGAATCTATACACTTGACTAATAAGCGAACCTAACCTAAACATTTACACATGAGCGAACCTAGAACTGTATACATAAGCGAACCTATTACAATCTAGTGTTTCTAGGTTTCCGTGTCATGTCTGATCTGTCCATCTCTAAGACTCGATGTAAGACGTAGTCGACAGACGTAAGTGCACCAACAAACTCCCCCTCGGATGTTGACGGAGTCTTCGAGTCTTCACAAATGTCAATCTACAGCCTTTATCAGTCTTCGATCTTCCTCTGAAGTATCTGTCATTTCAAGAATCCTCATTCTCTTTCTTTGTCATCAACAAACTCCTCTCTCTCGGATGTTGACACAGTGTCTTCAGACTCCCCCTCTCAAACAGCTGGGATCGTAGTCTGGAATTCACAGCTTCATTCTCAGATCTTGCATAGGCTTCCATCAGGTTCAAGATCGATACCTGACTCCATTCTCTCTCAGAATTATTATCTGGCAAATGTTCACCTGCACAATCTCTATCCAACCATAAGTTTCTTCAAAGATTAAGTCTTTTCAACAATTTAGAAACTATGCTGGTAAATTTCAGTAATGATTTTGCATTCAGGATCTTTTACTGGTTTTTTCAAGCAAACTTAACACTTTCAAGTTCACTCTCCCAAACCTGTTCTTCATGTTTAGCACTTTGAACTTTGAAAATCAGCTTTTCAACACCAGTTTTCTAAAATCTTTTTGGATTTTTTTTTTAAATTTATGCTAAAACACACCAAAAATCTTTTTGGATTTTCTGAAAGAAATAAAATGCAGAAATAAACTATTTACAGATAATATTTTTGTGAGTTCGTGCAAGAGGATCATATCAGTTATGAAACATATCACTAACACCGTTAAGCTTTAAACATTTTAAGTTCTAAACAATTTACCTAGATTGTCAGTATGTTTGTCCACTGAAGTTTTCACACAGACTTCAATCGATTCGAGATACGATATTAATGTTTTAGAAACTAAAACTTAATTGTGTATCACTCCACTTGAATATACTCCTGTATCCAGATCCCAATACTCAGTCTTACAGGTGAGTATACCACAAATGATATCTGTAAAGGGGTAATGTGCGAGGGCCGTGAGAGCTCAGGTCGATACTTCCGTATACGCAGAGAGATGACGGCTTCGACTTTAGGTGGGTCCCCTTTAGAGGATCTTTTGTTACAACAGCAAAGATTATCAATTTTATTGTTTAATCATATTGCTGAGGGCGAACTTATGTTTCAAAGCTTTTTGCAGAAAGTATTATTCGGGGACTAGGTCAGTATTTCCATACAACAGAAGTCCCGGGATAATACCCCAGATATCACTAAGCATAAAGACCTAGTATCTCAGAATACGGGACCTTTCAAACAAGATTTCGGGGGTTACCCATATATTCAAGAATAATTACCCACGAATTAAGCAAGTTCGAATTTAGGTTTATATCTCGTTTCAATTTACTAAATGTGCAAAAACCTACTGACACATCCGCAGTAAGATTGTTTATCACTTTTAGCTTTACAATTCTTTAGCGTGCTGAGATAATCCACTGATGTACTATCATTTCCTCTTTTATGCAACAAAAACTCATTTTAGTTTTATCATGTTTTTGGCTTTTTCAAATTTTCTGATGTTTTTGGATTTTCTAAAAAACTTACTCCCCCTAAAATTCAAATACATCTAAAGAAAATTGAAAACAAACTATACAGAACATGACAACTGATATTGAATTGCTTCAATTCTCCATCCGTTTGGCTTAAACAATCAGAACTCCTCCTCATAACAAACTATTTTCCCATAATGATTTCAAAACACTCAAGTTTGTTTTAATCAAAATGGTTTTTCGAAAATAAGTTTAGTTGTTATTACCACTTGTAAAATTGGGGTACAAATCATCCCATTGTTTTATCAATCTTGCGAATAATAGTTAATTCAAGTTCAATTTAATGACCTTGATTAACCACTTGTAGAAACAACTGGTTCACATTCTGAATCACTTGTAACAACCACAAACATATAACCACTTGAAATATGAACCACTAAGCATTAACCTGTTTTTCAACCAATTACCATCTGTTGGTTGAATTCTCAAGGTGCCGATTCCTACTCCTCGCTTACAAACCTGAGAGTTCCGGCAAGTCCTGCAAAACCTCAAACACAGATCTAGAAGGATGCCGATTCATGATCCACTATTACCAGCTTGGGATCTCCGGCAAGTCAGGTTTTTATTCTTTGAAAAATATATCCACCCGAGCTTGACCTTCCTTGGGTGTAACAACATCTTCTTCATCTTTTCTTTCAACAGGCTTGTAAATACGTCCTTTGGAAGCATAAAAATCTTTGATACTTTTGGCCTTACCGTTGACCATTTGTCCAAAGATACGTTTCACATTTCCGTTGAAAGTTTTTTCAACATCAAATTTCTTCTTGTCAGAATAAAATTGATTTGAAATTTCAACTTTTCCAACTTTCTTCATAAAATTTTCAGCACGCAATGGTGGAAAATTTTCATCGTTCATTGTTGGAACTTTCCTTTCAATCTTTTTCTCAACACGTGGCTCCTCTGATTTTATGGAATCAGATTCATCACCAGAACTATTACCTGAACCTTTCACAACCCATTTTTGATTTGGCATATTATCTTTTCTTCTTGAAACACTCTTTGAACATTCTCCTTTTTCAAAAGTTGAATTTTCAAAACCAGTAAACTTCCAGGTTGACAGTTCAGTCTTCTCGACAAACTTTTCTTTCATTTTACCAGAGACTTCCTGTTTTGGCTTGAATGTCTTCGGACAATCCTTTGCCACATGACCAGCAATCTTGCACTGAAAACAGGTTCTCTTTTCAATCTTCTTAGGAACTTCATTCTTCTTCAGTTCTTCTTGCTTCTTGGCAAGGAATTCCTGATTAGACTGCTTTCTGAATGATTGTTCTTTTTCAGCTTCTGACGTTTTTCCTGAAACAAACACAGTTTTTGGTTTATATATTTTTTCATTTTTATAGTTTTTCGATGGAACAAAACCAAGACCTTTCTTTTTGAAATTACAATTATGGTTTGATTTCTTTTGGAAACTGTAACCACAATTGTAACCCATTTTCTTGTTGATTCTTTGTTGATCTCTTGAAGTGTATTGTTTAGGTTTTCTGGAAAGATTTAAATCTTTTATTTCAGAAATATTAACTTCTGTGATTTTGAAAACCTTTTGAATCATTTCAAGTCTGACACTTCTTATTGGAAAAGCATCATCAGAATATAATTTGTCAGAATCTTTCAAAGTATAAGCTACTTTGAATGATTCATCATAGTGAGCGGCTGTGCGATCTTGGAGAAGTCTTTGATGAATCGTCTGTAATACCCCGTCAACCCAAGAATTGGCGTATTTCCGTTGGTGTACGCGGTGCAGGCCAGTTCCTGATCTAATCTACCTTGGATGGATCGACATGAATTCCATCCCCGTTCACCACATGGCCTAAAAAGTGGACTTCACGAAGCCAGAAGTCGCATTTTGAAAATTTGGCGTACAATTGCTCCTTTCGTAGCAGTTCCAAGATCAATCGTAGGTGCTGCTCGTGCTCCTCCTGACTCTTGGAGTAAATCAGAATGTCGTCGATGAAAACGATGACGAACTTGTCTAGATAGGGTTTGCACACCCTGTTCATAAGGTCCATAAATACGGCAGGCGCGTTCGTTAACCCAAATGGCATGACGAGGAACTCGTAGTGACCGTAGCGAGTTCTGAATGCGGTTTTAGAGACGTCCTCATCCCGGACTCTCAGCTGATGGTAACCAGACCGTAGATCAATCTTGGAGTAGTAACTTGACCCTATCAACTGGTCGAATAAATCGTCAATACGTGGAAGAGGATAGCGGTTCTTCACTGTGACCTTGTTCAGTTCGCGGTAGTCGATGCACATCCTGAAAGTGCCATCCTTCTTTTTCACAAATAATACTGGAGCTCCCCAAGGCGAAGAGCTTGGACGAATAAAGCCCTTATCCAAGAGCTCTTGTAGTTGCTTAGACAGTTCTTCCAATTCCGTTGGAGCCAAACGATACGGTGCGCGAGCTATAGGTGCTGTTCCTGGAGCTAGCTCGACTTGAAACTCGACCTGGCGATGAGGAGGTAGACCAGGTAAATCCTTAGGAAACACTTGAGGAAATTCGCGTACAACTGGGATATCCTCAACTCTTTTCTCTTTCGTTGATGCATCAGTAACTAGTGCCAAAATGGCAGTGTGCCCCTTTCGTAAACATTTCTGAGCCTTCAAGAAGGAGATGATGCCAACCACAGCACCACTCTTGTCGCCTTGAACTTCGAGAGGTTCTTGGCTAGAACGAGGAAATGCGAACAATCTTTCCTTTGCATAGGATTTCTGCTTGCTGTTGTTGCTGGCAATTCCGATTTGCAGGACGTGGGCTCCTGAATCCTTAGCTTCATGGCCCGTCTTGAGGTACCTCTGGCAACGTCCCTCATTGCACTAACCACCGTGGTGTCTGTTGCATTCGTTACACATTGGGTGAATTCCCCGATATCCACCCTGCCCCTGACCACCAGAAGTTGGCTGACTCGGGCTCTGGTGATCACTATTCTTGCGCTGCTGCTGTGCTTGAGACTGAACGGTAGCGGAACCCTTGCTGGAATACCCATCCCATTTCCGCTTGTTGTCACTAGGAGTAGCGGGAGTAGCAGAAGTGGTAGCGGTAGTAATAGCGCTGATACAACTAGGCAGCCTGTTCCGTTCCACTGCCCGATCCGTGAGGCGATGAGCAAGACACTGAATGTTTTGGATATTGTCGAGGTTAGCCGATGTAGCATGGCTCTGAATCTCTGAGGCTAGACCCTTGAGGTATAATTCGATACGCTTGCTTGGAGGGTCCACCATGCTTGGACACAAGATGGCCAGTTCGTTCGGCCGTTTCGTATAAGCATCAATTTCCTGACCCCGTCATTTTCAAATGGTAAAGCTCCACTTCCAACTTGTGGATGTCATCACGCGTGCAGGATTCCCTTTTTAATGTATTCTTTGAATTCGTTCCAGGGGGTGGCGTTAGCAGCTGCCAGCCCTAATATCTGAACTTGCGCGTTCCACCAGGTTAGCGCGATTCCTTCCAACGTAACAGTGGCGTACTTGACCCTGCGAGTCTCAAGGCATTCACACATCTCGAATACCGACTCGAGCTTCCCAAACCAATGGAGTAGTCCCACTGCTCCTTCTGTGCCACTGACTGTGCTTGGACGACAGTCCATGAAGTTCTTGAATGTGCAGACAGGTTGCTGTGCGTTCTGACCCGTTGCGCGAGAAAGATAGGTCAAGGTTAAGCGCGAGAGTTGGGTCACGAGAGTAGGATCTAACATCCTAGGATAGGTCTGGAATAGCAGGTTATACCTCCTGCTTGTGCGGCTGCAAACGCCGCAGCAACTTGTTCGTTAATGAGAGCCGTCAACTGGGCTTGAGTCATGTTAACACGTCCAGACATGATCGAACAGTAAAGGTAGCGTAAGTATGAATGGTTCGCGAGTAGTGCGATGACAGAAGAGTGTAAGCACGTAGGTGTTCTCAAGCAATAACAAGTAATGAGCAGAGTAATGTAAGCATACTACGAGCAAAGTTCTATGCAATTCTAGCATGTAGGCAATAAACATAAACCTTATTACCTAGGATGTTGAGTATTGCACGTGGAGCGAAGCGTCGTTGTGGATCGTTGAGAGCATTGTTCTGGTTATAGTCTGGTTTTAATAAAAACGTCTTCCCATATTAAAACCAAGTTCTCTATAACCAATGGCTCTGATACCAATCTATCACACCCCCAAAATCCACCTGCGGAGTATCACCGCTTGGGAGCGTGACTGACTAGGATCAAGCCACCAATCATATCGAACATGTAATTAATATCAAGTATAATAAATGTAAACCAATCATTCAATACAATAGGTGTTCAAAACATAATCATAGTTTCAAAGTATAGCGGAAGCATAAGTATGAAGACCCAATGTGTAACATAAGTTCAAATGTTTAAATGTTTTAGACATGGCATCCACGATCCATGCTCCACAACGACCTGCTCCTCCCTGTGCAAGCTCCATGTATCTAACGACCTGCAAGGCATGTAACAGAGGATCAACAACTAGTTGAGCGAGTTCACAGTTAACAGTTCAGTAATAGTATAGTGTGAGTAGTAGTATGTTCGTTCGTTATGTCATGTATCATATTAGTTTCCATCGCGGCCTCCCAGGCAGGTATGCGAAGATATTAGGGAATGTTCATCCCGAGTATTCTAGACTAGGTTTATCTGTATCGCGGCCTACCAGGCAGGTGTGCGAAGATTAGTAAATTCCAGTTCGCGGCCTTCCAAAGGCAGGTGTGCGAAGATTAGTAAATTCCAGTTCGCGGCCTTCCAAAGGCAGGTGTGCGAAGTCAGTCATAATATCGCGGCCAACCCTTGGCAGGTGTGCGAAGATCAGTTCAATAAGTGTTACTAGTCTAGTCGTATTCTTATCGTTAGGTTCTATCAACTGAATATGTACAATAAAGTAATCCAATCCTATTCCCACCCTGGGAACCCCATGCCTTGGCTGTGTGAACTCACCTTGGTTTGCTCGGTATGCTAGGTTATGCACTCACAAGTAATCAGTCAAGTCCTATTGTATGCACGTGTAATAAATCAGTTTTTCGTTCGTAACAAATCTTGCACACAAATCTAATGTCACATTGTGTTTGGCAATTATTCATCATGCGGCATCTAAGTAGTCAATCAAATCCATATAGTTTCATGCTTGACAGGATAAACAGGCAGTTAACATGCTCTACCAAGTTAACACATTAAACAGGGTTACAGGCATATCTTAACCGATGAAATCATAAGTTAACATACAATGCATGGCCTCATATTAATCATACGCAAAATAGACAGGGCCTTGCCCTTCTTAAAACTCAGACAAGTGTGGGGGGCTTCCCCTGTTTACAAGTCGGACAATGTATCTCCTCACAAAGCTCGGATAACAGTTATGACATCAAAACTCGGTCAAGGGTCTTGCTACAAGAAAAAGTCGGATATGCCTACCTATACATAAAAGCCGGACATCGCAAAGCATGCAAAAGAACTCGGACTCCTTGGTGCATTCATTACAAAATTCGGACAAAGTGTGAGGGGCCATGAAACTCGGACTACATGTTTCATATGTGAAAGCTCGGACTAAAGGTGTGGGGAGTTAAAACTCGGACCAAAGAGGTCCCCCCTCTAAAAGTCGGACAAGGGTTGTCCTTTACAAACCTCGGACTCCCTTCATGAGTTAACCAAAAATTCGGACTGCACACAATTTTAAAAACTTCGGATAGTGCATACATGATCAAACTCGGACTACCCTACACCACCAAGAAGTCGGACCTTACTTGTAAATCACAAAATTCGGACCCTATGGCCTCTCTAAAGTTCGGACCATTCATAAAAGCAAAACTCGGACTTTATGCATTGTACAAGGTCGGACCAATTCAAACATTTCAAAAAGTCGGACCCTTTGATCCTTACAAAAGTCGGACTAGGTCCTAAACATTCAAAGAGGTCGGACTAGATTGCATGATTCAAAACTCGGACAACCATATACCATTAAAAGTTCGGACTCCCTAGTCCCTTGTACAAGGTTCGGATCATATGTATATCAAATACTCGGACCATTCAAGGTTATAATAAAAACTCAGACAATTATTTAGGGTTACAAAACTCTGACACACATATTCATTAAAACTCTGACCACGGACTATCAATATACGTGATTTCCCAGACTATTCACAGAATCAAAACATCAGTTACATTCTATCATTCATACGATCAAAACCCTAACTACATACATTTCCACAGTGCAATAATCAATCATCAATCAATCATTCTAACATATCTTGCATCTTAATCATCAAGCAGTGATTCCACAACAACTCTAATCATTTCTCATTAATCAGAATCAATCAAATAGGCAGAGATTATCATATGAAGAACTAGGGTTTTAACATCAATCAACCAATCAACAATCAACATCACACATGATTAAACAATTACCTTGATTGATTCGAAATGGATTGGAAGATTAAACTTGTTGCAAAAGACTTGTGAAGCCAAGAATGATGAGAAGATGGTTGTAGAGAGGATTAGGGAATGTGAGGGTACGTGTTTTGATTCTAGTGTGATGATTAGTGAATGATTAGGGAAGGAGATTAGGGTTAAGTACAGTTTAAGTTTCACTAATAACTCTATACACCCTTAATTATTATATTTTACAATAGCACACCATCTCAAACAGTTTCACAGTTTCACCACCAAGTTAATGCATTTAACAAGTTTATCACAATTAACACATAACCATGCACAATCACACAATACACTTCATTGAGTTGAAACGTATACAATTCTATAGAAATCAATTGTGCAAGTAAACTACTAAATAATAAATGAACGTGCAATAAATGCGAAATCGAAATCTTGGAAGTTCGAGTTGTCACATATTCATCGCCACAACTTATTCACCACTCGAATCAGTATACTTGTTGATTTCTCTTTTCATTGTATCATATGATTCTTTTAATCTGTTTATGTTATACAGCAACTCATTGTTCTGCTTGATTAAAGAATCACAGTTCATGCATTTTTCTGGAACTTCACTTGGTTCTGCATCCACTTTAACTTCAAATTCAGGAACCTCTTTGACTGTCCTGTTTGGTTGTAAGAATTCCGCTCTTCTCTTTTTCTCAGCTTTAGCTTCAGCTTTTAATCTCTCTTCCTCTTCTTCCTCTTCTTCAAGCTTCCTTCGTCTTGCTTCAGCAGCTTCCATGACTTTCCTGTTTCGTTCTACACATTTCAAATCATAAGCATTAGCAAAGAAAGCAGTTGAAGTATTTTTGGATATCTCTTTGGCCATGAGATCTTTATCTGGGCAAAAATCATCCCAATTGAAACCTTCGGCCAATTTTTGGTCATCTTGTTCTGCTAGACACACTTTGCTGTTTGTTGGAAGATACTTATCCCATGAAAAATTTTCATATTTGCTTAGACATGCTTTTTTATCAGTCACATCTCTCCCGTGAGCAGTTTGTGCCTGATGCTGTGCTGGTGGTGTGACTTGATGATAAATCGCCTTTTTGTGATAATCGTTGTTTCCAAAAGGATTCTGGGCTCCAGTAGCTTCACGATTTTTGCACTCCCTCTTGAAATGCCCCTTTTCCCTGCAACGAAAACACGTAACTTTAGATTTATCAAAGCCTAAAGTTGAAACATTTGCATCACGGAAATCATCTCTTCCCGTGATTTGTTTAAACTTCTCAGCTCGTCGCAACACACTAGCCATACACCATTTTATATCCATTAATTCCATTTCCTCAGCATCAATTTGATCATAATCCTCTTTTGTGAGCATTGGATTACTGATCTTTCCAGCCACAAAACTACTATAAGACTCAAGAACCATTCCCAACAAAGACATTTGATTTTTAGCTATCTCTTCAGTGTAATCTTCATCATTTTCAATACTAAGAACAATGTTGCACTGAAGTTTTCTTCCATTCTTTGTTACAGATATGTTAGGATCGAAAGATGAAAATCTTGTGCTGCTTGATCCTTGGGATGACTTCTTTTCAGGAGAATCTTTAACACTAAAAGCAGTTTCGATCTTTGGAGAATAATTTGTCGATCCAGTAGCACCACTCTTGTAGTACAAACTGATATCCTGTTCTCCATCATAATTCTTCATCCTGGCAATCTTTCTCTGCTCCATCTCTTGAGCTTCCAGATGCTTGATGAAATCTCCCAATGTCATAGCCTTGTAGTCTTTTCTGTTAGATTTCAGCATCATCAAGAATGTTCCCCATGTTTCATGAGGAAGCGCATCTGCAAGTTTTTCAATCAATTCATCAGTATCTTTCTTAACTCCAAGTTTTGACATGTTTCTCACCAAGTTACAATATCTATCAATTATCTGCTTGGTACTTTCATTTTTCAATCCCTGAAATAAGTCAAATTCTTCTTCATGAGAGACATCTTATTCTTGAGCATATCACCACTTCCCGTAAACTTTGCTTCCAATTCTGTCCAAATTGAATACGCAGTTCCATCATGTTGAAGCAGTATCAAGATATCTTCTTTTATCGCTTGCTGAAGCAGACTCACCATCAATTTCTCATCTCGATATTTCTCTTTATCTTCAGTACTCATCTCTCTAAGTGTTAACGGAGCACCATTTGCAACGTTGTTTTTTGTGGGCCTAACATATTGTTCCTCAGTGTGTTCCCACGCATCAAGATGATAAGCCTCGACCCAATTTCCAAAACGTTCAGACCACACGTTATAATCATCAATATCCATGAGTTTAGGCGGTTTCTGTGACGTTCCGGTTTCATTTTCAATCAAAGCACTTTGAGTCATTGAAATCGGTGTTGCAAAAGCGTTATAGAATTCAGTGTCCATTGCTCAATTATCCAAGGTTCACAAAAACTTTCAAACTTATACAAACTGTTCAAATAAGCGAACCACCAACTGTCCAGAAAAGCGAACCAACCAAGTGTCATAAAAGCGAAACTATCACTATCACAATAAGCGGACCAGATATGTTGACCAATGAGCGAACTAGATGAACAGATCAATGAACATACCAGATGAGCGGATCTCTTGAGTGAAGCTGTTTGTTCAAGCGGACCTGTCACTTGAAGCAGATATAGCAGGTAGTTTTGGAGCGAACCTACTCAAAAACTGTTACTAAAAGCGAACCTGTCTTGTAATTTTGAGCGAACCCACTCAGAATTTGTCAGTAAAAGCGAACCAATTAACTTGCTGATGTCACTGTTCGAACAAGTACGTACGAGCGAACCCCTTAAAATCTTAACTTCTAGGTTGATTTTATATCTGAAAAGTTCAAGGGTTTACTAGTCCATGATTCCGAATGCAGTGTGTGATTTTGAGCCGGTTTTACCGTGAAAAATTTTGAAAATGTGAAGAAAGTGTAGAAAAATAGATGAAAAACAACTAAAATGGCAAGAACTTCTCCTCCTGAGCTCTGATACCACTTGTAGGATCGTGTTCGGCCCTGTTTGAGTCGATCAGAGAAATTCCTATCCAAATCAAGAGGCGGAAACTAATGATTTGGTGCTATTTCAGCTGGATTCACTTTTAACTTGCTGTTTTATTGATCAACAATACGAGTACACGTTCTGACAGCACTTCGACAGCACTTCGTGGCTTGTCGGAAGAAAAACACTGTAAACTATGTGTTTAGGTTCGCTTGTAAAGACACTATATATAGCCTGACTGGTTTCGCTTATACATACATGTATGTATGAGGGAACCTGCATCATGCCATATAAGCGAATCTATACACTTGACTAATAAGCGAACCTAACCTAAACATTTACACATGAGTGAACCTAGAACTGTATACATAAGCGAACCTATTACAATCTAGTGTTTCTAGGTTTCCGTGTCATGTCTGATCTGTCCATCTCTAAGACTCGATGTAAGACGTAGTCGACAGACGTAAGTGCACCAACAGTAGTAGGGTTGTAAGTTGCCTTTTTAGTTGCATAAAAATCTTTAACCCCCTTTGCTTTCCCATTAAGCATTTTCCCAAAAATTTTCTTAACATTCCCATTGAATGTTTTCTCGACATTAAACTTAGTTTTCTCGGTATAAAATTGACTCAAGATTTCGACCTTGCCAACTTTCTGTTTAACCTCTTCAAATTTCAGTGATGGAAATTCATCATCATTCACTGAAACTTTTACTTCAACCTGTGGCTCTTCTGGTTTTGTGGAACCAGATTCATTGTCGACTTTCTCATCAACCTTTTTAACAACCCACACTTGGTTGTTCTTTTCATTCTTTTTACAAAAATTCTTTTTCGAACACTCACCAACCTCATAAGTTGAGTTTTCAAAAATTTTAAATTTTTCGATTGGTGGTTCAACATCAACAACTTTCTCTTTTAGTTTCTTAGAAAAACCCTGTTTTGTTTTGACATTTTTCGGACAGTTCCATGCAATGTGACCAGCTTCATTGCATTTGAAACAGGTTCGAGTTTCTTTTGGATGAAACACTCCAGTTCCATTCCTTTTCTTTTCAGCAAGAAACTCCTGATTTGATTGTCTCCAGAACGTTTCTTCTGTTCTTCCTCAGCACTCCCACCTGAAACAAATTTTGTTTTTGTTTTAGAATTTTTCATATTTTTATGATTTTCTGGTGGAATAAAGCCTAAACCTTTCTTTTTGTAGCTACTATTTTGGTTTGATTTCTTTTGGAAACCAGAACCAGAATTGTAACCCTTTTTCTTGTTTAAACGTTGTTAAACTCTTGAAGTGTATTTTTTAGGTTTTCCAATAAGATTTAAATTTTTTATTTCAGAAATATTAATTTCTGTCATTTTGAAAACCTTTTTGATCATGTCAAAACAAACACTTCTTATTGGAAACTCTTTGTCAGAGTATATCTTGTCAGAATCATTCAAAGTATATGCTACTTCAAATATTTCATCATCCAAGTTTGATTTGGTAACATAAATTCTTTACTATAAGATCGTTTGACCAACGACTTTTGACTGTTGACTGACGAACTTGACCCTCCAGACTCAGATTTTGACTCGGACTCCTCATCAATATCCAACACCTGATCGACCACCTTTTTGATTAATTCAGACTCATGATCAGTGTCAGACGAGGTGAACGTGACATCAATATTTTCTGGTAATTCATCAGTTGTGTCGGTTTTTAGCTTTATATTGATAACCTTTTCAAGTTGCTCCTCGTTTGGTTTTCTAGGAGAATACCCTTCCCAAATTGGAGGCGGACACTTGTTATAGCTAACAATCGGTTTCTTACCACTATTTTTCTTCTTCGGTTTTTCATCTTGGAAAGCTTCCATACCTGCAACAGTTGGGTAAATACGATCAATAAGATAATCAGAACTAGAATAGCTCTGCAATAATCGTCTGATTCTCTCATTCTCAATCTTCTCTGTCTCCAACTCTTGCTTCCATTTAGCACTTTCTTCGATGTAGAAGTTTATAGCTTTCTGCTTCGACATCATGACTGCATTCATCATCGTTAGTGCCTGTTCTCTCTCAGAGTTTGTCTTTTGAAGACCAGTTACTGTTTTGTTCAAGACATCATAAGATTCTTTCACATAGTTGAGATTGAACAAGAACTGCTCTTTCTTCTTCTCATACTCAGCAATTATATCGTCTTTTGCTGCACATTCCTTGCATGCTTCCAAACACTTCATGCAAGGCTTGATGACTTCAACAATCTTTTCTACTTCGATTGTTTTCACCACTTCAACCACCTTTTCTGCTTCTTTCGCCTTTTCTTCTACCTTCACTTGCTCAGTCTCAACCATCTCCTCAGCAACACTTTCAACGTTCTCATTCTGAACAACATCTTCAGATTTCGTTTGTTGTTGTTCTTTTGCAGCTCATTTTCTTTTAGATTCTCCATGCGATCTGCAAAATAGAAATGAAAACTTTCAGGAGATAAATGTGATTTTGCAATATTAATGTGTTTTTCCTCCTCATCATCACTACTGTCATCTGGAGGTGACTGAGCAAACTGTACAGATTTTTCAGAATTATCATCCGATAAACCAGAATCTGATGGTGTTTGATCAAAAACAACTTCTTTTTCTGAAATAACATCATTTTGTACACTCTCATCTGAACTCTGTGAGTTATCATCAGCACTTTCTGAGCTTTCATCAGATGCAACAGACTCATTCTCCATATTCTTCACAGTCTCACCAATAGACTTCATCCATGTGGCAAACATGTCTGGTTCTCTCACAATCTTAGCGATGAAGGCTTTGAATTCTCCTTTTTCATCAACAAACATATCCCAGCTGAAGCCTTCAGGTATTGTTTCATCATCCTGATTGACTAAACATAGTTTACTTTCTGGTGATATGTAGTTGTTCCAGTTAAAATCCACCAAACACGCTCTCTTTGAATCCTCAATCTTTCTACCAGGAGCCACCTGTGGTTCTTGCTGTTGACCAACCTATTGATAAATGGCTTTACGATAGTAGTCGTCTTTTCCAAACGGATTCTGAGCTCCACTAGCTTCCCTGTTCTTGCACTCTCGCTTGAAATGGCCCTTCTACCTGCATCGAAAGCAAGTAACTTTAGATTTATCAAAACCTAAAGTAGATACATGAGCATCGAGAAAGTCATTTCTCCCAGTAATAAGCTTGAACTTTTCAGCTCGTCTGATAATACTCGCTAGACACCATTTGATATCCATCAGTTCCATCTCTTCGGCGTCTATCTGATCGTAATCCTCCTTTGTGAGCATAGGATTTCCGATCCGACCGGCCACTAGACCTTCATAAGAAAGTAACACAGAACCAAGTAAAGCCATGTGGTCTTTAGCAGTTTCTTCAGAAAAACTTTGGCCTTCTGGAAGATTTAAAGCGATGTTGCACTGGATCACATAACCATTTCCTGTCTTTGTGCTCTGAGAATGAAACCTTGTAGTTGACTCTTTCGGATTAACACTTGGAAATGATGAAAATCCACTGCTGCTTTTGTTAGAACCCTGATCAACCTTTTCTGTTGAATCCCCAGCACTAAATGCAGTCTGGATTTTCGGACTTCTCTCATCTTCTGGAACCGGAACACTACCTTTGTAATACATCTTTACATCTTGTTGACCACTTGGACTGTTCATCCTAGCGATCTTCTGCTGTTCCAGATCCTGACTTTCAATCTTTTCGATAAACTGAGAAATCGTTAATCCAACTTAAACACCCGTATTCTTCAAAATCATCAAGTAGGTTCCCCACTCTTTTTGCGGTAACGCATCAGCTAGTTTTTCTACTCACTCTTCACGATCTTTTGTAATACTCAGCATTGACATGGATCGCACTAAGTGGCAGTATCGTTCAATCAGTTTCTTTGTGTCTTCTCCTTGTAGATTGCTAAACAGATCAAACTCTTTCTTAAGCAGTGCCTTTTTGCTCTTAATCATATTCTCACTACCCTCAAACTTAACACGAAGAGCATCCCAAATTGACTTTGATGTTTTGTCATGCTGTAGCAGAATGAAGATGTCTTCTTTGATAGCTTGTTGAAGCAGACTGATCATCATCTTTTCGGCTTTGTACATATTCCGTTCTTGATCAGTAAACTCTGATAGCTCTTTGAGAACCTGCAATTCTGTTCGAGGCAACACGTATTTCTTCAGAATACATTCCCACGACCTAAGATGATTTGCCTGAACCCAATTTTCGAATGTGTCTTTCCACCCGTAGTATTTTTCGATACTCATCAGTTTCGGGGGCTTTTGGGTAGTTGCTGTCTTTCCAAGTTCATGGCTTGAGCAATGACAGTTGGAGCAGACGGAGTTGCAAACACGTTGTAAAACTCGTTATCCATTTTTTCAATGCACGTATTTCAAAAACAATCACTTTCAAGCGAAATTAACAGATTGCAGCTTCGAGCGAAATCCCAGACAATCCTTAGGAGCGAAATCAGATATTAGGTTGGCCGGAGCGAAATCAGACACAACCTTCTGGAGCGAAATCACCTGATTTGCAGTTTAGAGCGAAATTATACTGAACTTTGGAGCGAAATTCCAAAATTGGTAGCTTGGAGCGAAATTAACCACTAATTCTAGAGCGAAATTACCAAACTAGTCTCACTGCGGATGTGCCAGTAGGTTTTTGCACATTTAGTAGATTGTGACGAGATATAAATCTAAATTTCAAACTTGCTTATCTCGTGAGTAACATTTCTTGGATATATGGGTAACCCCCGAAATCTTGTTTGAAAGGTCCCTCTTTCTGAGATACTAGGTCTTTATACTCAGTGATATCTGGGGTATTATCCTGGGACTTCTGATTTTGCGGAAGCAATGGCCTAGTCCCCGTATAATACTTTGTAAATTTCTTGAAATATAGCGCCGCCCTCAGCAAAAATGATGAAACAATAAAATTGATAATCATTGCTGTTGAAGAAAAGATCCTCTAAAGGGGACACACCTAAAGTCGAGCCGTCATCTCTCTGCTGCACGGAAGTTCTGACCTGAGCTCTCATGGTTTCGCATTTAACCCTTTTACAGATATCATCTGTGGTATACTCACCTATAAGACTGAATATTGGGATCTGGATACGGGAGTATATTCAAGTACTGGGACACGCGAATAAGTTTAAGTGCTTAAAACATTAATCTCGTATCTCGGAACAGTTGAACTTTGTGTGAAAATTTTAGTGGACCAGTATACTGACAATCTAGGTGAATTGTTTAGAACTTAAAATGAAATGAAGTTTAATGGTGTTGGTGATTTGTCTCAAAAACTGATATGATCCTCTTACACAAACTCACAAAAATATTGTCTGTAAATATTTCTTTACTATATTTCGTTATAAAAAATCCCAAAAAGATTTTAGTGTGTTTTAGCATAAAGTTTAAAAAAATCCAAAAAGATTTTTGATAAACTGGTGTTGAAGAGCTGATGTCAAAATTCCAAGTGATAAACATCATGAACAAATGGTTTGGGTGAAATTGTTTAAGTTGTTTTGAAATGAAATGAGAAAAGTTATTTCTACAAGTGGTCATCAAAGTTTAACATTGTAAAATCATTGTTTGGATATCTTATCCTCAAGTGATTGATCTGAATGTGAAGGTGTTTTTACAAGTGATCATCAGAAAATTTATTTTTGGGTAGAGATTTGTGCAGGATAAGAGCTTGGTGATCTTGGGATAAAAGATTGAGAGCTAGGTTAATCGATCCTGAGAAGCTTGTGATTGAAGAAAGCCAGGATTTCGATTCAGAGCAGAGTATAAACCAGGCAACGATCTTGAATCCTGTAAAAGCCAGACTGCGGATCCCAGCTTACTGAGAGGGGGAGTCTGAATGACAAAGAGCCAGGTTCTGATCCTAAGACTGCTGATGCTGATGAACTTAAAGATTCAACATTCGTCGAGGAGAGTATTTGTTCGAGGGGAGTTTGTTGGTGATGATAGAAGAGAAGAGAGAAGGTTTTGAAGGATGCTTTACAGTGTAAGATACTTTGAAGAGAAGCCCGAAGACTGATAAAGATTGAAGATGCGAAGACTCGACACTGAAGACTCATCAACATTCGAGGGGGAGTTTGTTGGTGCATGCATCTGTCGACTTTGTCTTGTATCGAGTCTTGTATAGAACTAGTTAGATCAGGGCACGAAAAACGAGAAAGTGAGAATTAGTGATGATTCCGCTTGAAATGACACAAGGTCATGTTCAAGCGAAATCATAATGTTTCTGATTCCGCTCGAGATAATCATGCTGATTTCGCTTGAAGTTAATCATGGTGATTCCGCTTGAGACGTGTTCAAGCGGAATATGATGCCTATAAATAGTGCACTCCAAGCGAAATCACGTAACAATTTCCGGTTTGTGCAACGAAGTGCTGCTGAAGTGTCGACTCGCTGTAAAACGTCATTATTGTAAGAAAATCGACAGTTTAAAGTGATATCATTGCTGAATTGACCTTAGTTTGTCTGTTTCTGCCGTTCAAACTGAGTAAAACTCTTCTGATCGACTCGTTCGGGTCTGAAAACGATCCTGCACTTACGTTTATGCTTCCGCTGTTTAAATTAAACTTGGTTAACTTCCTTTTGGACACCAATTGTATTGTGGTTGGTTATTTTCTTAATTACGTTGTTCAATATGATTGGTGGCTCTATCCTGGTCACGTCATGCCTCCAAGCGGTGATACTCCGCATAGTGGATTTTGGGGGTGTGACAGATTGGTATCAGAGCAATTGGTTATAGTGAACTTGGTTTTAAAAAGGGAAAAACTTTTTGATAAAACCAGACTATAACCTGTACAGTGCTCAACGATCCATAACGACGCTTCGCTCCATGTGCAAGACTTGACATAATAGGTGGTATGATTTATGTTATATTGTCGGTTAGATAGTTCACACTGTGCATTAGTTAACGTGATAACTGCTATTTGAACCTTGTGTGCTTACTCTCTACTGTCGTCCCACACTTACGCACTCTCGCGACACTTTTCTCACTTACGTTGCTTCATTGTGAAGATCATGAACGGGCGCGGAGGACGTATCAACCTAACTCAAGCCCAGTTGACGGCTTTGATCAATGAACGAGTTGCTGAGGCGCTCGCAGTTTTCCCTGCAGGAGGTATAACCTGCTATCTCGACCTATCCTAGGACGTTTAGATCCTACCCTCGCAAACCAACCCTCGTGCTTAACCTTGTCTATTATTCTCGCGCAACAGGTCAACCTGCACAGCTTCCTGTGTGCACGTTCAAAACCTTCATGTATTGCCGACCTAGTACTTTCAGCGGCACAGAAGGAGCTGTGGGTCTTCTTCACTGGTATGAGAAGCTTGAGTCTGTTTTTGAGATGTGCGAATGCCCTGAAGATCGTAGGGTGAAATATGCTACTGGAACACTCGAAGGTGCTGCGTTAACCTGGTGGAAGGCACAGGTTCAACTGCTTGGGTTGGCGGTTGCTAATGCCACCCAATGGAATGACTTCAAGGAACTGATCAAGGAAGAGTACTGCAGTCGTGACGACATCCACAAGCTGGAGGTGGAATTTTTCAATTTGAAGATGACGGGGTCTGAGATCGAGGCATACACGAAGAGGTCAAACGAGTTGGCTATCTTGTGTCCTACAATGGTGGACCCTCCCATCAAATGTATTGAGCTGTACCTCAAGGGTCTTGTACCAGAGATTCAGAGCCACGTAACCTCAGCTAATCTTGGCACCATATAGCAAATCATCAAGTTGGCTCATCATCTCACTGATCAGGCAATTGAGCAGAACAGGCTGCCCAAGCGTATTAGCGCTACTACTTCAGATGCTCCCAATGATAATAAGTGCAAGTGAGATGGAAATTTGGGCAAGGGTTCTGCTTCGGCTCAATCCCAGCAGCGAAAGACAGACGAGTACAGGAGCCCCAGTCAGCAGTCTTCTGGGAATCAAGGTCAGGGTGGGTACAAGGGAAATCACCTTAAGTGCAATCGATGTAATTTGCACCACAGCGGGCAGTGCAACAAGGGACGTTGTCAGAGATGTCACAAGCTGGGTCACGAAGCTAAGGATTGCAGGAGCCCGCGTCCTGCGAATCAGAATCGCCAACAACAACAAGCTCCACAGAACCACCATCAGCAGCAACAGCAGGGCAATAAAGGATGCTATCAGTGTGGCGCTGAAGGCCACTTTAAGAGGAACTGCCCTCAGCTGAACCAGAATTAGAACAACCAAGGAAACAGGAACCACAATGGAAACAACAATGGAGGCAACAACGGAGGCAACAACGGAGGTAACAATAATGGCAATGGCGCCCGAGGTCGTGCCTTCGTGATTAGTCAGGGTGATGCAAGGAACGATCCCAACGTTGTGATGGGTAAGTTTCTTCTGGACGACTTCTTTGTTACTGTTTTATTTGATTCGGGTGCCGATACTAGTTATGTGTCCTTAAAAGTTAGCCAGATGCTTAAGCGTACTCCAACACTTTTGAACACCAAGAACATCGTAGAGTTAGCAAATGGTAGAAGTTTAGAGGCTACACATGTAGTTAAGGGTTGCAAGCTTGTCCTTGCCGATCAGACCTTTTCTATCGACCTCATTCCTATCGTTCTGGGTAGTTTTGACGTTGTTATTAGGATGGATTGGTTATCTCATCAGCAAGCGGAAATTCTTTGCAACAAGAAGATTGTCCGCATCCCTCGTTTTGGTAAAGAACCCCTCGTGATTCGTGGCGACAAGAGCGGTGCTGTTGTGGGCATCATCTCTTTCCTTAAGGCCCAAAAATGGTTACGAAAGGGCCACACTGCTATTCTAGCCCTCGTCTCTGATGCATCCTTAGAAGAAAAGAAGATAGAAGACATTCCTATTGTGCGCGACTTTCCCGAGGTATTTCCTGTGGAATTACCTGGTCTTTCGCCTCATCGCCAAGTTGAATTTCAAATCGAGCTAGCTCCTTGAGCAACGCCCATAGCTCGAGCACCTTATCGTCTAGCTCCATCAGAACTTAAGGAACTGTCCACGCAACTACAAGAACTTTTGGAAAAGGGTTTCATACATCCTAGCTCTTCGCCTTGGGGAGCTCCAGTATTATTTGTGAAGAAGAAAGACGGTACCTTCAGAATTTGTATTGACTACCGCAAACTCAACAAGGTGACCGTGAAGAATCGTTATCCTCTTCCACGCATTGATGATTTGTTCGACCAATTGCAAGGGTCGAGTTATTACTCTAAGATTGATTTGAGATCGGGCTACCATCAGTTGAGAGTCCGAGAGGAAGACGTCTCAAAAACAACATTCAGAACCCGTTACAGCCATTACAAGTTTCTGGTTATGCCTTTCGGATTGACGAATGCACCTGCAGTCTTCATGGATCTCATGAACCGAGTGTGCAAGCCTTACCTGGATAAGTTTGTCATAGTGTTCATCGACGACATCCTGATTTATTCAAAGAGTCAGGAAGAACACGAGCAACACCTGAGGCTTATTCTGGAACTTCTTCGAAAAGAGCAGTTGTATGCCAAGTTTTTGAAATGTGATTTCTGGCTTCGCGAAGTCCATTTTCTAGGCCACGTAGTAAACAAGGATGGGATTCATGTAGATCCATCCAAGGTTGAATCGATGAAGAACTGGCCTGCACCCCGCACACCAACAGAAATCCGCCAATTCTTGGGTTTGGCAGGATATTACATAAGGTTTATCAAGGATTTCTCGAAGATTGCACAACCTCTCACTTCACTGACACAGAAAGGTGTCACCTATCGCTGGGGTGATGCACAGGAGTCCGCATTTCAACACTTGAAAGATAGACTTTGTAGCGCACCTATCCTCTCATTGCCCGAAGGCACAAATGATTTTGTGGTTTATTGCGACGCTTCCATCCAAGGACTTGGTTGCGTGTTGATGCAACGTGACAAGGTCATTGCCTATGCATTGCGCCAACTTAAGGTTCACGAAAGGAACTACACTACGCACGACTTGGAATTGGGAGCAGTTGTTTTCGCACTTAAGATATGGAGACATTACCTGTATGGTACCAAGTGCACCATTTACAACGATCACAGGAGTCTCGAGCATATCTTCAAGAAAAAGGAATTGAACATGCGACAACGCCGATGGGTCGAACTCTTGAATGATTATGAATGCGCTATCAAATACCATCCGGGTAAGGCCAATGTTGTGGCTGACGCCCTCAGCCGAAAGGATACTATACCTAAGCGTGTACGTGCGTTACAACTTACCATCCAATCTAACCTTCCCGCTCAGATTCGCGATGCTCAGGTTGAAGCATTGAAAGCAGAGAACATCAGGGCTAAGTCCTTACGAGGATCGAGGCAGCGACTAGAACAAAAAGAAAACGGCGCCTACTATGTTAACGGACGCATCTGGGTTCCACTTTATGGAGACTTACGCAAGCTTGTAATGGATGAAGCACATAAGTCTCGTTATTTGGTACATCCTGGTTCGGATAAGATGTACCACGATCTAAAGACTACATACTGGTGGCCTGGTATGAAAGCCAGCATAGCAACCTACGTCAGTAAATGTTTGACTTGTGCTAGGGTCAAGGTCGAATACCAGAAACCATCAGGCCCACTTCAACAACCAGAGATACCCAAATGGAAATGGGAGCAAATTTCCATGGATTTCGTTACTGGCCTGCCCAGATCTCAATGCAGAAACGATACCATCTGGGTGATCATGGATCGACTGACCAAGTCTGCACATTTTCTGGCTATCATGGAAACGGATAAGTTTTCTACTCTAGCAGACATTTACCTAAAGGAAGTGGTATCAAGGCACGGAGTGCCAACCTCCATCATTTCTGATCATGACGCGCATTTTACATCTGAACTGTGGCAAGCTATGCACAAGTCCTTTGGCTCACGCTTAGACATGAGCACAGCATATCACCCGCAGATGAGCACATCATATCACCCGCAGACGGATGGGCAATCTGAACGCACCATCCAGACCCTTGAAGACATGCTTAGGGCATGTGTAATCGATTTTGGTAATGGCTGGGAAAAGCACCTCCCGCTAGTGGAGTTTTCGTATAACAACAGCTACCACACCAGCATCCATGCCGCTCCATTCGAGGCATTGTATGGACGGAAGTGCCGATCACCTCTCTATTGGGCAGAAGTTGGTGACAGTCAAATCACTGGCCCAGAACTTGTAGTAGATACAACCGAGAAGATTGCTCAGATACGACAACGAATGGGGGCAGCTCGTGACCGTCAGAAAAGCTACACTGATAAGCTAAGAAAGCCACTCGATTTCCAGGTTGGGGATCGATGCAACTCAAAGTCTCACCTTGGAAAGGTGTAGTTCGTTTTGGAAAACGAGGCAAGCTCAATCCACTTTATGTCGGACCGTTCGAAATCATTGAGAAAATTGGCAAAGTCGCCTACAGGTTGAATCTACCTGAAGAACTCAGCGGAGTTCACAATGTTTTCCATGTGTCAAATCTAAAGAAGTGTCTGTCAGATGAGACCCTCATAGTTCCCTTAAAGGAGCTCACTATCAACGACCAGCTGCGATTCGTCGAAGAACCAGTAGAGATTACTGATTGCGATGTTAAGATTCTCAAACGTACCAGAATACCTCTCGTTCGAGTTTGTTGGGATTCCCGTCGTGGCCCAGAGTATACCTGGGAATGAGGAGACCAAATGAAACTCAAGTATCCCCAGCTGTTTAAGAAAAGTGCAACCACTACTGAGGCTGAAGCTACTGCAGAATTTCAGGACGAAATTCCAAATCAACGAGGGGATGATCTGACACCCCAGGAAACCAACGCAACATAACTAGCTTCCTTAGTAACCACGTGCTAAATTTCGGGACGAAATTTTCTTAACAGGGGGAGAATGTAACAGCCCTCATAATTCCATGTATCCGTACAATTTATTAATGATAATTAAAGTGCTTGATGACTGTGTGGAATTATTTAACTGCTTTCTGATTTTTGTGTTATACTTACATGTGCTTGTTAACATACTAGTAGTGTACGGAAAAGTTACTAAATAGTCCGGTATGCTTTCCTGAGTGTTAAGAATTTAAAATGTTACAAATATATATATATATATATATATATATATATATATATATATATATATATATATATATATATATATATATATATATATATATATATATATGACACTTTACGGATTAATTAATCACTTTAACGGAAAACCACCGAACCGAACAACCGGACTTTACACGGAAACTAACTAAATTCCCTAACCATCCAGCACCATTAATCGTGTACATACTTAAACCGCAGAACAAAAGGTTAATCTAATGGGTACAAGGGCAGCCCCACTCTTGGTGATAACTAGTACCGAATAGTGTTTTTGTGTCTCCATCGTGAATCGACAACTAGAAAAATACCTATGGTTTGGTTGCTTCCTATGTCGTGTCACATGTTAATGGCCTTTCAACCCATTAACAACTTTATACATACAGGAATACTTGAGTTATACAAGAATACATGATTTATACACGAATACTTGATTTATACATGAATACTTGATTTTCACAAGATACATACCATGTTTTTCATACAAAGTATACAAACGTTCAATACAAGAACTGCATGAATTCACACCAACATTATGTTGACGTTTTTCCAAAACTCACATGTATTTCAGGTAACTAAAGGTGGATGTGCGTGCGGTCTTACTCATGCTCGTGGATGTCGTTATGTTTGTCTTAAATAAAGTTGTAAACTTTCAGACAATATGTTGTTTCGTGATGTAAACACTTAACTATGTTTTCTGTTATGTAATGGTGTTTGAAGTTATTTTATGAGCATGTAGTATGTTTACCAATCGTATGCAATGAAAACCTTTCATGATCACACCTCATGCTTCCGCCTTAGAAAGAGGTGTGACAACATCCTTCTCTATTTATAGTTTTGCAAAGCTTGCATCCTAAGGAAATTTTAATATTCCTTTGGACACGTAGACATTAGTTTACAGGTGTTCATGTTTCACCCTACACACATAAACAATCAATCATTGAATGTTAGATTTATTTTATTTTATTTTATTATATACATTATTTGA
Source organism: Helianthus annuus (assembly GCF_002127325.2). NCBI lineage: Eukaryota > Viridiplantae > Streptophyta > Magnoliopsida > Asterales > Asteraceae > Helianthus > Helianthus annuus. The sequence continues at coordinate 56,925,282 of NC_035435.2, read as the reverse complement.
TTCCATAGGTTTAACTTTTATTTATTATTATTATTATTATTATTATTATTATTATTATTATATTTAATAATTTATTAATTTATATATTATAATTAATTCAACTGCTTCACGTATTTGGCGTGTATAACTTCTAAAATATGACGTTTTATAAAACAATGAATATGTCATTAGAACGAGAATGATCTTATCTATATTTTGAACCAAGTTTCATTAAAAACGGAGTATGTTCAAATATAATGTATTTTTATAATTTAATTATTAAATGGTTCCTACGCTTGCCCAAAATACCTCATATTTCCATTGGTCAACGTACCCATGATGCATCCTCTTAATAACATAAGTTTTTGTATATTTTATATAAATAAAATTTTTGGGAGTGTTACACTGTGGCATCGGACACCTCCCATATCAATGTCCAAATCAATCAAATCAGCCTCGTATGCAGCCACAAGCCAACTATGCAACTCGTTCAGATTTTGATTCTCAGTCAGGCTTCATGGCACTCTAGATGTAGCTAGTCTAGACAACTCTGAGGCGTACTATGGTAACGACTCTCTCCTTGTTGGTAATGGTCAATCTTTACCTATTTTAAATATTGGCTCAACTAAAATTTACTCACCTAATAAAACCCTTGTCCTTTCCAACGTTCTTCATATCCCTGAACTTCAACAAAATCTTTTATCTGTTCAAAAATTTTGTGTTGATAATGACGTTTTCTTTGAATTTCATGCTTCTTAATTTGTTGTGAAGGACCAGGCTACACACAACATCCTTCACACGGGACCAAGCGAACATGGCTTATATTCCATCCGTCTTCCTAAGCTCAAGTCTTGTCCAAAAGTTGCGTTTACTGCTACCAAAGCGTCTTCCAACGCCTGGCATCAACGCCTAGGCCATCCTCATGCTCAAGTTTTTCGTTCTGTTATTTCACATTGTTCTTTACCTGTTTTAGACAAAATATCTACTGAGTTATATTGTGACACCCCAGGAAAACCAGGAAACCAACGCAACATAACTAGCTTCCTCAGTAACCACGTGCTAAATTTCGGGACGAAATTTTCCTAACAGGGGGAGAATGTGACAACCCTCATAATTCCATGTATCCGTACAATTTATTAATGATAATTAAAGTGCTTGATGACTGTGTGGAATTATTTAACTGCTTTCTGATTGCTGTGTTATACTTACATGTGCTTGTTAACATACTAGTAGCGTACGGAAAAATTTACTAAATAGTCCGGTATGCTTTCCTGAGTGTTAAGAATTTAAAATGTTACAAATATATATATATGACACTTTACGGATTAATTAAGCACTTTAACGGAACAACACCGAACCGAACAACCGGACTTTACCCGGAACACAAAAATATTGTCAAACACATTGTTCTTATTTTTCTGAGCCAGTTAGGGTCCCCGAACACCCTAACACACTATATATTACTTAACACGCATAAATCCCTAACTAAGCACTTGGAAACTAACTAAATTCCCTAACCATCCATCACCACCCAACTAGAACCCCCCCCCCCCCCCCCGTACTTCACAGTTACAAGGGGTGGCTCCACACCCTTGTTTTCTTGAATTATTTATTAGGCATGTCTTGTACTAATGGAACATTAAACCTAAGGGATAAAGGGATGTTGGAAAAATCTTCTATTTAACCACAAGACCTTAACTCATTCTTATCTACACATCACCTAAACACTTTCTTCTTCGTTCCTTCTTTGGGTTCGGCCGCCCACTAGTAGCACTACCACCACCATCACTTGATCACTTGCAAGCATTTTAAGGCCATACATAAGTGTTAAAGTGCATAAACCGAAGCTCAGTGCGTTCGGAAGTTGAAGGACCGCTCTCATCTTCTTTTATCCACCACATTTCTTCACTTGAACTTCCCTAGTCTTGAACTAGTGGTAAGAACTTAGATCCTTGCTTTTTACATCTTGTTTAAGTGGTTAGTAGTGTTTAATGATCAAAATGATTAGAACTCTAAGGAATCTTGAAAAGAAGTCTTGAACATAAACTAGTTGATAATAAAAGTATGGTTAAAAGTTGAGAAAATTATGATATTCATGTGTTGTGATGATTTTTGGTTGTTGTTGTTTATGTAGTTGATGGATCATCATATGATCTTGCTCAATCATGATTAAAAACATGATCTAGCAAGATGAGAAAGTTAGAAATGCGTAGGATAATGGAATCATCCACACATAAACTATGAACTTGAATAAATAAATGTTTTCTTGTAAAAATAAAGATGAAAGTAGGTTACAATCTTGTAGATCTGAAGATCCATGAGTCGTTTCTTGAAAGAACCAAGTTAAAAATATGAGTTTCACTAAAACTTGGATCTTACATAAACTAATCACATTTTTGGTGGATAAACAAGTGTAGAAACACTTGTGTAACTAGAAACTTTCATGAAGAAATATTTTTAGAAAATATGGTGGAAGTTGTAAACACTTAAAGTCTTTAAAAAATAGAGTTTTTAAAGAACTAATCACATTTTGGAAGGTAACAAGACTTACTAAGTACGCTAGTAAGTTACTACATGTTTTCATAAATATTCAAGTTCATGAGTTTATAGTTTATGCTTGTTTTGACAAGTTTGGTAAATAGAGATTGTAGGTTGATGATTGAGAATTGTTTGAATGAATTTTTGAAAAGAAAATGATATGCTAGTAAGCATGGACACCTCCGTTTACAAAGGAAACTCTGGCCAAATATTTTTCTAAAACAAGTATTACAAGTATATTTTATAACTTGTGTTTCGAATATAAACGTCGCCATAATTTTTTGTAACAAAACACCAAGTATCAGAGGTTGACTTTCATAAATAAAATTTGATAAATATATATTTAATATATATATATATATATATATATATATATATATATATATATTGTATACTAAAACCCTTGTGTGAGTATTTGTTTATTTTACCATTATATTATTTTAGAATAAAATAATATATAACTTAGCAAAGTGCGTTGACGTTTAAATTATGTGATATGTGATAAAAGTAATGGGTAGATAAACCATACGTGTTGTGCATGAGAAATTGTTAGTGCATGCATCTGTCGACTTCGTCTTGTATCGAGTCTTAGTCTAGATAGGATAGATCAGGGCACGTTGATCGAGAAAATAGGAAATGTTAGTGTTGTAAATGATGATTCCGCTTGAACTTGATGATTCCGCTTGAAATTACTTTGGTCAGTTTCAAGCGAAATCACAATCAAGTGATTCCGCTTGAAATGGATCATGTCATTTCAAGCGGAACCCTAACCCTATATATACATGTTCAAGCGAGATCATTTGTATCGGTTCCTGATTTTCATACCGAAGTGCTGCCGGTGTGTTTTGTGCGTGTAATCTGTTAAATATCAATCAGAAGTGTGTTTAAAGTGAATTGCTAGCTGTTTCTACATCAGTTTCTTGTTTTTCGCACCTGAAACTGATTAAAACTCCCCTAAACGGCTCGTTCGGGTCAGTACACGATCCTACAAGTGGTATCAGAGCTCAGGAGGAGGAGTTCTTTCCGATTCAGCTCGATATTTCTGGTTTCTACACCTTCTTTTCAGGATTTTCAAGATTTCACGGTCAAAATCGGTTCAATTATTCACAGTTTGTGTAAAAGTGCATATTAACAAATCCTTGAAAGTTTGAGAGCAAAATTCGGACTAAAAAGTGGTAAAATGGACCTTAGACTAGATTCCTCTTGAATGAACATCATTGTGATTCCGCTCGAGATTGCTTATCCCGCTTGAAATTTTCAAGCGAAACCTGTAATTTTGCTTGAGTTATACTGATTCCGCTCTAAACTGATTTGCGGGTATTTCGCTTGAACATAAAAGTGTGATTCCGCTCCAAATTGCTGGTGATTCCGCTTCAAAAGTAACAATTGGGTATTCCACTTGAATTTGGTGTCTGACTATTCCGCTTGAAACTAAGTATTGAGTTTTTTCTGATTTCGCTCCAAATCATCATGATTCCGCTTCAAACAGATAGCTGATTATTCCGTTTGAAAAATTTGTTCGAGATTTCGCTTGAAACTGTTTTAGTCGGTATTCCGCTTGAAACTAAAGTTGGTATTCCGCTTAGATTTGTTGTTTGAAGATTCCGCTTGAACAGAAAAGTTTGATTCCGCATGAAGTTGTTTGTTTTAGAAAAACGTGTTGCCGAAACATGGAATCTGAATTCTACAATGCGTTTGCTACAACCTCGACTACTCCGGCTGACATTGCTAAGATATGAACATGGAAAATGAAACTGGAACAATGCAAAAACACCCTAAACTTATGGGAATGGAAGAGTACCAGTATGGAAGAATCGATTTGAAAATTGGGTTTAGGCAAACCATCTAAGAGCTTGGGAAAGCATTGAAACAGAATACACCAGACCACAGACTGCTATGAAAGTTGATAAAATTATCTCGGAGTTTTCAGATACAGAAAGAGAGTGTTATAAAGGAGAGAAAATGATGATAAGTCTGTTGCAGCAAGCTATCAAAGAGGATATATTTGTTTTGCTTCAGCATGATGGAAATGCGTTTTCGATTTGGAAAGCACTTGAGAAGAAATTTGAAGGAAGTACAGAGATGCTTCAGAGTAAAGCAGCGTTGCTGAAAAAGGAGTTTGGGTTGTTTACTAGTATGCCTGGTGAGACTACAAAAACTCTCATTGAGAGATACTGCCATCTTGTACGCACCATGTCTCAGTTAAAGATTACTAAAACTCCAGCAGAATGGGTTGAAAAGCTTGCTGACGCGTTACAACAAAAGGAATGGGGTACATATCACATGACTCTGAAGAATTCTGGACAGTTTAGTAGATTGTCGATCGGACAGTTTATTGAAAAGCTGGAGGCACATGATCTGGAACAACAGAAGATTGCTAGAATGAACAGTTCAAGCAATCAACAAGATATCAAATTGTATTACAAAGGAAATATTCAAACTGCTGAAGCAAGTCCAAAGATCCAAACCGCATTTAGTGCAGGAAATCAATCTGGTACCGGCGGTCAAAGTTCAGTCAATACTAGTGGTTTTTCAAATGTTAATCCTCCAAGTGTTCAAAGTGCAACTGTTGGTAGGGAACATATGATTCAGTGCAATGTGGCATTGCATCTTCAAAAGGGACAGAATTTTTCTGAAGAGATTGTGAAAAATCATATGGCATTACTGGTTACTGCATTGGAATCTTATGAAGGATTGATTACTAGGAAACTTTGTAATCCGATGCTCACAAAGGAAGACTACGATCAGATCGATGCAGAAGAATTGGAGCTTATGGATATAAAATGGGCTCTAGCTAGTGTCTTGAGAAGAGCTGAAAAGTTCAAAATGATTACAGGACGAAATGATTTTCTAGATGCTCATCTTTCATCTTTAGGTTTTGATAAATCTAAAGTTACTTGTTTTAAATGCAGGGAGAAAGGTCACTTCAAAAGAGAGTGCAAAAATTAGGAAACTAGTGGAGCAAAGAATCCTTTTGGAAAGGATGATTATTATCGGAAGGCAATATATCAGCAAATCACTCATCAACCACATCAACAAATGGATTCACAAACTGCACATGGAAAAATGATCGAAGATGCAAATAAGAAAGCTTATTATGGCATTATTGATCAGGATGATGAGAAAGTGGCTGATGGTTTTAGCTGGGATAAGTACATTCCAGCTGATCCAAATGTTAAAGCTTTTATTGCTCAAATTGTTCAAAAGCAAGAGTTGATGAAAGAATGGATGGCTGTATTATCTGACGAAGATGAACAATCGGTTTCTTCAGAAGATAGTTCAACAGAAAGCAGTGATGATGATGAAGAGCTTGAACAGATAAATGTTGGAAAAACTCACTTATCTTCTGACAGTTTTGAATTTTATTTTGCAGATAAACTGAAGAAACTTAAAGAGAGAAAAGCTGCAAAAGAAATGAAAGAAGTCAAGATTGTTGAGAAGATAGTTGAAGTTGAAAAGGTAGTTGAAGTAGAGAAGGTTGTGGAGGTCGAAAAGATTGTTGAAGTCACAAAACCATGTCTTACATGTTCAGTATCTTGCAAACAATGTGAAGAAAAAGACGAGAGGTTTAGTGAATCAGAGAAGTTGAAAGAAAAATTGTTGTTCGATGTCAAGAATTTGAAAGAATCATATGATGTATTGAATAGAACTGCGAATAGTTTGTAGAAAACTAACTCCGAACGAGAAAATGCTTTGAAGATGATGAATGCAACTATGATGTCGAAGCAAAAAGAGATAAATTTTTACATTGAAGAATGTGCGAAATGGAAGCAAGAGTTGGATGGTGAAAAAGTTGAAAATGAAAGAATCAGACGTTTGTTGAGAAGTTATACTAGTTCTGATTACTTAATTGACAGAATTTATCCTACTGTTGTAGGTTTTGAGGCGTTTAAAGATGAAGGTATGAAGCAAAAGAAGAAAAAGGATACTGATAAGAAACAGAGTGTCTGTTATAACAAGTGTCCGCCTCCAATTTGGGAATGGTACTCGCCTAGAAAACCGAATGAGGAACAAGTTAAAAAGGCAATCAATTTAAAGTTAGAGTCCGAGTTAACCGATGTGTTGCCAGACAATATTGACATCACGTTCACAACGTCCGACACAGATCATGAGTCCGAATTAATTAAAAGAATGGTCGATCAGGTGTTGGATAAGGATGAGGAGTCAGAGTCAAAGTCCGAGTCTGAAAGTTTGTGTTTGTCAGTTGGGAGTTCGATTTCGTCTGGAAAAAGTTCAAAATCTTCGGGAAAACAGGTTTATAGTAAAGAATTTTTGCTGTCAAAATCTAATTTGAATGATGAAACATTTGAAGTTGCATATACTTTGAATGATTCTGACAAATTATATTTTGATAAAGATTTTCCAATAAGAAGTGTTCGTTTTGACATGATTAAAAAGGTTTTTAAAATGACAGAAATCAATATTTCTGAAATAAAAGATTTAAATCTTACTGAAAAACCTAAAAAATACACTTCAAGAGTTACACAACGGTTAAACAAGAAAAAAGGTTACAGTTCTGGTTTTGGATTTCAAAAGAAACCAAACCATAACCGTAATTTCAAAAAGAAAGGTCTTGGTTTTATTCCACCAGAAAACTATAAAAATGAGAAAATTACTAAAAATACAAAATTTGTTTTAGGTCCATCTGCTGAGGAAGAAAAGAAGAGCTCATTCTGGAGACAATCGAATCAAGAATTTCTTGCTGCGAAGAAAAAGAATGAAGTTCAAAGAAAAGAACCAGAACCTGTTTTAGATGCAATGAAGTTGGTCACATTGCATGGAACTGTCCCAGAGAAACTAACACAAAACAGGGAGTTTCTGGAAAACTGAAAGAAGTGATTGTTGATAAAACTGAACCACCAACTGAGAAATTTAAAGTGTTTAAAAATTCAACATATGAAGTTGGTGAATGTTCAAAGAGGTTTTACAGAAAAAGTGTGAAGCTTGACAACCAAAAGTGGGTTGTTAAGAAATCTGAAGTAAAATCTGGCGATGAATCTGATTCCACAAAGTCAGAGGAGCCACATGTTGTTAAAAAGGAGTGAAAACTCAGTTCCTTCAATGGATGATGAGAATTTTCCACCATTGAGGACTGAGAATTTTAAACAAAAGATTGGAAAAGTTGATATCTCGAATCAAATTTATTCTGAAAAGAATGAATTTGATGTTGAGAAAACTTTTAATGGAAATTTGAAGAAAATTTTTGGTAAGATGTTTGATGGGAAGGTTAAAGGGGCAAAATATTTTTATGCTACGAAAAAGGCAACCTACACCCCAACAAAAGAGGAGTTGGTATCGCCCAAGGCTGGTCAGGCTTGGGTGGTCATTTTCTTCCATTGAAAAATCGGACTATGCCGGAGATCCCAAGTTTGTAATCGTGGATCAGGAATCGGCATCTTTCTTAAATTGATTTTGTGAAAAGAATCTTAAAATTTTTATATTTTACAGGTTATGCAGGAATTGCCGGAGCTTCCAGGTTGGTAAGTGTGAAGCAGGAATCGGCATCTTGATTGGTAAAATGGTTTGTGTAGATGTTTATTCCTACAAGTGGATAAATGATTTGGATATATTTACAAGTGGTAAGAGATTGGATATTACAAGTGATTCGTCAAGGTCATTAGTTTGAACTTGATGTAATCCTCATATATGTTATTGAATGAACAAGATGATGAACCAGTCCCTACAAGTGATAAAATCAACTAAACTAATTTTCCGGAAAAATCATTTTGATTAAAACAAACTTAAGTGTTTTAAAATCATAATGAGAAAATAGTTTGTTGAAAGGGGGAGTTCTGATTGTTTATGCCAAAAGGATGGCGAATTGAGGCAATTTGATATCAGTTGTCATTTTCCTTGTATAGTTTGTTTTCAAAATTTTGTTTCTAAGTGGGTCAAGAGCTTAGTTTCAAATTGTGTTAAATGTGTTTGCATTTTAGGGGGAGTAAAAATTTCAGAAAATCCAAAAACATTAGAAAATTTGAAAAAGCCAAAAACATAAAACATGATAAAATCAAAAGATGAGTTTTGTTGTGAGAAAGAGGAAATGATAGTACATCAGTAGACTGTCACAACATGCTAAAGAAATGTAAAGTAAAAATGTGATAAATAATCTCACTGATGATATGCCAGTAGGTTTTTGCACATTTAGTAAATTGTGACGAGATATAAACCTAAAATTTTTTTTAAACTTGCTTATATCGTGGGGAATAACTTCTTGGATATATGGGTAACCCCCGAAATCTTGTTTGAAAGGTCCCTCTTTCTGAGATACTAGGTCTTTATACTCAGTGATATCTGGGGTATTATCCCGAGACTTCTGCTGAATGGAAATTCTGACCTAGTCCCCGTATAATACTTTCTGCAAATGCTTTGAAAAATAAGCTCGCCCTCAGCAAAATGATGAAACAATAAAATTGATAATCAATGCTGTTGAAGAAAATATCCTCTAAAGGGGACACACCAAAAGTCGAGCCGTCATCTCTCTGCTGAACGGAAGTTCTGACCTGAGCTCTCATGATTTCGCATCTAACCCCTTTACAGATATCATCTGTGGTATACTCACTTGTAAGACTGAATATTAGGATCTGGATACGGGAGTATATTCAAGTAGTGGGACACGCGATTAAGTTTAAGTGCTTAAGACATTAATATCATATCTCGAAACAGTTGAACTTTGTGTGAAAATTTAAGTGGATCAATATACTGACAATCTAGGTGAATTGTTTAGAACTTAAAATGTATAAAGCTTAACGGTGTTGGTGATTTGTCTAAAAACTGATATGATCCTCTTACACAAACTCACAAAAAATATTGTATGTAAATATTTCTTTTCTTCATTTCATTTCTGTAATTTCAAAAATCCAAAAAGTTTTTAGTGTGTTTTAGCATAAACTTTTGAAAAATTCAAAAAGATTTTCGACAACTGATGTTGGAAAGCTGATATTCAAATTCTGAGAGCTAAACATGATGATTTCTTGTGAGGGAGAGTCTGTTCTTAAACAAATAAATTTTAATCAAATCTACAAGTGGTTCATCAGGATTATTATTGATAAATTTTCTGGTTGATTTGAGGGAGTGTTTGAGTTGGTGCAAATATATTAATGTTTAAAATTGTGAAATTTACTTTGAGGTAGAGATTGTGCAGATATCCTGAGTTGGGTAAGAGCCAGGACACGATCTTGGAACAATCTTTTGAAGAGTCAGGTTTATCGATTCTGAAAAATCTTTTGAAGAGCCAGGTTTCCGATACCTGAAGATTCTGAATGAAGAATGTGAGTCAGACTATGATCCTCAAGCAGATGATGCTGATGAACTTAAGGAATGCCAGCACATCGTTAGGGGGAGTCTGTTGATGTTAAATGAATGAGTGAAGCCCAGAGACTGTTCAAGACTGAAGTTGCAAAGACTCGACACGAAAGACTCGTCAACATCTGAGGGGGAGTCTGTTAGTGCATGCATCTGTCGACTTCGTCTTGTATCGAGTCTTAGTCTAGATATGATAGATCAGGGCACGTTGATCGAGAAAATAGGAAATGTTAGTGTTGTAAATGATGATTCCACTTGAACTTGATGATTCCGCTTGAAATGACTTTGGTCAGTTTCAAGCGAAATCACAATCAAATGATTCCGCTTGAAATGGATCATGTCATTTCAAGCGGAACCCTAACCCTATATATACATGTTCAAGCGAGATCATTTGTATCGGTTCCTGATTTTCATACCGAAGTGCTGCCGGTGTGTTTTGTGCGTGTGATCTGCTAAATATCAATCAGAAGTGTGTTTCAAGTGAATTGCTAGCTGTTTCTACATCAGTTTCTTGTTTTCCGCACCTGAAACTGATTAAAACTCCTCTGAACGACTTGTTCGGGTCAGTACACGATCCTACAGAAATTGATTGTTATCTGTACATTATTAGGACGTGCCTGATTTCCTGATTTTTAGAGTAACTAGTCTAACCGAGCAAACCGAGGTGAGTTCACACTTTTCTACAAAGCATGGTAAATTCCCGGTGGGAACGGGAATGGGTTCAGGAGTAGGGATTCCTCGTCCTTTGGGACGCGTTCAGGAATGTGAATTCCTCGTCCTTGGGACGTACTTAGACTTACTGGACTAGAACTCTATCAGCGAAGTCCCTCCCTTTTTGTATCGACTTAATCGCCGAGGCTATGGCGAGCGGGTCATTAGTTAATAAAGCTATTAGGTAAACCTCACACCGTGCCAGTAGGACGGGCGTGTACTAATGGACTATGGCACGTCGGTGATGATAGACACCGACGCTAGGGCACAATTAATTTTCGTTAGTTGTCGATAGAGTCCGGTAGTTTAAATAATGGGGTAGCCCCCACGGCCGGAGTGCCGGGCTGGATAGCCAGGGAAGGTGGACATGGGATGGTTAACTGATAAACGTTTTCGAACTATGGGGTGACCCCCACGCTTGGATAGCTGATTAAGATTAAACTATGTTTTTGGAAACAACTCTAAAATGGACAACCAACCGTGAACTCACTCAACTTTGTTGTTGACTCGTTGCTACATGCTTTGCAGGTCGCTAGATGCTAAGGGGGCTTGCACATGGAGGTGGTCGTTGTGGGATGCGAACTGTTATGTCCCGTACTTAATAAATAAACTTTAAGATCTTATGAAACTTATGTTTTGGGTCATTAATCTTATGGATTACGAACTCATGTTTTGGACTTACGTTTATGCTTCCGCTGTTTAAATTAAACTTGGTTAACTTCCTTTTGGTCACCAATTGTATCGTGGTTGGTTGTATTTACTTAAATACGTTGTTCAATATGATTGGTGGCTCGATCCTGGTCACGTCACGCCTCCAAGCGGTGATACTCCGCATAGCGGATTTTGGGGTGTGACATATATACTTCAAGTTATCTTTATCAGACTCAACTTTTCGTAGCAAAAATTTCTTGGATCTTATTTATTGTGATGTTTGGGACCCTGCCCTTACTGTGTCTAGTGATGGTTGTCGTTTCTTTATGCTTTGTGTTGACCACCACTCTAGGTACATGTGGTTTTATCCACTAGTTCATAAATCCGATATTTATCCTATTTTAAACAAACTTTATTAAAATGGTTGAGCGATAATTTAACACCAATTTAAAAAGTATTCAATCGGACTGGGGAGGGGAGTTTCTTTGCCTCGCGTCCTACTGTCACACCCGTGGCACACTTCACCGACGTTCTTGTCCCCATACAAGTGAACACATGGAATTGTAGAACGTCATCCTCGACACGCTGTGGAAACGGGACTTACTCTCTTGGCACAATCCAGTTTTCCTCAATGTTTCTGGCAATTTGCCTTTGAAACTGTCATTTATTTGATCAATCGGCTTCCTTCTCGTGTCTCCTCCAACAATTCTCCCTTTGAACACGTTTTTAAACGCAAACCTGATTATTCTTTCCTTCAAGTTTTTGGATGTCAATGTTTCCCATATCTTCGTCCGTATAACCACCACAAAATCGAGTTTCGCTCTACCCCGTGTGTCTTTCTTGGTTATAGCCCTATTCACCACGGTTACAATTATTTCGACCTTTGCACCGAACAGGTGTATATTGTCCGGCATGTTCGCTTCAACGAACATGTCTTTTCCTACCATAAAGTCCCATTTAGCGAATCAACATCCTAACACACCAACACACCATACATCTATGTTGTTTCAAACCCACCACCAGGTTTTCCCACCGAACCACCCCGTCCACCCTCTACTACTACCACCAATCAAATTCATCCTACTACTACCGAACCCACTTCCACAGCTCATCATGATCCCACTTCCTCTCCGTCACCCATGTTGGACCGTCTTCCGACCCTGAATAGTCAGTAGAGAACGTTCATCTTCACGTACGAAGGCGGAATCAATGTAAATGAAGTAACAACAGCTTTCCTATTCAATTCCTTTCCTTTTATTGCTTTCTTATGTAAATTTGACAGAGTTTCACACCTAAAGCCCACAAACAGTTTCGCTCCAACGTACATCAACTACTTATCAGGTTCGCTTGAACATCCCTATATATAGTGTAATGGGTTCGCTTCAAAGGACATGTTGTACAAGCGGACCAGTCAACTTTGACATATAAGCGAACCACATGATGTTATATAAGCGAACCTAAGTCTAACTTTTGACACAAAAGCGGACCTACTTAAACATGTGTTCACAAAAGCGGACCTACAACATAAGTTTCTGATTTTGACATTCTAGACCCTATGTTGACCTATCTTGACCTAAGACGTAATGCAGACGTAGTCAACAGACATTCCATGTATCAACAGACTCCCCCTTGGATGTTGACGTAGTCTTCAGCTCCTGAGTCTTTCGTCTTGGTCTTTTCTCCAACTCTCTGTCTTCATATCATAAGCATTCTTCACAGGTTTAGAATTACAACCTGACTCCATCTTCAAACTTCCCTTTAGCTGTTGATCCAGACTCCCCCTTTCACAGACTCCTCCTTTCTGTATGCTGGGTTTTGAGAAATCTGGTTCAAGCTTTGACAGTTAGCTTCCATTGGGAATAATGAAGTCAAAACCTGTTACTCAACCAATAACATTACAATCTATCTTTTCAAAATAAATCACAAACTCAATTAGCTTTAGAAATCCACTCAAGTACTCAGGTCCAAGTTAATGACCCTGATTACTCAATTAATCTACCAAGTTCAATTTAATGACCTTGGTTGATCATTTGACGAATCATATTCTAACAACAATGTAACAAGCATCAATTTAATGAACTTGTTTTAACTTTGAAAACATCTCAATATCTGACAAAATAAGCTCTCATCATTCTTTAGCTCAGAACTTTCCTGCATCTGCTTCATTCTCCAGAATCAAACAATCAACCTTCCACACTGGTTTGTCTAAAATAAAGCAGAAATAAAATCTTTTTGGATTTTATAATATGTTCTAACCTAAAAAATGAAATACAGAAAACTTAAATTGCAGAAAATAAAGAAATTGAACTATATACAAACTTATTTTTGATGAGCGTGTCAGGGAATCATATCAGCTTTTCAGACAAATTACAAGTACCGTTAAGCTTAATTACATGCTCAGACTTAAACAATTCACCTCGATTGTCAATATACAGATCCATCTTAAATTCTCACACAGATTTCAATCTATTCAGGATACGATTTAGATGTTTTATGAACTTAGCTTAATTCATGTGTCCCACCTCTTGAATATACTCTCGTATCCAGAATCCCAATATTCAGTCTTACAGGTGAGTATACTACAATGATATCTGTACATAAATTAGGTATGCGAGGGCTGAGGGATCTCAGATCGATACTTCCGTATACGCAGAGAGATATCAGCTTCGACTTTTCAGTATGTCCCCTTTAGAGGATCTTTTAGCTACAACAGCAGCGACTATCAATTTTATTTTTTCATCTGCATGCTGAGGGTTTATGCTATGTTTCAAACATTGGGTGAAAGTATTATCCAAGGACTAGGTCAGAACTTCCGTTCAGTAGAAGTCCCAGAATAATACCCCAGACATCATTGAGTATAAAAACTTAGTATATCAGAATACGAGACCTTTCAAACGAGATTTCAGGGGTTACCTATATATCCAAGTAGTGTTCCCCACGAATTTCGCAAGTTTGAAATTTTAGGTTTATATCCCGAATAAATCTACTAAATGTGCGAAAACCTATCGACACATCATCAGTGAGATTGTTTAACTCATTTAGTCTTTACAATTACGAGTTTGGACTAACCTGGCCTTTTGACTCAGACACGGAGTTAGAGTCTACCTCAAGTGCTTTAGCAGCTAGCACTTTGTCAGCCATTTTTTCTCAGGTTCTCTGCCGTCAACTCCTGCGTTGTATCGATAATGCCGGTATCAATCTGCTTTGCTTTCTTGATCTCTTCTTTCTCATTTTTCTCTTTTTCTTCTTTCTCTTTCTCTTCTTCTTTCATTTTCTCAGTTGGAGTTCCCCACCATTTGTGTTGCCAATACTCATCCTCTTCTTTTATCTCCTTGATGATGGCTTCCAGATCAAACGTTTTGTCATCAATTGCAATATTACCATACTCATCAAGATAACACTCCCTATCCGGATCCCATCTTCTCGCTCTTCTAGCTTCCAGATAGATACGAGAAATTCTAATGATTCTCTTTTCAGCAATCATTTTCCGATAGCTATACTTCTGCTCTTCAGTACGATCATCTTTCCACGGAATAGGTTCATCGTTTTTTGCCATGAATGCGTAACCAACCGCATCTTCTTCCGGTAAAACTTCTTTACTCCAATCATACCCCTCATCATCGTAAATCACCGCAAGAGCTCTAGATTTCTCTCTGTTGTCTTCAGACTGCTTCAATCTAGGCGGCTCAGATTTATTTTGGTGATAAATCGCCTTCTTGTAGTAATCATCTCTGAAAGGATTTTCTGATTCATCAGCATAAGCGTTCCTGCATTCTCGTTTAAAGTGACCCTTCTGCTTACACTTGAAACACGTCACTTTGGATTTATCGAACCCCAGCTTAGTAGATGGACCACCAATCGTCTTTCTGCCCGTTGTTTCCATGAAACGTTGTGCTCTACGAATAGCACTTGCCATAGCCCAACGAATATCGATCAGTTCCATTTCTTCAGGATCTATTTGGTCATAGTCCTCTTTCGTTAGGTTTGTGTTACCGATCTTTCCAGCTACTAAGCCTTCATATGATTCCAACACTGACGCCAAGAAGACCATCTGCTGCTTAGCCGACTCCTCGTCAAAATTCTGTGCATTCTTCAAATCTATTGCGATGTTGCACTGAAACTTTGCATCAGAATGACTTGCAGATGATGAAGATCCACCGTGATAACCATTGTGACTTCCACTGCTTTGACTGCTTTGACTTTCTTTGCTTGCTGTCGACACATTCTCAGCAGAAAATGCAGTCTTGGGAGAAGTCGCTTTTTGCATCATGCTTTTCGGATAATAAAGATCCAGATTCTGTTGATAAGATGAGTGATTGACTTTGTACGTCTTCTTCAATTCCAGTTCGTGACTTTTAAGCCTCTCAATCACCAAATCTGGTTTCAAATTTTCAGGAGCAATAGTGTTCTTCAACATCAGCGCATAATATCTCCAATCCATCTCGTCTGGTAATGAATCGAACAGTTTGTCAACAAGTTCTTCATCAGAATATCTGATATCATGTCTTGCTAATTCCAGCTTCAGATGACCGAACCTTTCTATCATTTTACAAACTGACTCATTCTTAAGACAACCAAACATATCAAACTCTTTCCTAAGAAGTTTCTTTTTACTTTTTACAATTTCAGTACTTCCTAGACATTTCTTTTCTAGCTTTTGCCAAAGATCTTTTGCATTTGAATAATCGATCAAAGAGATGATGTCCTCCCGAACCGATTGAAATAACAAAGCCACACATTTTTGCTCGGCTACAAATGCATCAATCTCTTCAGCTGATCTTAACGCTTCACCATTTTTGTTTCCATTGGCATACCTGTTCTTCAAACTTTTCCAGCTGGGAAATGCGAAAGCCATCAGCCAATCTTCAAACTTTCTAGACCACCGGCTGTACTCCTCGATAGCCATTAGCTTTGGGGGTTTATTGAATGTTCCGAAGGCACTTTCCGATTCCCAAGCTTCCTTTTTCTTTTCTTTCGGCGGATTCTCATTCGTATTGCTTGAAGACGTATCATCGTTTCCAGAATTTCCCATGAACGCGTACATGTCGCTGAACGGATTCAAGAAAATATCATCCATCGTAAAAGTACCTGCAAAATCAGCAAACACTTAGACAAATTTTCGAAATTTTTGTAAACATTGACAAATAAGCGAAAGCAGCTTGTGTGACAAATAAGCGAAAGCCAATCTGCTCACAAAAGCGGACCACACTTTGACAGAAAAGCGGAACTACAAATGTCCAAATAAGCGAAAGTATACTGTCCAAATAAGCGAACCAGGTAAATGTCCAAATAAGCGGACCAAATAAGTGTCCGTTCGAGCGGAAGCATCAAACTGTTTGTTCAAGCGGAACTATCCTGTTCGTACAAGCGAAAGTGTCCGAATAAGCGGATCTAGCAAGTTATTTTCGAGCGGAACTAATGTATTTCAAGCGAAACTATGTTATTTCAGGCGAAACCTTCAATCAAAACTAAGTTTTTCAAGCGGAACCTTCGATGTCCGTATAAGCGGAACCTAGTTCTAACCAGTTTTCACCATGTTTTAGTCCGAATTTTAACTTGAAACTTTCTAGGGTTTGTTATTACTATGTTTCGCACGATATAGTCAAAATTCAGGCCATTTCATCCGTAGAAACTAGTTCAAACTGAAAAAGTATGAGAGAAAGTGAGTAGAAATGAGAGAATTCTGTAGATTCAAGTTGTAGTAGTATGAACCCCTCGTCCTGAGCTCTGATACCACTTGTTGGACCGTGTTCCGACCCTGAATAGTCAGTAGAGAACGTTCATCTTCACGTACGAAGGCGGAATCAACGTAAATGAAGTAACAACAGCTTTCCTATTCAATTCCTTTCCTTTTATTGCTTTCTGATGTAAATTTGACGGAGTTTCACACCCAAAGCACACAAACAGTTTTGCTCCAACGTACATCAACTACTTATCAGGTTCGCTTGAACATCCCTATATATAGTGTCATGGGTTCGCTTCAAAGGACATGTTATACAAGCGGACCAGTCAACTTTGACATATAAGCGAACCACATGATGTTATATAAGCGAACCTAAGTCTAACTTTTGACACAAAAGCGGACCTACTTAAACATGTGTTCACAAAAGCGGACCTACAACATAAGTTTCTGATTTTGACATTCTAGACCCTATGTTGACCTATCTTGACCTAAGACGTAATGCAGACGTAGTCAACAGACATTCCATGTATCAACAACCCATTACCAAACCCATCTTACTAGCCTAGAACAGTCCTACGACCGACCCAGCACCACAACCCAACACAACCCATTCCAACCCACCACCACGCACTCGCCCCTCCAACCTTCGGCCCAACCCCAAACCTACCACCCACGATAACCCTGCTGCTTACACTTCCACCACCACTCACACTTTACCTGTTGAGCCTACCTCGTTTACCGTTGCCAATAAATCTTTGAAGTGGCGTCAAGCCAGGGCTGAAGAGTTGACTGCACTACATACTAATGGGACGTGGTCATTAGTTCCTCCTCTTAGGAATGCTAATATTGTTGATTACGGATGGGTTTACAGGTCGAAAACAGATCCAAATGGGAAGATCAGTCGTTACAAAGATCGACTAGTGGCTAAATGTAACACCCCGAAAATATAAATTTGTTATTATAAATACAATATTGGTAAATAAACAAAATGAATTAAACAGGAACAGAATAACCTAGTTAGAGGAAAAGCCTTGTAGTGGCATGCTAGTGAGTTAAAACACCTAAGATAAAAACCTGATAATAGATGGGGGACTAAAGGTGTTAAGTTTGAAACTTAACTTATTAAAAACAAAATAAAAACATCAAACACACACATTGAGTGTGTGTCTAGATCGAATAGAATACAGGGGGCGACCAAGAACCTCCATCAAACCCTAAATCACACAAAACTCACAAATTGGAGGCACAAATCAGTTCCAAAACGAAATTCGAGCTTAGATTGGCGATCTCCACTGTAAGGGGATCATAAGGTATGTGAATTTTATATGAAATCTCTACTTGAATTTTTCGATGAACTTAGAGAATTCGAAATTTGTTGTTGCATGAATGATATAGGAATAATATTGTGTCTAGGAGTGAACCCTAGACAATTATATGTTGAAATCATGCTTAATTCTTGTGAAATCCATAAACACCAATGAAGATGATTAATGGGTTTTGTGGGAACTTGACAAACACTAGGATTTTGGTTGTTATTCTAGTGTAATCTGATTTTTATGAAGTAATTTCTAGTTGGTTGATGTTAAAATTGATATGAAATTGTCCGATTGATGTTAATCTTGGCTATATAACAAGTTATGAACTTGATAATGAATTGTGAGAAATTTGTGCCTTTAAGGAGTTCGTAAAAATGCCTCAAAGAAGGCTTAAAACTGAAATTAGAGCTAAAACGCATATTTGTAAAGTTTCGGCAAACTATGTGATATATGTTAAGAAAGGAGTTCTAAATAAATTGTGATTTAACTCTATAGGCAAGGAAACCGGGACGTCAAGCGGACAAACCGGTGGTGACACGCGCTTGAAGGGAGTGCTTTGAATGTACGTAACTTTTAGTTTCGTTACGTTATGCAAGAATGTTTAGTTATAGCTTGTTAATAGTATCGTGGTGTGATATGCGCGTTTGATGTGTCATTGAAGTGACGAAGTTCACTCGATAGATCAAACGGGTCAAATTTAATGATTAGAGTATGTTTGTTAAGCCATGGAAGTGACAAGGTTCACTCGGCAAACCAAATAGGTCAAAGTAAATGGTTAAAGTATGGTGGGAATAAACCATACGGGTTGAAATGAACAGTTAGAATCATTCGGTGTATCATAGAGAACGGGTCAAATATTGGTTAGAAATAGTTTGGCTTGACACTAAAGTGAGGATTTTCACTCGTCAACCAAACGGGTCAAAAACTATGTCCTTATATCGATTCTTGCGCGAAAAGATTTGAAAGCCTCATATTGCGCTGGTGCTAGATAGCAATTTCAGTAATGAATGGTTATACTAAGTTAAGGTTATGAATCCGTGTTATCGGGTCGAATGATAGAAACTAGTTGCAAGAATTGCATGAAGTGGCAATGCTTGAATTTATAGAAAACAAGCATGAAATTCGTATACGAGTGTTAAGCCATGTAATGGTACGGATACGCCAAGAATTTTAGGCCCAGGGAATGGGTAAATAAGATTAGAATGCCAAAGAATAAATTGAAAAACAATTTGCACACATAGTTAACGGGTCGAATAATCGAAACAAGGATTTTGTGAGCCATTCGTTCATAATTCAGGTTTCGTTAAGTGAATTTATATGGTTAGATCCGTAATCTTAATACGGACATATAGTAGAAAGAATCGGCTAAAACGGGTATGTAAATAAAAAGTTATGATGAATTAAGCGAAAAAAAATAAAGAAGGTTGAGCTGGGCGAA
The DNA here is from genome assembly GCF_002127325.2 of Helianthus annuus. Lineage (NCBI taxonomy): Eukaryota > Viridiplantae > Streptophyta > Magnoliopsida > Asterales > Asteraceae > Helianthus > Helianthus annuus. The sequence continues at coordinate 56,905,661 of NC_035435.2, read as the reverse complement.
CCGTGGGCCACGGTTCTGAACTATGGCTCACAGTCTGGCAGTTCTGCCTTGAGCTGGGTGAACCATGGGCCATGGTTCTAAACTATGGCTCACAGTCTGGCAATTCTACTTTGAGTTGGGCGAACCGTAGGCCACGGTTCTGAACCGTGGCTCACAGTCTGGCAGTTTTGTTTTAAGCTTGGCAAACCGTAACCTACGGTCGGTTTGAAATAAAATTTTGATTTTGTTTGTTTTTCATTGTTTAGTAATAGAATTTGAATTTATTTGATATTATGATGTCAAAACTAATAATTGATGTGGTTTTGACCCTAGGTAATGCTCGTTTCGTTGTGGATGTTGATCAAGCAAGGAAATCATGAACCGAACACAAGTTTTGGATGCTTCCGCGATAATCTAATCTAGTTCAAACCAAGTTGTTTTGTAAACACTTCTGAACATTGAATATTTTAATCTAGTTAGTTGACGATGTTCAAATGCTATAATGAAGTACATCTTAGTTTATTAACTAAGTTTTTGTTAGCTATGTATTTCGTTTTTAAAAAGCCCGTTATTTTATGATTAAACAATAGTATTATAAGATGAGTGTTACAAGTTGGTAATCAGAGCTCAAGGTTGTCAACAAAGTGTGTTCTGTTCAAGCTTGATCAATCATCCGGTAAGAATTAGTTATTTTAGTGGATTTAAATTATATGTTGCAAAACAGATGTGAATTGACGTGCACGGGAAGAGCGTGTTAACACCACCACCACCACCACCACCACCACCACCACCACCACCACCACTACCACTATCACTACCACTACCACTACCACTACCACTACTACTACTACTACTACTACTATATGCTGAGTGTTGAATATCGGGAATTCATGACTCCCTCGAAGTACGAGACCATCACTAAAATCATTAACACCGCCCGGGAGCGAGAGATTGAATTGAAGAAACAAGTAGAGAGGGGCGAACGAAGGGTGTAGGATGTGAACCAAAGTCCTACGAAGCAGGCACGAACAACTGAATCGGCAAAGAAGTCGGATGTGAAGGACGGATCGCCGAGCTGTAAGGTATGTGAAAAGGGGCATAAGGGCGAGTGTCGCTTTAAGGAAAAACCGTGTCCTATATGCGGAAAGACAGGGCATACGGCTACGCAATGCCCGGGGAAGGTTTCGGTTTGTTACAATTGCTACCAACCGGGTCACAAGAAATTTGAGTGCCCGGAGTTGGACGAGAAAAATAATGAGAAGGATGTGCAGATGGAAGCACAAAAGGCAAGGGCCAGATCTTTCCAATTAACCGCAGCCGAAGTAAAGATAGAACCTGATGTCTTTTCGGGTATGTTTCTTGTAAATTCAATTTTAACACGAATTTTAATCGATATGAGTGCGAATGATACTTGCATATGGGCATATATGAGTAGTGAAATGAGAGAATTATATAAAAGCAATATACATATATATGTGTATAAGAAAATAAACAATAGTGAGTATGTGGAACCGAGGCAAAAACAGTTATGATAAATATTGCCATGGGAAGGGGCGTGCGTACACTAGAACCCGGAAACTTAATAAAGTATTAATAAATATGGATTTAGAAACTTGGATATGGGTAACTATCCAAGTAATATGTAATTAATAAAATCCTTATGAGGAAGAACATTGATGGGTGTGATTGTATTAAGGATTAGTAAAATAAACGAATTAAAGGTGTTGCAAAGAAATAAACATTAAACAAAGGAATTCAGTTTAGTGAGAAACAATGTTTAACAAATATGCACATAACGAGACAAAATAGAAAATGGTTAATAATAGAGGATGTAGATCCTAACACCGATAGGTGCGAAACGATACGTTAGAAAGAAGGTTTTGATAATAAAAGTGTAGGATCGTTTTCAGACCCGAACGAGTCGATCAGAAGAGTTATACTTAGTTTGAGCGGCGGAAACAAACAAACTAGGTTCAATTCAGCAAGCAGTACACTTGAAACTGTCTGATTGATTGATATAATGACGTTTACAGCCTGATGACACTTTGGCAGCACTTCGTTGCAAATCGGAAAGAATTGATATGCTGATTTCGCTCCAAGGACGACTATATATAGGGTTGCTGATTTCGCTTGACACACTCAAGCGAAATCACAACATCAATTCGAGCGAAATCATGATTAACAATACAAGCGGAATCAGACTTTGGGATTTCGCTTGAAATGGTCTTATGACCATTCAAGCGGAATCACCTTAAACATCCACTTCTCGTTTTTCATGCCCTAATCTAATTACATCAATGCAAGACTCGATACAAGACGTAGACGACAGACGGATGCACCAACAAACTCCCCCTCGGATGTTGACGTAGTCTTCATTGTCGAGTCTTCGCACCTTCAGTCTTTATCAGCCTTAGGGCTTCTCTTTGAAGTATCTGACGCTGTAAGCATCCTCAATCTCTCTCTTTTCTTTCTCTTTGATCTTCCCTCGGATGTTGACGTCTTCTCTATTTATCAGCACCAACATACACTCTCCCTCAAATGTTGAATCTTTAATCTTGTCAGCAGCAACAATCTTACGATCAGAAACCTGTCTCTTTGCAACTCAGACTCCTCCTCTCACTCAGCTGGGATCGTAGTCTGGCTTTCACAGGTTCAACATCCATTCCAAGATCGTGATCTGGCTCTCCTTCAGCTCAGGTTATCTACACAATCTCTACCTTAAACATAAATTTTCTATTTTGATACATTTACACTATGTCTACATTTAGCCTCTGATGAACCACTTACAAAAACATTTTCTAAAACAATTTCTGATGACCACTTGAAAGATATGTTTTAAACTTCTCAAACACACTCTCCCAAACCAAATGTCTTCAAGTTTAGCACTTGGAATTTTGAAAATCAGCTCTTCAACACCAGTTGTCAAAAATCTTTTTAAATTTTTCAAAAATTTATGCTAAAACACACTAAAATCTTTTTGGGATTTTTGAATATGAGGAATGTAGTAAAGAAATATTTACAAACAATATTTTTGTAAGTTGTTGTAAGAGGATCATATCAGTATCTGAGACAAATCATCAACACCGTTAAGCTTGATTTCATTTTATGTTTTAAACAATTCACCTAGATTGTCAGTATATTGGCCCTCTTAAATTTTCACACAAAGTTCAACTGATCCGAGATACGATATTAATGTTTTAAACACTTAAACTTATTCGCGTGTCCCACTACTTGAATATACTCCCGTATCCAGATCCCAATATTCAGTCTTACAGGTGAGTATACCACAGATGATATCTGTAAAGGGGTTAGATGCGAAACCGTGAGAGCTCAGGTCAGAACTTCCGTTCAGCAGAGAGATGACGGTTCGACTTTTGGTGTGTCCCCTTTAGAGGATCTTTTCATCAACAGCAATGATTATCAATTTTATTGTTTCATCATTTTGCTGAGGGTGAGCTTATATTTCAAAGCATTTGCAGAAAGTATTATACGGGGAGTAGGTCGCAGAAGTCCCAGGATAATACCCCAGATATCACTGAGTATAAAGACCTAGTATCTCAGAAAGAGGGACCTTTAAAACAAGATTTCGGGGTTACCCATATATCCAAGAAATTGTTACCCACGATATAAGCAAGTTTCAAATTTAGGTTTATATCTCGCCACAATCTACTAGATATGTAAAAACCTACTGGCATATCCGCAGTGAGATTGTTTATCATATTTTTACTTTCCAATTCTTTAGCATGTTGTGATAGTCCACTGTACTATCATTTCCTCTTTTTCACAACAAAACTCATTTTGATTTTATCATGTTTTTTGCTTTTTTAAATTTTCTAATGTTTTTGGATTTTCTGAAATTTTTACTCCCTCTAAAATGCAAACACATAAAGAAATTTGAAAACAAACTATACAGAAATTGACAACCGATATCAAATCGCATCAATTCGCCATCCACTAGGCGTAAACAATCAGAACTCCCCCTTACAACAAACTATTTTCCCATTAAGATTTCAAAACACTTAAGTTTATTTTAATCAAAATGGTTTTTCCGGAAAATAAGTTTAGTTGATTTAACCACTTGTAGGTATGGGGATGTGGTTCATCATATTGTCTTCAATCACTTGTATGAGGATTACATCAAGTTCAACTTAATGACCTTGATTAATCACTTTTTAAGAACCAGTCACTGTACCAGTTGTACGACAAACATAACCAAATACAAAGAATGATGCCGATTCATGATCCACGATTACCAACTTGGGATCTCCGGCAAGTCAGGTTTTTCTATTCAAAGAAAATATCCACCCAAGCCTGACCAGCCTTGGGTGTCACTGAGTCATCAACACTCGGTTGCTTACCTCCCCTCTTCTTTTCATAGAACTCTTTAACCCCTTTGACTTTTCGGTCAATCATTTTTCCAAAGATGTGTTTCACTTTGGGGTTAAAGACCTTTTCCACATCAAAATCCTTTTTATCATCATAAAATTGGTTTGATATCTCAACTTTACCAATTTTCTTTTTAAAATTTTCAGCTCGAAGTGGTGGAAAATTCTCATCATCCACAGTCGAAACTGATTTTTCACCGTTTTCTGCAACATGTGGCTCCTCTGATTTTGTGGAATCGGATTCATCGCCAGAAGATAGCTCCTCTGATTTTGACCTATCAGAATCATCGTTAGAGCTATCAACAGACTTCTTAATAACCCATTTTTGGTTGTCAGATTTAGTTCTTTTGTTGTAAAATTTGTTTGAACATTCACCAATTTCAAATTTTGAATTTTTGAATAGTTTTCTTCTGTCAATTCGTGGTTCAAACTCAACCACTTTCTCTTTGAGTTTAGAAACTCCCTGTTTGTTTTGAATTGCTTGCGAACAGTTCACCGCAAGATGTCCAATTCTACCACATTTGAAACAGGTTCGAGTTTTCTTTCTCTGATTAGCTTTCTTCATTTCTTCTTGCTTCTTTGCAAGAAACTCTCTGTTTGACTGTCTCCAAAATGCTTTCTTTTCTGCTTCTTCTTCTGATGTACTTGAAACAAATGTCATTTTTGATTTAAAATCACGAACATATTTTTCATTTTTCTGTTTTTCTGTTGGAGTAAAACCAAGACCTTTCTTTTTGAAATTACCATGGTTAGGTTTCTTTTGAAAAACAGAACCATAACCTTTTTTCTTGTTTTCTCTTTGCTGAACTCTTGAGGTATATTTTTTAGGTTTATCAGTAAGATTTAAATCTTTTATTTCAGAAATATTAATTTCTGTTAATTTGAAAACCTTTTTTATCATCTTAGTTTTGACACCTCTTATTGGAAATTTCTCATCAGAATATAATATGTCAGAATCATTTAAAGTATAAGCAACTTTCAACATTTCGTCATCCAAATTAGATTTTGATAACATGAATTCTTTGTGATAAACTATTTTGTTCTGTTTTTCTGTTTGACCCGGAGTGCTGGACTCAGACTTTGACTCTGAACTAGACTCCGACTTTGACTCCTCTGTCTCATCGTCATCTAACACATGATCCACCACTTTCTTCATCAATTGAGATTGTTGATCAGTGTCAGACGATGTAAATGTGACATCAATACTTTCAGGCAAATTGACTGACGACTCCGACTCCCCCTGTAAGTTTGTGGCCTTTTAAACTCTTTCATTATTTGGATTTCTGGGTAAATATCCATTTTCCAGTGGGGTTGGACACTTGTTGTAACTGACACCTTGTTTCTTACCAGATGTTTTCTTGTCATTCTTTTTCTTTGTGTCGCTTTTCTTCTCAGTCTTCTTCTTCTTTTCTGGAGTCTTTTCTTCAGAAACTTTTGCATCATTCTTTTCTTCAGTTACTTCATCCTCTTCAAATGCCTTCATGCCTTCACCAGTAGGATAGATCCTGTCAATGACATAAGAAGTACATGAGTAAATTTTCAATAAACAATTTACTCTTTCAGTTTCAATTCTTTTTAGCTCTAATTTTTGTTCCAGAGCAGCACACTTCTCGATGTAATTGTTCACAACTTTCTGTTTGATCATGAATGCTCCTTGAAGTGTCTTCATTGCCGTTGCCTGCTCTTCACTTGTGTCGTTGTACATATTCATCGCTTTGTTCAGCACATCATAAGATTCCTTCAATCTGTTCATGTTGTGAATCAACGAACTGTTTTGTTTCTTCATTGCTTCACAATTTTCACACATCACTGGACACTTTTTTTGCAACAGCTTCTTCATCAATCTTGAACTTTGGAACTTCTTTCACTTTTTGCCTTACTACCGGTACTGCTTCATCATCACTGCTAACCGGTGTCTTTACCTTTTTCTTTTTCTTCTTTGCTTTCTAATCTTCACTATCACTCTCAGCCATCATCTTCAAATGATCTCTCATTTGTTTAGCATAGTACTCAGTACCATCATCATCACTATCCTCTTCAATTCTGGCAACGAAAGCTGTGTGAACTGGAGCTTGATCAGGAATATAATCATCCCAAGTAAAATTTTCCCAGCTAAACCCTTCAGGTAATTTCTCATCATCTTGATCTATTACCAAAGCTTTACCATCAGCTAAAATATATTTATTCCAGTTGAATCCAGTTGATGGTTTCTGTTCATCTTGATTAACCACACAAGCTCTCTTTGACGAATCTTCAATCACATTCCTTCCATGTGCAGTTTGTGCCTGATGTTGTTGTTGTTGAGGTTGTTGTTGAGCAACTTGATGGTAAATGGCCTTCCTATAGTAATCATTGTTTTTGTTGAACGGATTCTGAGCTCCACTTGCTTCTCGATTGGTGCACTCCCTCTTGAAGTGTTCTTTCTCCCTGCAACGAAAACAAGTGACTTTAGACTTATCAAAACCTAAAGTAGAAATGTTAGCCTCACGAAGATCATTTCTTCCTGTAATCTGCTTAAATTTCTCAGCTCTCCTCAACACACTAGCCAAACACCATTTAATATCCATTAATTCCATCTCCTCAGCATCTATTTGATCGTAATCCTCCTTCGTAAGCATTGGATTCCCGATCTTTCCAGCAACAAAACTGCTGTAAGATTCCAAAACCATTCCTAACAAAGACATGTGATTCTTAGCAACTTCCTCTGAATAATCTTGATCATTTTCAAGATTTAAAACAATATTACATTGCAGTTTTCTCCCATTCTTTGTTGCTGAAATGTTTGGATCGAAAGATGGAAATGATGAGAAACTTGTCTTGCTGTTTGATCCTATTGATGAACTTCCTGATGAACCTTTAGCATTGAATGCAGTTTCCACTTTTGGAGACAAAATTTTGGTTTTCTCATTCAACCCTGATTTGTAATACAACCCAATATCCCGTTCACCATCAAAATCTTTCATTCGAACAATCTTCCGTTGGTCCATCTCTTGAGCTTCCAACTTCTCAATGAATTTACTTAAAGTGGGCGTGTTAAATCCTTTCTTGTTTCTGAGCATCATCAGATACGTGCCCCAAGTCTCGTGTGGCAATGCATCTGCTAACTTTTCTATCAGTTCTTCATTGTCTTTATTAATGCTAACCTTCTTCATGTTTACCAACAAATTGCAATATCTTTCGATGATCTGCTTTGTGCTTTCATTTTTTTTAAACCACGAAACAAGTCAAACTCTTTCTTCAGAAGTGATTTCTTGTTCTTGATCATCTCTTGACTACCAAAAAAATTTGATCTTAATGCTTTCCAAATCGAATAAGAATTACCATTATGTTGCAAAAAGACCATGATATCTTCTTTCACAGCTTGTTGTAGCAGATTTAGCATCATCATCTCATCTTTGTATTTCTTTCTGTTTTCAGCACTTAGATCTTTAATAGGAATAATCTCCTCATCGTCATTTGTCGGTCTTACGTATTTCGTCTCGACACATTCCTAAGCATCCAAATAGTTTGCTTGTACCCAGTTTTCAAAACGACCATCCCAACATTGTGTTTGGGCGGTTTTTGCATAGTTCCCGTTTCTTGCATAGTTCCCGTTTCGTTTTCCAACATTGTGTTTTGTGCAAGACTGATCGGGGTAACCGGAGTAGCGAACGCGTTATAAAATTGTTTGTCCATTTTTCGGAATTCTAAAAAACTGTCTTTCAAGCGAAATATCCAAAGTCCCTTTTCAAGCAGAATCAATCAATACAGTACTGATTCAAGCGAAATCAGAAATGATCTTTCAAGCGAGATCACCAAGTATTCTGAAGCGGAATAACCAAAATACTCTTTCAAGCGGAATCAAGTTTCAGCCGAATCCCTTTTGGAGCGGAATCTCAGTTCGAGCAAAAACACCAAGAAACTTTCAAGCGAAATGCCGATTTGGTGCAGAATCAGGACCAAATCTCAAGCGAAATCACGCTGATGTCATCATTCCATCGATCAATTTCATGCGGAATAGCAAAAATTGTCACTTTTAGATTGATTTTAAAGCTGAAACTTTTAAGGCTTTGTTAATATAGAATTCCGAACACACTGTGAAAATCAGCCGATTTTAACCATGAAAAATTTTTATTTTAGAAAAAGAAAGATGTAGAAACAGAATTGGCAGCTGAATTGTATAGAACTCTTCTTCCTGAGCTCTGATACCACTTGTAGGATCCTTTTTAGACCCGAACGAGTCGATTAGAAGAGTTATACTTAGTTTGAGCGGCGGAAACAAACAAACTGAGTTCAATTCAGCAAGCAGTACACTTTAAACTGTCTGATTGATTGATATAATGATGTTTACAGCCTGATGACACTTCGGCAGCACTTCGTTGCAAATCGGAAAGAACTAATATGCTGATTTCGCTCCAAGGATGACTATATACAGGGTTGCTGATTTCGCTTGAACACACTCAAGCAAAATCACAACATCAATTTGAGCGAAATCATGATTAACAATACAAGCGGAATCAGACTTTGGGATTTCGCTTGAAATGGTCTTATGACCTTTCAAGCGGAATCACCTTAAACATCCACTTCTCGTTTTTCCTGCCCTAATCTAATTACATCAATGCAAGACTCGATACAAGACGTAGACGACAGACGGATGCACCAACAAAAAACTTCATAAGAACTTAAACACGACGTGATGCGATGCAATCATGGTCATGAAAAGTGATATAGAATATAATTTTGTTGTAGCACGTGATACGAGGCAGGAGGTGACAGTGACTAATCAGTCTAGCCGGTAAGATCACCCATCATCGAAATAGTGTTGTGACTTGCATAAAACACTTGTCAATATAGAGCTAGTATAAAGTAAACATGTTGGCAAACTCATACTATTGAGTGGGCAAATGACAATTGGGACAAATAGGCGATAAGATAGAAATACAAGACACAAGTTAAAGTCCATGAGTACTTACATGTGGAAGACGCATGCGTCGAGGCAAATGATAACCTTCGACCAAAAGAAATAAGGTCTGAAAAATGAAATTAAGATGGCTAGGTCCAAACCAAAGAACTACATAAAGAAGGTTTCGGGGACGAAATCCTTTTTAAGGGGGGTGGACTTGTAACACCCCGAAAATATAAACTTGTTATTATAAATACAATATTGGTAAATAAACAAAATGAATTAACCAGGAACAGAATAACCTAGTTAGAGGAAAAGCCTTGTAGTGGCATGCTAGTGAGTTAAAACACCTAAGATAAAAACCCGATAATAGATGGGGGACTAAAGGTGTTAAGTTTGAAACTTAACTTATTAAAAACAAAATAAAAATACCAAACACACACATTGAGTGTGTGTCTGGATCGAATAGAATATAGGGGGTGACCAAGAACCTCCATCAATCCCTAAATCACACAAAACTCACAAAATTGGAGGCATAAACAGTTCTAAAACGAAATTTGAGCTTAGATTGGTGATCTCCACTGTAAGGGGATCATAAGGTATGTGATTTTTATAAGAAATCTCTACTTGAATTTCTGGATGAACTTAGAGAATTCGAAATTTGTTGTTGCATGACTGATATATGAATGATATAGGAATAATATTGTGTCTAGGAGTGAACCCTAGACAACTATATGTTGAAATCATGCTTAATTCTTGTGAAATCCATAAACACCAATGAAGGTGATTAGTGGGTTTTGTGGGAACTTGACAAATACTAGGATTTTGGTTGTTGTTCTAGTGTAATCTGATTTTTATGAAGTAATTTCTAGTTGGTTGATGTTAAAATTGATATGAAATTGTCCGATTGATGTTAATCTTGGCTATATGACAAGTTATGAACTTGATAATGAATTGTGAGAAATTTGTGCCTTTAAGGTGTTTATAAAAATGCCTCAAATAAGGCTTGAAACTGAAATTAGAGCTAAAACGCATATTTGTAAAGTTACGACAAACTATGTGATATATGTTAAGAAAGGAGTTCTAAATAAATTGTGATTGAACTCTATAGGCAAGGAAACCGGGATGTCAAGCGGACAAGCCGGTGGTGATACGCGCTTGAAGGGAGTGCTTTGAAGTTACGTAACTATTAGTTTTGTTATGTTATGAAGAATGTTTAGTTATAGCTTGTTAATAGTATCGTGGTGTGATATGCGCATTTGATGTGTCATTGAAGTGACGAAGTTCACTCGATAGATCAAACGGGTCAAATTTAATGATTAGAGTATGTTTGGTAAGCCGTGGAAGTGACGAAGTTCACTCGGCAAACCAAATGGGTCAAAGTAAATGGTTAAAGTATGGTGGGAATAAACCATATGGGTTGAAATGAACGGTTAGAATCGTTCAGTGTATCATAGAGAACGGGTCAAATATTGGTTAGAAATAGTTTGTGTGACACTTGTGCCTCTGCGATCATCAAACAAAAACCAAATCAATGAAATATTGGGTTTCATACTTGGGATTTGTGTAAACATGTGTATCGTTTGCACATGTCAATTCTTGTTCGATTTCGGGCCTTAAATCGCTTTCTGGAAGGTTATACGCAATCTGATGCGTAAATATAACCAGTTTAATGCAACAAACACTCCGGAATAGTGACATAGGCTTAACATACCTTAAATAACCTTTACATAACTTAGAAATAAGTTTTGGATGGTTTGGTATGCCGAAATCAAGTTTGTTCGCTTACAGGGACTAAAATTGACAAACTGCGAAAGTATGCCGATTTGAACAGTAACGAACAATTTGGAACTTGATCATAAGTTAAATATGCCCTAAATATCCTTTACATAGCTTAGAAATAGGCTTTGAGGTGTTTTGTGCGCAAAAAAATAAACTTTATGTTCATTCAGGGACTAAAAGGTCAAAAAGTGCATAAGTTTGCATTTTCGCGCATATCTTACGTTCTGAATACATCCGGACATTCAAAAATTTATGTAAGAATTAAAATATTTTATTTTAGTGTTTGGCATAAGAAAATTCCATTCGTCGCTTGATTTGGATCGTTTTTGCGTTTGTTACGACTTCCGTCGTAATTAACCGAACAACGCAACCGCACGACCAAACGAACCGACATCCGACATATTTTTGAACATGTTTTTGCGTTTGTTACGACTTCCGTCATAGTTAACGGGGCTTCAACGTGTCAAAAATGAGCCGAAATGCAAGATTTTGAAGTTCAGGGACCAAAATTGACATTCTGCCATAGTTATCTTAGGAAGGGACCAAAATGAAAAATCTAAATTCCAGCTTATTCCAGCTGTTCCCCTCATTTGCACATGGTTTTAGTGAAACTATGGGCTCCCATGGTTTCACAAAACCATGGGCACATGTGTACGGATGAGATCGAAGCTCGTTTTACGATGAACGATCCTAACGGTTCTAGATTTCCTATATATACCCACCTCCTTTCACTTGAAAAAACCCACAATGATCTGATTTTGGCTCTCTAAGTTGAAGTATATGCTTCATACCTGAGAGTAAATCGGATCATAGCTTGCGGGGACCTTTTGTAAGTATTCTTTCGTTCTTTTCATTCGTTTTTATCGTTAAAGTCAAACTGCGTTTGACTTTCTGCTTTGACCAGTTTATGGTCAACGCGAAGTTCGTTTGAACTTCATAACGTGAACGTAATCATGATGGTTATGGTCCCTAGTGACTACACCTACTGATTACCACATTATCTAGGCTCAGTGACGAGTCGTAGTTTTGGCCAAAATGCGTTTTCTCGCGTATTTTGTAACCAAGCTACTTATAGGTATCAAAACCGTTTGTTTTGATACCAAACATGTTTTAGCATGTTTAGCTCGTCACTTTTTAGTTTAGCATGTCAAGCGGACTAAACACCCGCTTAGACTTTCGAACACGACCCGTTTGGTCGATCATTAGGATCCGACCAAACATGTTTAGTGACCATAGTAGCATAGGGAATAACCTTCCGAGGTTATACTTTATGGTCACCTAGGTTTAGTTAATCGTATGATAGGTAGTTTATATGCCTTAGGAAAATTACCAAAATACCCTTTTTACGCATAAATTCATTTTAAGCATATGTAACCTAAATTTTGACATCTAAACTGATTAGACAATAATATTAGACATGTTAAGGCATGTATTACTTGTCACAGGACTAGTTAGGCGTTCCGAACGCGTTTTACGCGAACGAGCGTTAAAGTAGCGTAAGCTACCTAAACGGGTCATATAGGGTCGTAAGCACTTAGGTTAGGTTTCATTTTAGTATGTAGGCTTTGTTAGACCATATCATATGAGTTCCAATACTCATTTGGTTTACGAGACCTCATACTATCCGATCTTCCGAGTTAGGTCCGGTTATTAATGTAGTTACCTATATTAGGTGCCGTTTGATTTCCGTGATCCCTCTAGCTTTGTTTGGTTGTTGTTCAAGACTTCTAAGCACCCTCAAGTGAGTACATAGTCCCCTCTTTTACTGTTTTTCAAACGTTTTGGGGTGAAACACATGTGCCTACTTGTTACTTTCATGCTTTCCATGTTTTCATATCATATACTTGCTATGTTCATTAGTAAACTATTAGTACATGATTTCATTATGTTTTTATGCTACGTATGTCCATTGTGTGCATACTTAGTACATTGTTTTACATTACATTTTGCTGCATATGCTCATCCAGCATATGGACACATTGAATTACATTTTGAACCGTTGTAACTATTTGACTATGTGAACCGTTGTAACCATTTGACTATGTGAACCGTTTGTAACCATTGAATTATGTGAACCGTTTGTAACCATTGAACCGTGTGAACCATTTGTATCGGTTGATTGACATGAACCGTTTGAAATCTGTTTGAACCGTTGGGTTAGGGAAGTGATTAGGTAACGGGGCGGGTGTAATCTGCTAAAAGCATGGTGGATACGCCGCTGGTACTTCCTATATATAAGTGCTTTTAACACATTATATATCGTTGCGTAATCTGGATCACTTGGACAAGGTTATCAAAAACAAAGTTATACAACAAGGTTTTTCTAACAATATATATATATACTATTCGATTTTTATTTCAAAAATGATTTCCAATTTGGGTTTAATTAAACAAATGTTTTTTGGAGTTAAGAAGCATGGCTACGAGATTTTATAAATTATAATCAACTTGATTTGAGTTGGTTAATTATGTCGCAATGCTATACTTTTAAAAATAAGGTTTTTAAATAAGTATTGCAACATGTAAAACGAGCCATGAATCTGACACTCACATAAAACCTATGTACTCGTTGGCATTTTTATGCTGGCGTATTTTCACATGTGTTTCAGGTACAATAGTTGATGATATTTGATGATGATATTGGTGTATGCTCACATAGGAATGGACGAGGCCTAAGTGACTTAATAACAACGAAAGACTATTTGTTTATGTTTTGTTTCAATTTCTAATGTAATGTAATACATTTAATTTAAAAAAAACGAAACTATTTATTCCATGGTTGTGAAACAATGATTCTATTACAACACTCCCCGACGTTTTCGCCACGTTTTGTTGTTTTACGTGGTCGGGGTGTGACAGAAAAGTTGGTATCAGAGCCAATGGTTATAGGGAATTAGGTTATTAGTAATGCTTTGACCTAGACTATAACCTTCCTAGGACCCTAACGCGAGTTTACTTGCGTTTAGTCATAAAACAATACCGTTGCCTATCTTTAGGCAACAACCACAATAAGAACACAAAATTCGAATCTGCTTTGAAAACTAATCATCGGTTCTAGGATGATTTATTATAAGGTTTTGAACCTTCAAAATTTTCAACATCCCGTCAAAGTTTGGGTCTCATTAATGTGAACACGTGCAAACTGGAAGGGTGGGTGCCTGTACCCTGGGTTTTCTGTCTAAGGCTAGAGTGTTCGTACAAATCCGCAGTATCGGACCAGTCACTCTTACCTGGGAACTCTTGGGGTGAGTGTCCACTTATAGGCGAGCATGTCTTCGCGATACATTATGAGGACCTATTTACTTTGATTCAGCCTTTGAGTGTCGTTTATTTGCTTCGTGGTTCAAACAAATGACCATCACCCATGCTTTTGGTCGGTAATTGTAACATCCTATTCTTACCCAATGCCATTTCACTTGTTTCCTCTCTTGTTTCCCCTTTTAGAATGCCTCCACGACGCGAAAATCAGATATCTATTGAAGATCTGGCAGCTGTCATTACGCAGCAAATGACTGCTGCAATACCGAACATCGTTGCTCAATGTAACCAAGCTCTCAACAACAACAATTCCCCCTGCAACTTCAAGACGTTCAACTCAGCTAAGCCTTCAAAGTTTTGTGGATCTCAAGGAGCGACTGAACTTCTACACTGGTTCGAGAGTCTAGAGAGCACCTTCAGACATGTTCAATGCCCAAACGAGCGAAAGGTAGACTTCGCTTCTAGTGTCTTTGGGAAGCGAGCTTTGACGTGATGGAACGGTGTGATGAGAGATAGGGGTGCCGATGTGGCACTGGCTCAAACGTGGGAAGAGCTTCGAGCTCTGATGATGAAGGAATTCTGTCCTTGTCACAAGATCAGGGCCTTGGAAAGGGAATTTGATGATCTTAAGCAAGATAGCGGTGAGCATCGAGCCTACACGGATCATTATGAGGAGTTAAGTCTGTTATGCTCAAACATGGTCACGCCTTTGGATAAGGCAATCAAAAAGTATATTGATGGCCTCCCTAACTCAGTACAAGACATTGTGACTGGTAGTAATCCCACTACATTAGAGAGGCCATTGAGCTATCCGCTACCTTGACTGAATCTCAGATCAGGAAAGGTAAACTTTTCGAAAAAGTGACAAGAAACCGATCGAGGAATCGAAACTCACGGAGGAACAGACTGGATCCCCTAAGAAGTCAAAGAAGCGAAAGGCTTCTCAGAACTTCGCCGTGGTCACTCACAATGATCAAGCCGTCCCCAACCAACTAGCACAACCCCCTACTAGAAAGCTCTACAACGGAACTGCACCCTTGTGCAACCAATGTAGCCTCCATCATCATGCCAATGTAAAGTGCCGCAAATGCCAAACTTGTGGACTCATAGGCCATACAGCAAGAGTTTGCCCAGATGAGCTGCACCAAATCAAGCTACCAACAATCCCGCTCAAGGTCGTTTTCCACCAGGTTCTTGCTTCAATTGTGGCGAGATGGGCCATTTCCGAAGAAATTGCCCAAACCTTGCTAATGCGAATCCAGCGCAGGGATAAGCATATGACCAATTGGAAGACAACACTGTTTAGAAATAATCAAGCCTTATGTATTATTTTCTTTTGTGGTCATGGTCCATGAAACAGTTGTAATTGTTGTTTATAAATAAATCTTTTATTTTACATCGCAATATGTATATTGATATGGTTGCATGTATAAACAACATATCCCCTACAATACCGACAATCAAGGAATCGTATTCCTTGAAGAACAGACTGCACCCAAAAAAAAATTTTCTCCCACCTTATGATCTCTTGTGTTTTCCACGAAAATCATAAGTACCTGTTTCCTCAAGGAAAACGAAGTACAAGGCGCAAGTTACAACTCTGGACGAATACCCAATCCTTGATAGGATACCTAAGGGTATTTTCGTAAGTCCTTAATTGTTGTATACCTTAATTCGAATTTGATGATTCCTTGTAATAAAAAAAATCGAATTTTGGAAGATTATCCTATCTTTCAGATAGATGCTTGAGGACGTTGAAGTCCATCGACTGGGTTCCTGGTATACCTTGAATACCCATGTTCAAATCATCGTCAAGTTAATAGCAATCAATGACAAGACAATAACAAGTTAAAGGTCAAGTTAAACAATTATGTGATTATGTGCTTATGTATGTTTTTGTGTGATCCAAATTTTTGTTATCCAAATCCTCCGGAACGGTTTCTTCTGTTCTTCTTCTGCACTTCATCCTGAAACAAATTTTGTGTTTGTTTTAGTGATTTTATCATTTTTATAATTTTCAGATGGTGTAAAACCCAATCCTTTCTTTTTATAACTACCATTATGGTTTGGTTGCTTTTGAAAACCAGAACCAGAATTGTAACCCTTTTTCTTGTTTAAACGCTGTTGAACTCTTGAAGTGTATTTTTTAGGTTTTTCAGTAAGATTTAAATCTTTTATTTCAGAAATATTAATTTCTGTCATTTTGAAAACCTTTTTGATCATATCAATACGAACACTTCTTATTGGAAACTCTTTGTCAGAATATAACTTGTCAGAATCATTCAAGGTATATGCTACTTCGAATGTTTCATCATTCAAGTTTGATTTTGATAACAAAAATTCTTTACTGTAAGTCCTTTTATCCATCGGTTTTGAACTGTTGACTGACGAACTTGACCCTTCAGACTCAGATTTTGACTCAGACTCCTCATCAGTATCCAACACCTGATCGACCACCTTTTTTATTAACTCAGACTCATGATCAGTGTCAGACGAGGTGAACGTGACGTCAATGTTTTCTGGTAATTCATCAGTTGTTTTGGATTTTAGTTTTATATTGACTGCCTTTTGGACTTGCTCCTCATTTGGCTTTCTGGGAGAATAACCTTCCCAGATCGGAGGCGGACACTTGTTATAGTTAACAGTCGGTTTCTTACCAGTATCTTTCTTCTTTGACTTGTCGTCTTTGAATGCTTCGAAACCTGCAACAGTCGGATAAATTGGATCAATAAGATAATCAGAACTACAATAACTTCGTAATAAACGTCTGATCCTCTCATTCTCAATTTTCTCCTTCTCCAACTCTTGCTTCAGCTCAGCATTTTCTTCAATGTAATGATTGATTGCCTTTTATTTTGTCATCATTGTAGCATTCATCATTGTCAAAGCGTCTTCTCTCTCGGAGTTTGTCTTTTGAAGACCATTTACTGTTCTGTTCAAGATGTCATAAGACTCTCACATAGTTGAGATTGAACAGTAATTGTTCCTTCATTTTCACCAGCTCAGCCAACTTCTCATCTTTTGATGCACATTCCTTGCATGTTTCTAAACACTTTGTGCAAGGTTTGATGACTTCTACAATCTTTTCTACTTCGATAATTTTCTCCACTTCTACAACTTTTTCATTTTCTTCAACTACTCTTTTGAATGTTTGAAACACTTCTTTAGCAAATTGAACTTTATCATTAAAATCAGAATCTTCTTCTTGATCCATACTTTCACATTTCTGTTTTGTTTCAACAATCTCCTCAGCAACACTTTTAACTTCTTCATTTTCAACAATCTCTTCCTTTTGAACAACACCATTTTAAGTCTTCATTTGTTTTTGTTCTTTTGCTGCTTGTTTCTCCTTCAGTTTTTCCAAGCGATCTGCAAAATAGAAATGAAAACTTTCAGGAGGGAGATGAGATTTTGCAACATTAATATGTCTTTCTTCTTCATCGTTACTGCTGTCATCAGTCGGAGATTGATCAAACTCTACTGATTTGTTAGAACAGTTATCCGAAGAACAAGAATCAGATGGTGTTTGATCAAAAACAGCTTCTCTTTCTAAACTTTCATCTGAACCTTGTGAGCTTTCATCAGATGAAACAGACTTTTCTTCTTCATTCTTCACATTCTCACCGATAGATTTCATCCACTCGGTGAACATATCTAGTTCTTTCACGATCTTGGCAATGAAAGCTTTGAAATCTCCCTTTTCATCAACAAACATATCCCAGCTAAATCCTTCAGGTACCCTTTCATCATCTTGATTGATTAGGCATGCTTTGCTGTCGGATGAAACATATTTGTTCCAGTTGAAACTTTCTTGATTCCCCAAACATGCTCTCTTTGAATCCTCAATCACTTTTCTACCATGAGCCACTTGTGGTTCTTGTTGTTGTTGCTGACCAACTTGTTGGTATATGGCTTTCCGGTAGTAGTCATCTTTTCCGAACTGATTCTTTGCTTCACTTGCTTCTCTGTTCTTGCATTCCCTCTTGAAATGACCTTTCTCCCTGCATTTAAAACAAGTAACTTTAGATTTATCGAAACCTAAAGTAGAAACATGTGCATCAAGAAAGTCATTTCTCCCGGCAATCAGTTTGAACTTCTCTGCTCTCCTAAGGACACTAGCTAGACACCATTTGATGTCCATGAGCTCCATCTCTTCAGCGTCTATCTGATCGTAATCCTCCTTTGTGAGCATAGGATTCCTGATCCTCCCTACAACCAAACCTTCATAAGATAGAAGCACGGAACCAAGTAATGCCATGTGATCTTTTGCAACTTCTTCAGAAAAACTTTGACCATCTAGAAGATTTAATGCAATGTTGCATTGTATCACACAACCATTTCTAGTTTTTGAACTTTGAAAACTGAAACTTTCAGATGAACTCTTGGGATTAACACTCGGATATGAAGAGAATCCACTGCTTTTGTTTGAACTTTGATCAACTTTTTCAGCTGAATCTCCAGCACTAAACGCAATTTGGATTTTCGGGCTTCTTTCAACTTCTGGAACACTTCCCTTGTAGTACATTTTCACGTCTTGTTGACCACTCGGACTGTTCATCCTTGCAATCTTTTTCTGTTCCAAATCTTGACTTTCAATTTTCTCGATGAATTGAGAAATTATTAACCCATCATATACCCCAGTGTTCTTCATAATCATTAAGTAAGTTCCCCATTCCTTTTGCGGTAAAGCGTCAGCTAACTTGTCTACCCACTCTTCAAGATCTTTGGTTATGCTCAACATCTACATGGATCGAACTAAGTGGCAGTATCTTTCAATTAGCTTCTTTGTATCTTCCTCGGGCAAACTAGTGAATAGATCAAATTCTTTCTTAAGCAATGCCTTCTTGATTTTAATCATATTTTCACTACCCTCAAACTTGACTTTAAGAGCATCCTAAATCGATTTTGAAGTTTTGTCATGTTAGAGTAATACAAAGATGTCTTCTTTGATAGCTTGCTGAAGTAAACTTATCATCATCTTTTCAGCTCTGTACATTTCTCGTTCTTGATCATTAAACTCTGAGATTTGTTTTTCAGTTTGCAGTTCAGTACGAGGTAGAACATATCTCTTCAATATACACTCCCACGATCTTAAATGGTTAGCTTGAACCCAGTTCTCGAACCGATCTTTCCATCCGTAGTACTCCTCAATGCTCATTAGCTTCGGGGGCTTTTGTGTAGTTCCGAGTTCATTTTCCAGATTCATATTTTGAGCAATGACAGCCGGATTAATCGAAGATGTGGCGAACGCGTTGTAAAACTCTTCACTCATGATTCAAACAAGTTTAAGCGAAATATTTCAATTCAGATTCAAGTGGAATACCAAAACTACCTTTTCAAGCAAAATACCTAAAAAACAGAACTTCAAGCGAGATAAGTTCAAGCAAAATAAGCAGTTTGAGCAAAATGACCTGATTTTGCTTGAAATTCAAGCGGAATAAGGTCTTTCGAGCGGAATCAGGAATTTTAAGAGAAATAACTGATTTCGCTTGAAATCTCTCAAGCGGAATAAAGCGTTTGAAGCGGAATCACTAGAATTTGAAGCGAAATACCAGATTTCGCTTGAAATTTTCACGCGGAATATGTCAAACCAAGCAGAAACACCAATTTGCTCGTTCAAGCGAAATCACTTCGAAGGTTAGATTTTACCATTTTTTAGTCCGAATTTTAAGCTGAAACTTTCAAGGGTTTGTTAATATGTAGTTTTAGACATTCTGTGAAAAATTGATCCAATTTTGACCGTTAAATTTTGTTCAATTCAAGAAAGAAGGTGTAGAAGTAAGAAAATGCAATGTAAATCAGCTGTAATCTACAGAACTCCTCCTCCTGAGCTCTGATACCACTTGTAGGATCGTATTCGGACCTAAACGAGTCGTTCAAAGAAGTTTTTCTTTGTTTCAGGTGCGGAAAACAAGAAACAAAGGTAGACACAGCTTGAAATTCACTTTTACACACTTCTGATTGATTTAACAGCAATTACAGTCACTGGATAAACCGGCAGCACCTCGGTATCCAAAATCACACATACAACAACTTATTTCGCTTCAACCTCACATCACCTATATATAGCCTACTGATTCCGCTTGAACATGCTCAAGCGGAATCAAACACTCAAGTGAAATCTCTACTTTACAACTCAAGCGGAATCAGCCTATTTGACACCTAGTTTTGCTATTTTCTCGTAAAACGTACCCTGATCTATCCTATCTAGAACAAGACTCGATACAAGACGAAGTCGACAGATGCATGCACTAACATGAACTGTGGCTCACAGTCTGGCAGTTCTGCCTTGAGCTGGGTGAACCGTGGGCCACGGTTCTGAACTGTGGCTCACAGTCTGGCAGTTCTGCTTTGAGTTGGGCGAACCGTAGGCCACGGTTCTGAACCGTTGGTCACAGTCTGGCAATTTTGTTTGGAGCTTGCAAACCGTAACCTACGGTCGGTTTGAAATAAAATTTTGATTTTGTTTCTTTTTCGTTATTTAGCAATAGAATTTGAATTTATTTGATATTATGATGTCAAAACTAATAATTGATGTGGTTTTGACCCTAGGCAATGCTCGTTTCGCTGTGGATGTTGATCAAGCAAGGAAATCAAGAACCGAATACAAGTTTTCAATGCTTCCGCGAAAATCTAATCTAGTTCAAACCAAGTTGTTTTGTAAATACTTCTAAACATTGAATATTTTTATCTAGTTAGTTGACTATGTTCAAATGCTATAATGAAGTACATCTTTGTTTATTAACTAAGTTTTTGGTAGCAATATATTTCGTTTTTAAAAAGCCCGTTATTTTATGATTAAACAATAGTATTATAAGATGAGTGTTACACTAAAGGTTTTCACCAACAACCTGGTGTGGATTATCATGAAACATTCAGTCAATTAGTTAAACCTGCTACTATTCGCACTGTTTTGTCTATTGTTGTTATGA